>NC_138973.1:66320000-66772500 GCF_055761805.1 Camellia sinensis | reverse complement strand
TCTGGTTTACCATTCGAACCTTTCAGAGCACTTGAAAAAATAGCAGAGGTTTAAACTTTTTACTTTAATCACTACAGCTTGTTCAGAAGAGCTTTGCCCGGTTGTGGTTCGATGACTTCTTGAGGAATGCAAGGTTTGTATATTATCTTCATCACTCTAAAATAAAACCTGTGAATTTTCATCACTTATCCACTTGATGCACTTGTACATAGTGATTGATCTTGTCTGATTTTACTTGCAGCTCTGTTGATGAGGCTGCTAAACAAAAGCTAGCACCATTTTCCACTCTGACCGGAGATGAAAGCTACCAAAGCCGTGATCTTGAGAAGGTCTGTTTTGACTCCGAGTCCTAACATGCATTTCCAGTCTCTTACATTCTTTTCTTTTACTTTACCTAGACTGTAACCTGCAATACATAGATTCCTGAGATTGGACTCTCTTGTCATGTATCTGCAGGCTGCCCAGCAGGTTTCAAAGCCTTCTTATGATGCAAAGGTGGTACCGGCAACATTAATACCAAAGCAAGTTGGCAACATGTACACTGCATCTATCTATGCGGCATTTGCATCTCTTATTCACAACAAGCATAGCTCATTGGTAAATGCTTAAACTAGTTTTCTTCTGTTCTTTGGCATGACACCTAAATATATGTTAGAATCTTTCTTCTAAACTGCTATCTGTTTTTGTTACTTCCAGGCAGGTCAGCGAGTACTGATGTTCTCATATGGCAGTGGTTTAGCTGCCACTATGTTTTCCTTCCGACTTCGTGGAGGTCAACTTCCGTTTAGCTTGTCAAACATTGCAAATGTCATGAATGTTGGGGAAAAGTTGAAGTCAAGGCATGAGGTATCCTTCTTTCTTCAGTTTTGGTTTACTTCCACTCATGTGATCACTTGAATCCAACTACTTGTGGTTGGCTACTCAAAACTTGCTAATGTTGTTTTTGTTTTTGTTTTTTAAAACTATTTTTGAGTTTTTTTGTTTTTTGTATTCTTTTGTTGAACCTTTTTCATATTTTAATCAAGTTCTTTAACTTTTTACATGCACCTAAAAATTAGAATATTTGTAAAAAAATTTGAAAAAATTCACCAACGTAAAAAAAAAATGTGCTGATTTTTTTTGTTTGTCTTTAGTAAACATTTTTTCACGAACATTTTACTTTGTAGGTGCATTTAAAAAAAAAAAAAAAATTGACTAAACTGTAAAAAAAAGTTTAGTAAAAAAAATTTATTAAAAAAAAACTGAAAAAGAATTTTGGAGATATGAAAACTAAACAACTTTTTAAAATTGCCTTTAACAATTTTGTCATATTTTGATAAGCATGTATTTTCATGCAGTTCCCTCCAGAAAAATTTGTCGAAACAATGAAGCTGATGGAGCATATGTATGGAGGCAAGGACTTTGTTACCAGCAAGGACTGTAGCCTTCTAGCTCCTGGCACCTACTATCTCACCGAAGTTGACTCCATGTACCGAAGATTCTATGCCAAGAAGGCTGGAGCCAACACCACCAGTATTGCTTGTGAGAACGGATCACATGCCAACGGTCACTGATAATTGGCTCGACTATACTGTTTTTTAGACCATGTCGTCAGCGCGGAGATTAGTAACTCTGCTTCCGGAAGTATGTTTTGTGTAGAAAGTGTTACCAGTTTATTTGTTAAGGAATTCATCTCTCTCGACAAATTCCTCAATTTGTATTTCTTAAACCAATTGAGTGGTGATTGTAATATTGTCAAGTGTTTTCTAGATCTAAATGGAAATTTGATTGCGCGCAGCGATGTTATCAAAGAATTTCCAGGTTGGATGTTGTTCATTGACAAGCCAATAAAACTAATGCACATTCCTAACAGTGAGCTTTATTTGATTCAAGTTCGGTAAAAAAAAAAAAAGAAAAAAAAGAGAAAAAAAAGAAAAGAAATTCGTACCATATAAAAACGAAGTCTTTATTGGCATGTTATGAAAGAATTTCCCACAATATCTTTTAATGCTGTGTTTGGTTGGAGGATTTGGAGAGAGATTTAGAAAAGGAAATGGAAAAGGTAAGTGAAATGTGAATATATCATGTCTATATTTTACATAATTGCGCACACTTTTTTCTTTTTCCTTTATAAATTCCTCCCCAAATCTCTTAACCAAACACAACATCAAAGAGCCTGCCAAAGTTTATCACCCGAGAAAGCCAAGAATCCAATACTAAGATACGGGAATATGCTATTTTGGTTTCTTCTTCAGTTATCATTAGACTCTCTCTTCAGTTACTTTTTGGTCAACTTGTGGTGGAGGCATAAAAACAGAAAAAGTACATATAACATGTGCTGAAAAAGTACAGGGGCTACTTAACAAATATTTTCCCTTTCTTTTAGCAATACAACATTTAAAGTCACGATAAATTTATAAAAAATAATATTTGTATGCAGTAGGCAGAGAGATTTAAATTATTAACCTTCTAATGAGATGTAAAAATTTTGGTCAATCACATATTACACTGGAATAATTAAGAATAAAATTTTGTACAAAAAAGTAATGAAAATTTTATTGTGTAATTAGAAAAATACTTTGAATTTGAAATGTGATCAAATTTATAAACGTCTCACACCATATTAAATTTAAATCTACACATTATATTGAGTATTTTGTATCCTACATAGCAATTATGTTTCAATTATTATTTTTATTTCAATTAAGATTTTTCAGAAAAGCATAAATAACCAAACAAAGCGAATTGGATGTAAGTGAATCAGTAAGTTACTGTTAAAAAAAAAAAGCAAATTAGTAAGTAAGATTTTTTTTTTTGAAACCAAATTAGTAAGTTAGATTAAAACAAAAAGATTGTAGTCATTCAACCGATTTAAATTCTAAACTACTTACCTTTTCACTGTCATACATAGACAAATAAACCATGTCATTTTTCAGCATGCATTAGCATTAGCTAAACACTCCAAACTCTGTAGGCAGATTCCTAGACAGCCCAATTTTTGCCGAACTTCTGCAATGTCTTCTCTATTAGACTTGACCCAAAAAGTATAGATTTTGTATGATATTTCATATTTTTGTTGGGCTTAATGTGTTGGAATTGAGAACCCAACCCAGTGTAACTTGTAACTGCACTAATAATAAAATGGGCAAATTACAAACACCCCCTCGAGCTTTGGTAAAAATATAAATTTTTCCTTACGGTTTGAAAAATTACATGCTGCCCCTGAGATTTATATTTTCATAACAAATTGCTATTTGAAGTTTTTATTTTCGTACAGATTCTCTCTAATTTTTTTTTTAATTTGTTATAAAAATTTAACTTTTGAAAATAATTTATAATTTTTTAAACATCAAGAAAAAATTTATATTTTTATCAAATCTGGAAGTGTTTGTAATTTACCCAAATAAAATCAAGATAAAATGCAAGTGTGGAAGATTCTAACTTTGTGCTATTGCATGGACCACCAAGAGTTGAAGGTTTCTCAACCAATCACATCCGTTCATTTGCATCAACAATTTGAAATCTTTTTCAGGACCTTTCCGACACCACTGTGGGAGCTAATTGGTCGACCCCACCCGTCCCTCTCTTCCCCCCACTCCACTGTGGTCCTTCCTCCCCCTCCCTACATGATAGATAGAAAAGGACACCAACACACTAAAACAAAAATGGCCACCATACTCCAGCTCAACACGTGTCACTATTCCATTGTTTCAACACCCAGTATCATGCAAAGTGGACCGTTGATCTTTCCCCCTCCCACGCCCACCACAACCCCCACCCCCACCATACAAAAATTACACACACTCTCTCTCTCCTCTCTCTCTCTCATTTGATTGAAAGATTTAAAAAGAGATTTAAAAAAAAAATATATGTAAGATTAAATAAAATTTAAATATATTTTATTTAAATTTCACTTATTTTTTTTATTTTTCTTTCAAAATCTCTCTTTTAAATTCTCCGAACAAATACACCATAAGTGTGCGCCATCAGAATTGGGTTCTTAAGGTTTGTTTGTTTGTTTGTTTCCAATTATAATTAATTAACCCTTTCTTCGTTCTTCCTTTCTATGGTTAATTCCATGATTCATAATACCACCAACCCACAAAAGTCTCTAACTTCCTCCCCAGTTTTCTTACCCTTTCTCACTTATTTTTCATTTTTATAACCGAATAAGTATCTGGGTGTTTATATTTTTTTGTATTGGCTCACACATGTCGTCGTTTCAAGAGCACGAGTTCGAACCAGACGACGACGGTGGCACCTCCGATCTCAGCACCAGCGCCGGCGAACCAACCACGGCGCCGACCCAACCCGTTTTGAAGGAAGAACCGATTCAGTCCGACCCGGACTCACCGGATCAGAAATCCAACAACAACAACAACCCACAAGCTCAACCGATTGGGATGGTGCCACTGATGCAGATGCAGATGCAGATGCAGCTGCCAATCCACATGCCGATGCCTGTCGCCACCACGGCACGGCGGTCGTCGACCAAGGACCGCCACACGAAGGTTGAGGGACGCGGTCGGAGGATCCGAATACCCGCGACGTGCGCGGCCCGGATCTTTCAGCTGACCCGGGAGCTGGGCCACAAGTCCGACGGCGAGACTGTCCGGTGGCTCCTCCAACACGCCGAGCAATCCATAATCGAAGCCACCGGCACGGGAACCGTCCCCGCCATCGCCGTCTCCGTCGGTGGGACCCTCAAAATACCCACCACTACTTCCACCAAGCAAGACGGCGGCGGCGAAGAAGGAGGAGGTGGTCTCACAAAGAGGAGGCGACGATCTTCGAAAAGCGAGTTTTACGACGTCGCGGCCTCGAACGACGGCGTTTCCCAGGCGGCGGGGCTAGCTCCGATAGGACCCACACCAGTGGCCGCCGCGGCGCCTCAGGGGCTGGTTCCCATTTGGGCAGTGAGCAACGCCGGGATGATGATACCCTCCAACGCCTTCTGGATGATTCCGCCGCCTTCCGCGGCGGCGACACCGGTGGCTCCTGCGGCGACGCCACAGTTATGGACTATATCGCCGTCGGTGACTCCAGTTTTTAACATGTCAGCTAGGCCTATCTCGTCGTTCGTATCGGCGGCGCAGCCTAACGCGTCGGAAGTTAGGGTGGTGCCACCGTCGACGGCGGTGCACGGGAGTGTGATGACGTCGGAGACGGTGGATACGGTGGAAGTAAAGGGGGCGACGAAGAAGTCGAGTATGGCTCCGGCGAGCGTGAGCTCTAGGGGAATCAAAGCTCAGATGTTGAGGGACTTTTCTTTGGAGATTTATGATAAGAAGGAATTGCAGTTTATGGGTAGAGTTGGAAATCAACAAATACAGTTTGGTTCTTCAAAATCATGAAGAGATTGCTCAAACTCTATTCTTACATGCAAAGCAGACCACAAACTTTCTGTCACTCTGTTTTTGATATTCTGTTTTTTGTTCGAAGAGTACTAGGAATTTGCAAATGTAACCTCATGATCTCATGTAATTGTAAATAAACCTTTGTGCTTTAGAAATTTTTTTTTTTCAAATGGAAGTTGAAACAATGTTTCAACATTATGTATGCTAAAATTATAAAAAATAAAATGGTATTTAGACTTTTTATTAGCATTTTAAATTGTTGAGTGTTTAACTCATGCTAGCTTCACTTGTTTGAGAGATCAATTATGGAAATAGGCCTTCCTTTTATATCAATGATAACCCTTGTCATAAAGTAATTCTTAGCTCAATTAAAAAAAGAAAAATACTTGAGACTTCTAAATTGTGAGCTCTAACCTGTGGGCCCCACTGTATGATTTGATATTTTTGCCTTTGTTTTGTTTTTTTTATTTTTTATTTTTTAAGTTGCCATGTCACTAGTGCTCTTATTAGAGCTCTATTATTAGAGCTCTTAATCACCACCCTTAAAAAAAGTACAACATCTACAATTGAGATGAAAAGTATCAGTTAAAATGTGGATAGAAATAAGTAAAGTGAGATTCACTGTTGTTATTTGCTTCTGTTTGGTATAACTGTTAAAACAGATTATAAATTATAATTTAACATATTATAGATTATGATTTTAATCAGAAGCTGTTAATCTGTTTGATGTAACTATTGAATTGTAGATTTAAGTTGCTGAGTAGTGTTTGTTAAATAAATTGTGAAGTAACTTTTTCAATTAACTTTTATTTTTTGTTATTCACTACTTATCTATATTTCTTATAAAAAATAATAATAATATTCTATAGTTCATTTGAGTCTTTTTCTATTTAAAAAAAAAAAGAAAAAAAAATTTAAGAATATAGTCGTAAATTAATGTCCACAGCAAAAACTGATAATTAAAAGTAAGGGGTGAACAGTTTCTCAGAATCAGTTTTTGACTTAAAATAAGTTATTAGAATTAGAAACTGTTTGAAATAAGTTTAACTAAACAGTTTAAAATAACTTTTTAAAATTCAGAAGTCATAAGTTAACTCAAAAAAATCCAAACAAATACTCCTATTGTTAAATGTTTATTGATTAGGGAGTGAAGGGGTACTCTAACAAAAATGTTAAAATGTATCAAGTTATAGTGAGATCTACTTCAATGTATTAAATAAGAAGAATATATAAAAAAAAAGACACATTATTTATGGCGGGACTAAGAAGTTTACAAAAAATTTATTTTGTTATAATCTGATTCTAAGTAATTATGTAACGACACTCACTAATGAGTCGAGACAATCTGAAAGTATGAGCCCCTTCAATTGATGCTGCACAACCTGTACTATTTTTTTTGATATGGGTGGGGTGGGGTCCCTGGTCGATAAAGCAGGAAGCTGGTGGCCCAAAACGTGTGGACCCCACAATTTATTGTTTGGTGCTGGTGGTGGCTCACCACTTGGGCCGTGGACCATTTTTAAAGATGAAGTACGTGGTTTTGTATGCTGATTTGGAGTCTGGTTTTTCAATTATATATGTCTTTTATAATAATTTTGTTGATTTTTTTTTTTAAATCATAGTAAGACAATTTAACAAATTATATAATTCAACTACTCGAGTTAAAATTTATTTAAAATGACACCTTATTTGTCTAATGGTATGTGCCTAACCAAAACTAATATGTAATTTGTCTATATTATTTATTTTTTTATTTTGCTAAGGTAGTAATTATAATATGACTATGAAACACTGAATTTAGATAGAGATTTGAAAAATTATATTCAAATTCATGATTCAAATACAACCTAAATAAACCTTTATTATTGGGCAAACATACCACTAAATTGGTGTTCCAAGAAAATTGAATAGATATTCTATAATTGAATTTTTATTCATTTTCACATAATATAATTTATAATTTAAATCAAATTAAAATTGCTTGATTATAAATGATGAAATAGAATTGTATATATTTTTTAAAAAAGTACATAAAAAAATAGAATTTGATTTAAATCTTAAAATTTTAATTTTTTTAATTTAAATTTGAATGTTTAAAACTTTATAACAATGTATATCATATGTTTGCTTCGGTTTATCGAACTAACGAAAAAAAAAAAAGGATGATTTAGACTTTTTAACATTATTTTATGATTAATTTTGTCCATTTACTCAATTTTGTTTCCCAATCATCTCCCTCTTACAACACAAAATCAACTTCCACCATTTCATTGAACAACCAACTACACGAAAAATGAATAAATAAATAAATTCCATGGTAGTTTTTTTGTTTTAATCCAAATGTCTCCTGCCTAACTCAGTCTAATTAGATTTGAATTACTTAATATCTAGACAATCAAAAATTAATCCGTGAAAGTTTTAAAGTTACCACTTTCCGATGTAACAGAATATCGCATATTAGCCTGTCTTTTCCAAAAAACAACAATCCGACTTTTAGTTGTGTTGACTCCACCAACCCAGTACAAGTAGATGAGTCCAAAATTTTATCATAAAAACACCTTTTATAGATTGTCTAATTATTTATATATGTATAAACACAATATAAAATAAATATATATAGATACACTCACAATTCTCCATATAAAATATAGATGCACAAGCTCTAATTTATATGCACCCACGAACAAATAAAGAGTCTCATATTAAAATGTAATAATAAATTCAGGTAACTCATAACCTTTCACATGAAATATAATTATAACTCACCATAATGCATGCATAATTGGTTACCCTTTCAATTTATCATATTGCATTATTATGCATTTATTAACTATACTTAATTATGTATGTATACACACAAAGAAAATGCTATGAACGTGTGTGAGTCTCACATCTATATGAGAGATTTGGTAAAATATTTAGTAGATTATTTGGAGTCCCTAACATTACTCTACACATAAATATACTATAATGGAAAAAGCTTGGGACCCCCAATTTGGAGACCCTCATGACCTCTAAATATGTGTGATTAGTCCATGTGTGTTTTCGTTTTTCCTCTCTGAGTAGTGATTAAGGCCCCTATCCTCACAAGATCTCTACAAGACCCTCACAAATTTAGACCACTCATGATATGGATCCCATACATACACGAGTATATATGAAGGGTCAGGATCACTTTGGAAGTGTGGGGGTCATCCCCAGGGGCTCCCAAACATTTCTCTTCCTCTCTCTCACATAGGATGATGTGGAGATTGTAGAGTGAATTTTTTGTAAAAATCTCAATCATTATTCTAAACATAAACATAATTTTAATTTTAAAATAACATAAAGTACATATATACACCAACAGTTCCCTTCTACAAAAGCTACAATATACCATGATGTATTTGTTGAAAGGTGACGGAGCCATTAAAATGTATATTAAAAAAAAAACTATAGCCAAATTGATAATGGTTACAACACTATAAACTATGATGGATTTTGAATGAAATTACTTTCAACTGAATGTGAAGCCCATCAAATGATGAAGCGGGGTAGGTGCTGTCACAGCACAACGGCAATTCACAGCGGCACCGTTTTATTTATTTTATTTATAAAAAAAAAAAAATTGAAACACGTGCATGCGTTAAGCTGTGTGGTCTTGTTTTATGTGGAAAAAGTGTAGAACAACACTTTTAAGTTGACTTTGGAAAATTAAGAGAAAATCTATAAACAAAACAAAAAATAAAAAATAATATTTGAAACAATCCATCGTTTTCTGTTGAGTTCAATTGTAGTAAATGGATAGAAGTGAAAAAAATAGAAATAAAATTCACATTTGCTATAAGAAATAATAGGTTTGATTAGTTGAAAAATTAAGTAAAAAATTGTATAGAAATTAAATTTTATAATTATTTTATTTGTCTCAAAATCATCTTTTTTGTAAAATTAAATTTTAGGATAAATTGCACTGATAGTTCTTTTATTTTGTTTTTATGTCATTTTGGTTCATATAATTTTAATTGATTCGATTTTGATTATATATTTTTGACTTTGTTCTAATTTGATTCAGTTCATTATAATTGTTACTTTTTTTTAATGAAAAATGCGTATATGAGCAACATGTATCACGTAAGGACAAATTTATAAACTTTATCAATTTACTGAGTTAATATCAACCAACTTAGTAATCATTTTTGGTCCAAAATCCTAATGTCATTATCAATTAAATCAAATTGACATAAAAATCTAAAAAATTAAGGGTCAAAATTGAGTCAAATTAAAAGTATAGGAACCAATACGACACAAGGGACAAATTTTAGGGACTATCGATGTAATTTACTCTAAATTTTAAAAGAAAACTAATGTTGAAATATAAGCACTTGAAACAAATGATATTTCAATTATATAACATATAACAATCATATAATATAAAAAGTACATGTAGTTACCATACATAACAACTAAATTAAATCAAAATAAAAAAAATTAAGTAGAATTCAAACTATGAATCAACCAACAAATTCAATGTTCAATATCATTCTAAATGCAATTCCTTGTATGGGGACATATTTTTTGAATGACAACACGTGGCCAATGGTGACGCCGAAATGTCAGTTGAGGTGTCACGTGGACTGGTCTTGGTACCGAGGTTTGAGATTTTCAGCAGAGATATCGATATCCGAGATGATCGGATAAGGGACAAGCAGAGTCTTAGAATATGGGAGGACCTTAGTTTAGATAAAGATGAAACTCTTAGGGAGTTTATCCCTGTCTAGCTGAGAGCCCAGGATAAACATTGAGCCTGAGTCCACTTAGATGAGGTTTCTGTAGGGACCAGGTCAGTGTTGGCTATAAAAGCATGGCACCCTCGTGGGTCTAAGGTATGCCTTTGATGGGGATATACAATTATTTCCTGTGAGTTAAGCACAATTAGCTATCTTAGAGAGATATTGATTACTGACTTGATCGTTGAAGTACCCCTGAGTGGACGAACCACTGCCGGATTCTCATCTTCTTGTGCAGGTTGTTGAGCTTAATCTATTCTGTCGGTATTCTCCAATTGAGTTCTCCTTTTGGTTGTGTGGTCAAAAATCAACACCTACAATTTGGCGCCGTCTGTGGGAACGTAAGGAGAATAGATGGCCAACGACGGGCAGAAAGAAAAGATCGGGGATGACATCTCTAGTGGTAATGGCAAGCATACCGACCCAAACATGGAGGAAGAAAACCATGACGAAGGAACATGAGATCAGAATCCCAGGGAGAAAGACTTCGGTCAAGAGGGAGACGCACTGAAGAAAGCAGGCCAAGACGAGTACTACAACGAAACTGACCTCTAGGTATGGAAAGATAGATGCTTGAGGAGGGACAGCGAGATGAAGAGAATGGCAAACAAGTTTGCAGACCTTTAATCGGTTGTCAACTTCATGATGCAGAACAACGTCATGCAGCCACCATTTCCATTGAAGGACACGCCGATTCCAGCGGCCAAGAACGATGCCTAGAAAAGGGGCCAGAAAGCAATCCCAGCAGTCCCTCAGCATGACAAGGTGAATGAATGCTCACATCGGCCTTCATGGGATGCCAGGCAAGCAGAGTCAGTAAGAGGAGAGTCTCAGAATACGCCTCGTACCAAGGGAACTTATGTCAAGGAACATCAGCATGTTCAAGGGAAGAAACTTTGTTTTGACACTGTAAATGAAGAAAAGTCAAAGAGGAGACATAATGACACTAGGAGCAGCGCACCAAAAAGGTTGAAATCCTGTGACAGCTAAGCTCCTAGTCGGACTAAGGAGGATTTAAGGGACTACCTCTAGAGGAAGCGATAGAATGCCGAAGTCATATCACCTGAAAACGCCCATCTCAATAGAATTGGATAGGTTTGAGGCCCCAAAAAAGTTTCATATGCCGAGGTTCCACATTTATGACAGTAAATCTGATCCAAACTTTCACGTCGGCTTATGTCTGAATTCAATGGCCTTGTATACTGAGAACGAACTGTTGCTGTGCAAGGTGTTCCCCTCACCTTTTGGAGAAATTGCATCGGATTGGTTTCACAAGTTGCCGAAAGGAACTGTGAAGAGTTGGGAAGGCCTGGCCGAGATGTTTGTGGTCAGGTTTGTCATGAACAAGTTGCAACCATTAAGGGCAGACTTCCTGATGGCTTTGAAAATTGGCGAGAGTGAGAGCCTCAGGGCTTATGCCAAAAGGTATTATAAGGTGTTCAACCGAATACCATGATATAACCAGGAGTTGGCGGTCGTGTCTTTTAAGAACAGGCTTTAGGATGATTGCATGCTTCGGAAATCACTAGCAAAGACTCTGCCAAAAAGTATAGAGAAGCTCATGTCAAGGATTGAGAAATATGCCAGAGCAGAAGAGGATACGCTGAGAATAAAGGCATCGAAGTAAGAAAAGAGAAACGGCTTGCCAAAGCGAGGCTGAGGTAATACTGGATTTAATAGGCAAGAAACAAATATGAGGGCTACATAGGCAGTCACCACTGTGTTCCGGATCCCGGTTTATAAAGTTCTAGAAAGGATCAGGAACTAGCCGTATTATAGAGCGCCATAGAGGATTTCTGGTAGGGGTGAGCAGCGGATATACCGATCTGCCAAAACCGACCGAACCAAACCGATCCGCCGCATTTTGGACGGATGCGTGATGACGAGCGGACGGTTGCGGATTGATTTTCTCTAATCCGCCAATTTGGCGGATGGATGGCGGATTTGAGGTTTCTTTGGCCGCAACCGAACCGCCAAACCGTGAGCACCCTTACTAATTTATAAGATTTTGTATTTTCAATTTGTTTAAATGTTTTGTTTGTATTTTCAATTGAAAAAGAGTTCAAATATTCTATTGAAAAGAAGTTTTCAATTTGAATATATTTTTTGAATTGAAAAAAAATAAAGGTATTATTTATCTACATTTTTTTGTTTTTAAATCAAACTCTAAAAGTAATAAATAAAAAATATGATATATACTGGTTGGTTTTTGTTTTCAAAAACATATATAAATGTAACAATACAGAGATATACACAATCTTTACTATTGCTCTGTTCATGGTTTTGGTGGTTTGAATTGTTTTTATATTTTAAGAACCACAGATTGTAATACTTTATGTGGATGAGACATACTGTGATTGTAATATGTGGATGAGGTATGCAGTGATTGTGATATTCTAAAGTTTTAAACTTTCTTTCTTTGGATGATGCATGCAGTAATTGTAATACTTTTTTAAGTCATTGACTGTAATACTTTATTTTATTTTTTTTTGAAGAAATGCACAAGTTGAATTATGTTGAAAATTTATAAAATTTCAAATCGCCAAACCGATTCGCATCCATCCGCCAAACCGCCAATCCGCTCAATCCACATCCGCCGGATTAGCGGACGGATGCGGATTGATTTTCTCCAATCCGCCAATCCAGCGGATGGATGACGGATTGGAGGTTCCGCGCCCACCCCTAATTCCTGGAGAATTTATGGGGAGAAGTCTTGGGAAGCATTGTGTATACCAAAATGAGGATAGGCACCTGGCTTAGGGATACAGAGCCCTGAAAACGGTTTTGGAAGATCTGGTCAGACAGGATCACCACTTGAGGGACCTGGTAGATGAGGTTAGAACAAGGGAAGAGTAGGCAAGACTGCCCTAGGCACCAACAGCACCAATTCCACCACCACCACAACAGCAAGCAGATGGACCTCGGGTAATCAATGTGATTCACTCAAGGGTCAATGAGAACAAGGTACGTGGGGAGACTCAGAGGGTGAAACACTTACAACATGTGTATCAGGTCCACCAAAAGAGGCCTAGGACAAACGAGTGCCAGGGACCAATGGTGTCCTTCACTGAAGCAGACCTAGATATGGTGCAATATCCACACAACGATGCTCTGGTAGTGACCCTCAAGATTGGAGAATGCTAGGTAAGGTGCATTCTGATTGACCAAGGTAGCTCTTGTGACATCATGTATGTCAAATGTTACAAGGAGCTCAGCCTTCATCGAGATGATTTGGAACAGTCTAACAGCCTAATGGTCGGGTTCAATGGAACGCCAACATGACCTCTGGGAGTAATAAATTTGGAGGTGCAGGTAGGCACTAAGAAGGTAAGCATATAATTTACAGTAATTGATACCCATCCCCTTACAATGTTATCTTGGGAAGGCCATGATTGCACGCAATGAGGGTTGTTCCATCAACGCTGCACCAATTGTTGTGAGTCCCAATGGAGCATGGAATTGAGGAGGTTAGAGGGGATCAAATGCAGGCAAAGAATTGCTCCATGGAAGCAATGAAATCCACCTACAATGTGTAAGAGGAAGAAATAGTAGAAATTAAGGACGAAGACATGGAAGTCCTAGATGATGTCGGCAAAGAACCAGCTGAGAAGAGTGATGAAGCCTTGAAAAAAATTCTAGTCCTATAAGGGGATGAAAAACGTTTCTTCCATCACGGCTCAAGCTTAGCCGAGGAGGAGGAAAGAGAGTTAGAGGTGTTCTTGCGAGCAAACATAGAGGTGTTTTCCTGGACGCTATACGAAATGGGTGGCATTGACCCCGATGTCACTTGCCATAGACTTAATATAGGCAGGTTGGCTAAACCTATCATTCAGTGAGTAAGGAGGTCGATGTTGGCTCATTTAGAGGCAATAAATGAGGAAGTGGACAAATTGTTGGAAGCCAGGGCTATTCAGGAGGTAAATTACCCAACCTGGTTGTCCAAAACAGTTGTTGTGAAAAAGAAGAATGGGAAGTGGAGGGTCTGCGTGGATTTCACCAGCCTAAACAAGGCTTGTCCCAAAGACAGCTTCCCACTGCCCAAGATTGGTCAGTTAGTAGATGCCATTTCAAGGCATGGAAGGATGAGCTTCCTGGATGCTTATAGGGGATACGACCAGATAGCGATGTATTTCTCTGATAAGGAGAAGAATGCATTTATCACTTCAAAAGGGCTGTACTGCTACAGAGTGATGCCTTTCAGGTTGAAAAATGCAGGAGCGACCTACTAGAGATTGGTGACCAAGATGTTCAAACATCTGATTAGGAAAATAGTAGAAGTGTGCATTGATGACATGGTCTTGAAGACCAAAGAACTTCAGAATCACCTGGCCGACTTGAAGACGGTTTTTGATATCCTGAAAACATATCGGCTCCGACTCAATGCTTCGAAATGCGCATTTGGAGTCGGGTCAAGTAAGTTTGTGGGATACTTGGTTACTAGAAGG
Source organism: Camellia sinensis (assembly GCF_055761805.1). NCBI lineage: Eukaryota > Viridiplantae > Streptophyta > Magnoliopsida > Ericales > Theaceae > Camellia > Camellia sinensis. Next base: position 66,757,953 of record NC_138973.1, on the reverse strand, counting down.
GGCATTAAGGCAAGCCCAGATCAAATCAAGACCATCATTGACTTGAAGAGCCCGACATCGGCAAAACAAGTACAGATGTTGACTAGAAGGGCCGCAACCCTGAATAGGTTTATAAGTAGAAGTTTAGATAGTGGACGAAAGAGTGCGAAGGAGTGTGAAGTTGCCTTGGCTGACTTGAAAAAGTACCTGACAACAGCTCCAGTTTTGTCAAATCCAGTGCCTGGAGAAGAACTGTTCTTATACTTAGCAGTTTCAGAGCATGCAATGAGTGCAGTGGTAATCAGAGAAGAGAAAGGAGAACAAATGATAGTATACTATGTAAGTAAAACCCTAGCAAGAGCAGAGACTAGGTACTTACCCATGGAAAAATTGACACTAGCCCTGGTAATGATTTCGAAGAAGCTGAATTACTACTTCCAAGCCCACAAGATTGTGGTATTGACTGAGCATCCTTTGAAGTTCCTGTTGCAGCAAGAAGATCTGATAGGTAGGGTAACCATATGGACAGTAGTGTTGGGCCAATATGACTTGGAATTTAGGCCAAGAACAGCAATTAAGGGCCAAGTTCTGGCCGACTTTGTGGTTGAGTTCACACCTGGTGCCATCCTACGTCGAACTCCGGTGAGCCGTGGCTTGGGGTGCCCAGGGGAGCAGGAAAAAACCCAACTGGGGCCCAAAAACCTCACTCAAGCAAAACAGAAAAAAAAAACCAAAGCCCTGCGACATCTACATCGGTAATTCCTTCCGCCTGTTTGTTGATGGAAGTTCAAACCAGCAAGGAGCAGGGGCAGGAGTAGTGTTAGTATCACCAGATGGGCGAATGTTAGAGCAGTCTATTCATTTAGGGTTTAAGGCCTCAAACAATGAAGCAGAGTACGAGGCGCTGATCGCAGGGTTGAAGTTAGCAGCAGCAATGGAAGCTGATGAGGTGGTAGTCTTCTGTGACTCCCAACTTATTATGAATCAGGTAACAGGCGAGTATGCTGCCCGAGATGAAAGAATGATGGCCTATGCCAAAGAAGTTGTTAAACTGCTAGCATTATTCCAGGATTGTCGGCTACAGCAGGTTAGCCGAGATGATAATAGTCATACCGATGCCTTGGCGAACCTGGCTAGTGCAATAAAATCAGAGGAGGTAAGGATAATAATGGTTGATTATTTGTCAGTCCCAAGTGTGGAACCACAGATCACAGAGTACGAAGCAATGTGTGTAGAGAGGGGTCTAAGTTAGATGGATGCAATAGTGATGTTCCTTAGGGATGATAAGTTGCTAGACGACCGAAAAGAGGCACATAAGACCAGATTAAAGTTGGCCAAGTTCAGCCTAACAGCAGATGGCCACTTCTACAGGAGATCCTTCACTGGTCCCCTTTGTGTGCACCCCACCCAGGTTGAAGACTTCTTGTATGAAATACACGAAGGGGTACGTGGAAGCCATGTTGGGAGCAGATCACTTGCTCATAGGGCCATTACACAGGGGTACTGGTGGCCCTACATACAGAAGGATGCTGAAGCTTACGTCAGAAAGTGCGAAAAATGTCAAAGGTTTGCACCTTTGATACATCAACTAGCAGTAGATTTGAACCTAATATCCAGCCCGTGGCCATTTGCCCAGTGGGGCATGGATCTTGTTAGACAACTTCCCTAAGCAACTGGACAAAGGAAGTTTTTACTGGTAGCAACTGATTACTTCACAAAGTGGGTAGAAGCTAAACTCTTTGCGAAGATTTGAGACATTGATGTGAAGAACTTCATATGGAAGAACATCATCACTAGGTTTGGGATCGCAAGGGCAATAATAGCAGACAATGGTACACAGTTTGACAGTATGCTAATCAAAAGCTTCTGTGCAAAGTACAAAATCAAGAACTACTACTCCACTCCAAGTTTCCCTGAGAGCAATAGTCAAGCGGAAGCATCCAATAAGACTATTTTGGATGGGATCAAGAAGAGGCTAGAGGCAGCAAAAAGGAAGTGGGTGAAAGAGTTGCCCAACGTACTCTAGGCATATTGGACTACGCCGAGAAGGTCAACTGGGGAATCTCCATTTGCCATGGCTTATGGCACTGAAGTAGTTATCCCACTAGAAGTTGGCATCCTTGGGATCAAAACCCAGGGAGTAGAGAATGGGACTAATGAGGCATTCTTAATCTGAGACCTAGACCTGTTGGAGGAAAAAAAAGAGAGAACAGCAATTCAGCTAGGGGCATACCAACAACAACTTGCTAGGGCTTACAACAAGAAGGTCAACCCTAGAGAGTTTAAGGTTGGGGACCTTGTCCTAAGAAAGGTCATCAGCAACAAGAAGGACCCCAGGGAAGGAAAACTTGGCCCAAACTGAGATGGGCCTTATAGAATCATCTCGGTTGCCGGCAATGGAGCATATCGGCTTGAAGACACTGAGGGTAAAAAGTTACCAAGACCTTGGAACACTTGCAACTTGAAGTTTTTTTATCATTAGCTTTTTATTTTTTCAAAGTTTATGTCATAATTTTATTAGCTGAAGTAATAATATAATTATAGTTTAATTTTGAAATTTGTGTGGTAGGACCGATCAATCCTATGGCGATGTTTCCGAATGAAACATGACAAATGACTTAAACTTATTATATGGCAGAGTTGACTTATACTTACATATAATAGAGTTGAACTAAGTGAGTGATATTTCCGATTGAAACATGATGAATGACTTAGACTTATTATATAGCAGAGTTGAAATATACTTGCATGTAATAAAGTTGAACTAAATTGGCGATTTTTCGATTGAAACATGATGAATGACTTAGACTTATTTTATGGCAGAGTCGAATTATACTTGCATATAATAGAGTTGAACTAAGTTGGCGATGTTTCCGATTGAAACATGACGAATGACTTAGACTTATTATATAGCAGAGTTGAATTACATTTGCATATAATAGAGTTGAACTAAGTTGGCGATGCTTCCAATTGAAACATGACCAATAACTTAGATTTATTATATAGAAGAGTTAAATTATACTTGCATATAGTAGAGTTGAACTAAGTTGAATTAAACGTGACTCACCATGTCGGCAGAGTTAAATCCAAAATGGAACTAAGTGTGCTTTAGTTGGATTAACAAAGAAACCAAGGTTGAATACCTCGGCTAATCTTTGTTTGAATCTAACTTTGGCGAAATACTATAAACACATATTGTGAACTTAAGTGGAATTTATGTTCACATTAGGGGGCAGGGAGCTGGAATGATGAATAAACTTAAGAGCTTGGACTTGTTGAAATTTCAGAAAAATTTACAAGTCGAAGTTAGCCGAGGTAATAATGAAAGAAGTATCCAAGGTGCTTATTACCCGAGATAACCAACCAGGTTGCCAAGCTTGGAAGGGTTAAAAGGGTGAAGTCTTGATAGAAGACAGTAAGTGGAAGTAAAGAAGTAGGTATACTAAATAAAGTTTAAAGAAACAACACTTGTAAAAATGTTTTGAGGCATTTTTAAGCGTTAGCTTAGGCATCCCAGTTGTTGGCGGAGACAAAAAGTCAGGGTATATCCGAGATATTTTGTCCCGAAGTGATTGCATAGTTAAGGTGTACTTTGAAGAATTAGAAAAATATTCTAAGTATAAGGAAACATATAAACATACACGACATTAAGAGGAAAGCAGTACAACATATAGCCAAAGGAAAGTATGCATTCATAGAAGAAACTATGTCAAAGTTAAAGGCACTTCGGCTTGACCAAGGAAACTACTTGTTCGAATTACAAATGGGCACATCGGCCAAAAGAAAAGCTTAGATAGCAAAATATTATGACTGTCCAAAAAGAAAAAGTACAAAAAGAGGGAAGATCCTAAGTTCATTCATCTCCGACATTTTCCTTAGTCTGCCCTGCTTCGGCAATTGACGTTGAATCAGCTTCAGTAGGCAGCTGGGTAGATCTCTCAGCTTGGACCTCGGCATCGATCTCGTGTAGGGTCTCATCCAAACTCTTGTTGGCAGTCTCGATCTTGGCCTTAGAAGTGGTCTTCTGGACCTCATCCTCATCATCCTGAGTCAAGTCTAGGACTTGCTCATTCAGAGTTAGGGATTTGTCCCCAGTAAAACCTTTGGCACCGGTGTCAACCTCAGCTTCTTCATCCCCCTCAGCCTTATCCTCGGATTGGCTTGGAGGGAGAGAAAATAGCATGATAAGTCAGCTTTCTTCCTAGAGGGGCGAGTCGTCAGGGATGGCCAACTCCTTCAAAGTAGCTATCTAACCAAGGATGTAACCCTTGTTGCATGCTTGTTTGACTTACTTTTTATACTCATCACGGACGTCGGTCGCCCCTTCGGTATAGGCCTTCTCATCCGCCTCCTTTATCTCAGCAGCCTTGGTGGTAAGCGTTGCCTGTAGTTCTGTTTAGGCTTGGGCCTCATTTTCTTTGGCTTCTTTTGCCTCGACCTAGGTTACCTCGGCAACATTTTCCGCAGCCTCGGCACGATCCTCGACTTTGCTCTAGGCCAGTTGGGCAGTTTTGTCCTGGTCCTGTAAGCTTCGGATGCGAGCCTCGGCTTTGTTTAGTGAAGAAAAGAGCTTGGCTACCTCTTTTGTTTTATGGGTCAGTTCTTTTTTGAACTCATCAGTTTTGATTGCAAGGGAGTGACCTTGCTGGATAGCCTGCAAAGATGAGAAGAAAATTTGTTAAGTATGAGAACCATTGTTGAAATTAAACTAAAAGTTACAAGTGTTGAGACTTACCAAAACACAGTGCTGCAACATCATCGTGTAGTTTTCGTACTCAAAAGCTCAGCCATCCGATTGATGTCGGCTGGAAGTAGAATGGCGGTGGAAATGGTGGCACCGACTTCCAGACTATTAAGAGCACTGTCCCTAGCTAGAAGAGGTCGGTCTCCGACCATGACCGATGGGATCCAAGGAGCGCCGGCATGAAAAATAGAGGGTTCAGGCTCAGAAGAACCCCCAGACTTTGGCTTTTTGGATCTCGGTTGATCAGAAGCCTCGGCCTCGGCAAGCCTCTTCTCGGCAAATGTAAACTTCTATATTTTACTCAATTTTGAAATTGGCACTGTGTCCTTTGATTCCACCTCAGTGGCCTTGGGTTTGGCCTTGGCCCTTTTTTACCCTTTTTACCTTGGGTTTTGGCTGAGATTGGGAAGGAGAGGAGGAATGGACTGACACCACACTAGGAATGTCGGTAAACAGATCGTTCGGAATGATTTTTGCGCAGGCCATTTCTTCGGTGGTAGCGGCAACGGTGAATTTGGTACCAAAGCGGATTGTTGGAAGTGCAGTGGATGGGTTTATTAGATCGTAAGCCGACGCTTCAGAGTTTTGACATTTGCGGCTACAAGTTCTGCTTGCTGGTACGTTTGGTAGAGCTCGGCGTCAGCACTGGCGCTGAGCTAGAGGAATCAACTGAGGGGCAGAAGTGGATGGCTGATTAATTAGGTCAGAGGTGGAGCCTGATCTAGCCTTAGAAATGAGGCTGTTGGAGGAGTTGATGAAGAAGGTGGAGTTTTGCTTTTTTTGGAGACGTCAGGCAGAGGACTCCTATACGTGGGGACGAAGTGTAGCACGTAGTAAGGACCTTGCTTGGCACGTAGTATTGGCGAAAGTCCTTTTCGGGCTGAGGAAGGGTAGCAAAAACACAAAGAGGACATTAGAAACAGAAAGATAAACAAGTAAGGCAACAGTGAAAGGGACTTTGGGAGGGGACTAGGTCCTTACCCTTGTCATCCCTAAAAACTTTGTGGCGTAGCAGGAAGAGGTGGAGTTCATTATCTGGCGCGAACTTCCAATTACCCGAGACAATTAGGTAGTCGTCTGCAGCGCCCTTATTAGAATCTGAGATGTCAACTATCAACTTGTATTGTGTAGATCTTAGCTTAAGGTAGTAGGTGTAGCCTTTGGGAGTTTTTAAACTACACATGGTGTAGCAATACTAGATATCATTGAGGGTGATTCTGGTATTTTGCCGACATGCCAGTTCGGCAATGCCATTGATGATCCTAAAAGAGTTAACGGCTAGTTGCATGGGATTGAATTTATAGTAGTGGAGGACTTACCTAAAGAGGATATCTAGGGGAAACACAACTCCTCCTTCAACAATAGAAACGACTGGGAATGATATGTAATTCTGGCTAGGCATAATTGAATCATCCTTTCCAGCCAATCTCAGATGGACATCGGCCGAGATAGAAAACTCTTGCTGGAAGTACTCTAGTTTGGTTGGCCTATCTACTCTCCACTTGAACATACCCATGATGTCAGCTAGGTGAAGATTGGTGTAAAATTTCAGAAAGAAATGGTTGATATGGGTTTAAGGACCTCGGCTAAACCCTAAATTGGCACTAGAGCAAGGGTTTTTGCAGATTTAAGGGGAGTTTTGTTTTAGTTTTTCCTAAGTATTTGGTTTCTAGGCAAATCCCACACCTATGATCTATGCAAATAAACAAAGATTCGAAGGCAAGATCTGGAAACAGAGTAAAAAGACCAGACAAGAAATATAATTCAGAAATCAAGATTGAAGCAAAAAACAAATATACACACCCAAAACTTTCATTCACTGGGTGAGTGTATGGAAAACAGTACACAGATTCAAGATCCGAAAAACAGAAGTGATGACCAGAACATGAAAATGGAAATGGCACACAACAAACAAGTCTAAATGCAAGGCAACAATAGACAATACGCACAGATAACAAATTTGAAACAAATCAAAAATAAGAAAACTGAAATTACAAAGAAAGAAGTTGCGTAACTTACTGAATAGGGTCGAGAACAAGAACACCGAGGTAAGGTGCGCCGGAGTCAGATAATGCCTTAGATCGAGATGGAGTAATAGAGGATTTGCTAGAAAAGGCAGTTGCAGAGATTTGGGGTTCGAAAATGAAGGTTTTTTAGAGAGAGTGTTTGAGTGCGAAGAAAGAATGAGAGAGAATGCGAAGTGAGAAAACGAAGAGAGAGAAAGAGGGTTTTTGTTAAAAACTGAAAAGGCGACAAAAGGAAATGAATACGCGTTGAATGGCGTGTTTGTCAAGTGGCATGCGCAGAAGCGACGCGACCTGTTAGCGCGTGTCAGGTACGAACCAATGAGAAAAGGACCCATGGAGGAAACAGTTGAAAAAATTGTGCGTGACAGCTCATGAGCCGATAAAACTCTTGGAGTTCTTGATTTAATGAAGCAAAAACCTCTGACTTGATCGTGGAGCACAATTTGCTATCTTAGAGAGATATTGATTACTGACTTGATCGTTGGAGTGCCCCTGGATAAACGAACCACCGCCGGATTCTCATTTTCTTCTGCAGGTTGTTGAACTTAATATATTCTATCGGTGTTCTCCAGCTGAGTTTTGCTTTTGGTTGTGTGGTAAAAAATTAACACTCACACCTTCACATACCAAATGATTCAAAATTCAAATTTCAAAATTATTAAAATGAGTAAACAATAATATGATTGAGCCTAATATTTCTGAAAAGTAAAAATTACAATAATGATAAGGCAATAGTTACATATTAGTCAAATGTCATATCTTTCAATTTTGTGGGGATGGTTGTAAATTGCTAAAGAAACTAAAAAATTTATCCTTGTCCAAACTTGACGAAGTCTCCATGGAAATTTGCACGGTTGAATCAATTGAAATTTCTTGAAAAAAAAAAAAATTATAAGAAAATGTATTAGAATAAAATTTATTAACTATTTTTTAAAATTAAAATTTATTAAATACTTGAGAAATTAGTGCACTACATCATAAATTTTAATTATTTATTTATTTATTTTTGTTTTGTTTGTAACAACTTCTTATTTTTTTAAAATCAACCTAAAGGTTTTGTTCTACACTTTTGTCACCTAAAACAAGACCGCGGCTTAACCCATGCACGTGTTTAAAAAAAATTTATTTTATTTTATTTTATATATTAAACAAAACGGTGTCGTTGTGCTGTCAGAACTCCATACTATAACAACACCTACCCCACTTGATGTGAGGATCCTAAGTGTGGTATTGTTGGCTACATATTTTATATAGGCCAATCACAGTTCAACATGTGGCAGGATGAGGGCAATACAGGAAGACAATTCAAATCTTCAATCGTAATCGCACACGTGGTAATTAGTATTGGTTATTATAGATCTGCGTAGCACTGGATTAGCAAAGAGATGCAAGATGACGTGACTTTAACGGTTACTCATATATTTAAATTCAAAATCAAGAGGGAAGCCTAACTGTAGATATGACATAGTGGAGCTAACTGTGAGGAAACATGATTAGCGATCATGGAGGGATGGTTCGATGGTTAGAAATTCATTTCGATGGTTGTCATTGAAAAGTATAAATAGCAGAGAAAGACCTAGAAAAAGCCCCAGACTGAGATAAAAAAAACCAGTTTTATTTACTTTATTTCCCTTCCAGTTTTTACATTTATTATTCTTTACATTTTTGTACTTCAAATTCCTGCACTGCACTTCGTTTATAAGAGTAGTTTCAAGTAGTTTGTTATTGTAAACCTCTACGAGGCTGATTTGGATCATTGTAAGTCTTCCATTTTACTTAATGAAATGGTACAATTGTTCTTCATTCAATCGTTGTTTGCTTAATTCTCCTAAACAAAGCCACCTGTAAAAGTCTTCTTCATTGAGGCTGAAAGAACTAAAACACAATCGTCTGATAATTGGTTGGCAATTAATATTCTGTAAGGACTGATTGATCCTTGTTGGCACGCTCAAAATTACAATAATAACCTTCGAAAGCCAAAAAATCCAACATATATTTTTGGCCTGCCCAGCGGGAACAATTGAAATGGCTAGACGTAGAAGACAAGGAGAAATGAATGCTTAGAAGAAGGCGTGGAAGAAGAGGTAGAAATACCTAATCCAGAGGAAAATGTGATAACACATCCTGTGGAAGTACCTGTTTTATCAGAACCTATGGTCGAACAGACCAGCACTTCGGAGCAAGTGCCACATGTTCAAACTATTGGACGAGGCCAAGGAATTGGACCATCCACTGTTCTATCTACTCAGCCAATGAATCCATGGGGAGGCCTAGTAGATGCCATGGGACAGCAGTTAATGAACACAATGGAAAGATGGGCAACATCCTTTATGGATCGAATGAATACTCATCAACCAACTAACGCAAGGCACATAGAGGAAATTTCAAATGTCCCTTGGCAAAGATTGGTTAGAGATAAACAGCCTATGCAGAATGATGGACAAACTAATGGTCAAACTAGTTGCCAAAACTATGAAAGACCATCACCCCAGTCTTGGTATGAGCCTCTTTCGAGGCTTGTGGCAAATCAAAATGCCTCATTACTTAACAATGAAACCATGCAAATTGGTGGATCCGGGCCAACACAAGAAAATGGCATAAGGATGCTTCCAAATCCCATGTTCGAAGCCATACCTGGCACAAGGGGATTCACCAATCCTTTGTTTGAATTTGTACCCAGGGGGTTGGAAGGGTTTTCTGCGACTGGAAGAGACACAACACCTGTTCCAGCACCTTTCGCATGTCCTTTCGCAGGACAAGCTCAGAGGGGTTACACATACCCTTAACAGCAGCCAGCACCACAAGGACAACCAGTCCTAAATATGCCACCTTATGGACTAAGAGGACCTCAGGCACAAGCTTGTCTACCAAATCCTGTGTTTGTTCCTCCAGTAGTGGTTCAACAAGCACAAAATATGGTTCATAGGGACCAAATTGCTGATATTGTTGGAGAAATGTGTGGACCGATGGCTTGGGGGGTTCAAACTCCTGTGTACAAGAAGCCATATCCAGAATGGATAGATAGGGTAGATGAATACCTAAGAGGGTTTAGGATACCACGCTTTGCTTTTTTTTATGGGAATAAAAACCAGTCAATGGTAGAGCATATTGCTAGGTTCGCTGCTTAATGTGGTGAATTTACTAATAATGATTACATGAAGTTAAGACTGTTCCCAAATTCTCTAATTGGGGCAGCTTTTGTATGGTATATTAACCTTACACCTGGCTCTATCCAAACTTGGCAACAAATGGAAGAGGCATTTCATGCCCAATTCTTCTAAATGGAGCCAGAAGTTTCCATGGCAGACTTGGCAAGGTTGAGTCAAAGGCCTGATGAGAAGGCTACTCAATTTATTGCCAGATTCAAAAGAGCACGAAATAAATGTAGGATCATCCTACCAGAGCTTGAATTCGTGAGATTGGCTCAAAATGGTTTAGAATTTAGGCTTCGAAAGAAGTTTGACTCAACTGAATTTAGAGACTTAGTGAAACTAACCTATAAGGTGTCTAGGTATGAAGCATTACTAGAGGAAGAACAAGATTAAAGTAATGCATCATACAAGACGTATTATAGAGATCCTAATTATGAGATTGATGTAGCAGAGATTGTAGGGAAAGAACCTGTGATTTGTGAGGCATTGATTCATAAAGACACAACAATTAACCAGAAGTTTAAAAAGAAAGACCTTCATAGGAAATACTCTTTTGATTTAACAAAGACAGATGACATTTTTGATCATTTGCTTGCGGCAAACTTCCTGAAGTTACCAAAAGGAGTCAAAATTCTATCTCCAGAGGAACTTAAAGGAAAAGTGTATTGTAAATCGCATAATTCTTGGTCTCACTTAACTAAAAACTGTATTGTTTTTCGAGACAGAATCCAAGAGCAGATTCGAAAGAGGAGTTTAAAATTCCCAGCTAAAGCAGAAAAGGCCATGGGGATTGACACTAATCCATTCCCATAAATTGGAGAAGTTGCAGCCAATGTTATTGTGCCAGACTTCTAGAACTTATCCTTGAAGGAATTGGAAGAGGTTAATGTGCAAATGCACGTTGCCAGCCAGACTACTGTCAAGAAAGATGCTAGAAGTTTACTAGTTGTTGGACAGGGCTTTGCAGACCAAAGGGAAGACTCTAATGAGGAGGCACTGGATAATGATTCTTTAGAGACAGCAGTCATGTAAAGAATGTGTCCCAGGTACAGGTTGAGCTACAAGTGGTTGAAAGGGCTTTCGATTGATGGGAAGCAGTATTACAAGGATGTGCAGAGGTGTCCTAAACCAACCAGTGCCTATAACAAAAGGCCATATCCAACTAGTACTAGGCAGCAATTATTCATGGCTGACCCAACAGCCAATAGAGTGCATTCCAAGGGCAAGAGACCTCTACATGAGTTCAGACCACCCAACTATTACAGAATGGATGTCAATCATCCTGAAAGGAGACCTGAAGTGGGCTCAAGTTATGGGATCAAAGCCAGAGATTGGCCCCTTAGACCAGCCTCACAAAGGATGAAAAAGTGGCCACCTTCATCGAAGGCCTGAATTAGGCCCAAAACAAGGAGTCAGGGCCAAGTAGTGACCTTCATAAGCTTCGAAGCTGGCTCCAAAGGACGGAAGAGACAGTTCGACAACTGAGTTAGTGGGTTTATGGATACCTGGAGTTCTAGATTGGTTTGTTACGCAGAACAAACCTAAGGAAATACCTACCCAAAGAAATATTATTGGAAACCAGGGTAAGATGGTCAAACCTCCCTTGGTGGCTCCAAATAATTGGGTGTTACTAAAGCATCCAAAAACAAAGGAACCAAACATGGTCCTAGTGATTTCTAGATCCCAAAGGAGGAAGATCCAACGAAGGTATACTCAGTACCAGAAGGACTTGAAAGAAAGTGGAGAAAGCTCTTCATTGGTCCAGTCAAAGGGCCAGACAGAGGGAATGAAGAGTCCAAAGTTAGATCATAGTCCAAAATTGACTCCTCAAGACAAAAGGAGTTGCAGCAGAGAGCAATTGGCCAAAGTTCACTCCGAACTAAAAGCCAAAGAAAGATCTAGTTTAGCAGGATTGGAAAGGGCTTTGATAGAAAGCGATAGTGAGACAGAGGGAGAAGTTGGCCTAGGCCAAAGGAAGGAGATAGTTGAGGAGAAAATGTTTGAAGCCTTCATGGTTGAACAGACATTTTTGGTTGAAAAATCAGCAGAAACAGACCATTCGAAAAAAGTCACTAGTGTTGAAGTGCCAGAATGCAGCATAGAAGATACCTCTGAAGTAATTGAACAAGTTGGCCAGGAAAAGAAGTAGGTACAACCAGTCATCCAATTTGGCTCGTTTCCTCCAGTGTTAGTGAATATGGTGCATATACTACCACAAGAGTCCCAAGTTGAAGATGAAAACCAAGAAGGTCAGGAGATTGACCTAATTCCAATTTCTAGTGAAGACTCGCAAGTGAGTATGGTGCAAGACGAAACAGAAGTGGCCACACCAATGGAAACTAGAGACGAGAGTGAGGAAGAGATGAGTATTAACCTCTCATATCCATTTGAGTATCCCACGACATCCATGACACAACATATCAAACCCTTGTATATCAAGACCTTCTTCGATGGGATATAGATGAACCGGGTATTGGTAGATAATGAGGCATCAGTAAACCTGCTTCCGAAATCTTCTTTGAAGAAACTAGGAAAGAGGAACCCTAGACTAATTCCAACCAGTACAACCATTGCTGGTTTCGTTGGAGACAAACAGATGACTCAAGGGATTTTGCCCATCAACCTGAGTATGGGAACCAGGGACTGCATGACGGCATTCTTCGTTATCGACAGCAATGCTAAGTATAATGCTCTACTTGGTAGGGATTGGATTCACACCAACAAATGTGTGCCTTCCTCTCTACATCAGACGATAATGATGGCCTTGTGCAATGGAGAGACAGAGGAGATCAATGCAGATCCTCAACCCTTCATAACTTGTGCAGATTTTGTAGAGGCCAAATTGTATACTGAAGGAGTGACACCACTCAGTATATTGAGAAAGCCTAATAGATCAGCCGAAGTGACGACTGATGAGGAATTAGCACACCTGAAGCACTTAGTCCAGGAAAGTGCTGATGAAGAGTTTGTCGCCAAGGATGACAATGATGCCTGGTTGTAGGCAAAGAGATGAAACTCAGGAGGCCAGATCTTTGGTTTTAATTAAGTTCTCAGTATTAGACGTAAAATCAATAGTCTAGAAGGTGCAAGAGTAAGAGAAAGAAGCCATGATAATTGGCTGCAAGCAGGAGCAGCAACAGGTCAAATTTTTGGCCTTGGACAAATACTGTGCTTTGGACATTGAAACAAAAGTCTAAGAGATACAGGAAGAAGAAGCCTTATGGACATACTTTGTCTATGAGGAGGAGGGTAAAGATGTTGAATCAAAGAAACTGGAAGCAGGACAAAGCAAGGAGATTGCTTCGAAGTCAGAAGAAATCAAAAAAGGAGCATCAGTGAGTTCTCAGATACAAGACCCCTTGGAAGAAGTTAAACTAGGGGAAGGTTCTACACAGCAACCCACCTATATTAGTGCTTGGTTAAGTGCTCTTGACAGGGACCAGTTGTTGGTAGTCTTGAAGTGATATAAAGATTGTTTTGCATGGTCTTACAATGAACTACCAGGGTTAGACAGGTCATTAGCAGAACATAGGCTCCCCATGATGCCTAATTTCAAGCCATACAAACAAAAACCAAGAATGATGAGTCCTGAAGTGATTCAGAAGGTCAATGAGGAAATTCTTACACTCCTTAAGGCAGGCTTTATTAGGACAGCCAGATATGTTGAATGGCTATCCAATATTGTGCCTTTAATTAAGAAGAATGGTAAAATGAGGGTATGCATCGATTTCAGAAACCTAAATTTAGCAACTCCGAAAGATGAGTACCCTATGCCCGTAGTAGATTTATTGGTGGATAGTTCAGCAGGGCACAAGATTTTATCAATGATGGATGGGCACTCTGGTTATAACCAAATCTACATTGCAGAAAAGGATATCCACAAGACAACATTTAGATGTCCTGGGAACATTGGTACCTTTGAATGGGTTAAAATGCCATGTGGTCTGAAGAATGTTGGAGCTATATACCAAAGGGCTATGAACACTATCTTTCATGATCTCATTGGAGGATATTTAGAGTGTTACATTTATGACATTGTAGTAAAGTCCCAATCTATGGAGGAACATTTGTTTGATTTGGAAGTAGCTTTTGAAAGAATGAGAAAGTTTAAGTTGAAACTTAATTCTCTCAAATGTGCTTTTGGCGTATCAGTTGGAAACTTCTTGGGCTATGTAGTACACAAGAAGGGAATACAGATTGATCAGAACAAAGCCAAAGCTATCATTGAAGCCATACCTCCCTCAAGTAAGAAAGAATTACAAAAATTCCTTGGACATGTTAATTTTCTTCGAAGATTTATTTCTAATACTGTAGGGAAAACTAAAGTGTTTTCCTCCTTATTAAGGTTGAGAGATGAAGAGGAATTTGTGTGGATAGCAGAGCATCAAACTACTTTCGCAGGAATCAAAGCCTACTTGGCCAACCCTCCAGTGCTAATGCCACCAAAGGGTGATAAGCCCTTGAAGTTGTACATAGCTGCAGCAGAAGATTCGCTGGGAGTCTTCTTAGCCCAGGACAATGAAGAAGGCAAAGAACAAGCAGTTTATTAGCTTAGTAGGTTTCTAAATTCTTGTGAATGTAAATATTCAACTGTAGAAAAGCTGTGCCTTGCATTGTATTTTGCTGCAAAGAAATTAAGATACTATCTTTTGCCTACAACTGTCTTGGTAATTGCAACCATAGATTTGGTTAAATATATGTTATCTAGACCTATGTTGAGAGGAAGAATTGGCAAATGGACACTAGCTTTATCTGAATTTCATCTAGAATATGTCCCCCAAAAGGCAGTAAAATGACAAGTTTTAGCTAATTTCATGGCAGACCATCCATGTCAAACAGAAAGCCAAGAGATAATGAAACTTGGTATGGTTAGTGTTGAACCATGGCAAATGTGGTTCGATAGATCAAAAGCCAATGGTCTAACTGGAATTGGTGTGGTGATTAAGTCACCACAAGGGGTAGAAACCACATATGGTTTCAGAGTGGATGAAATTACTTGTCCCAATAATTAAGCTGAATATGAAACTTTAATAATGGGACTGGAAATACTTATTGGATTACAAGCTCATGCAGTTGATATATTTGGAGATTCTCAATTGGTGGTTAACCAGGTAAAAAGGAATTTTCAAATGTCAAAGTGTAAGCATGTTGTCATACTATGTTGTTACATTATATTTGCTGTCTCAATTTCAGGTAGCAAATGTAACTATGTCCTAAGATTCTTGAATAACAAAGCTAATGATGTGGCTTAGAAAGCTTTGAATTTCAAGAGAAAGGATAACACTCAAATGAGCATAAGCCAAACAACATATCAAAAGGTAATACCACCTTTAAATAAAAGGAATGTGGTCTTCGAAGTCAATCATAATGACTTACAAGAACAAGATTGGAGGCCTCCAATAATGCAGTATCTAGCTGGCCCATCTTCTAAAGCCAGCAGAAAAATCAAATTGCAATCTATGCAATACATAATGTATGGTAATGCTCTTTACAGAAGGGGGGCAAACGGGTTATTATTGGAATGCTTAGGTCCAAAGGAAGAATTGACAGCCATGGCTGAGGTTCATGAAGGCATCTGTGGTGCTCATCAGCCTGGTGTGAAGATAAGATGGCTGTTTCAAAGACATTCCTACTATTGGCCAACCATCCTTAAAGATTGCATAGAATATGCTAGAGGTTGCCAGGCATGCCAAAAGCATGGCATAATAAGACATGTAACTATAACTGATCTACATGCGGTTATGAAGCATTGGCCCTTTAGAGGATGAGTTATGGATATGATAGGGAAAATACGCCCACCCTCTTCGAAGCATCATTGTTTCACCTTAGTGCCTACAGATTACTTCACTAAGTGGGTTGAAGCTAAGCCATATAAGGTTGTGGACCAGACCGAAGTTATTGGATTCATTAAAGATTTGATCTACAGATTTGGCATCCCACAAACTATAACTGTTGATAATGAGACTGTATTTGATGGGAATGTGGTAAAGTCTTTTGTGGTAGAATTTGAAATTAGGCCTCGTTTGGGAACAGGCTAATTTAGTAACTTTTTGGCTATTTGGCTAAAAAGGTAGGTAAAAAAAACTTGTATGTTTGGGATGACTTTTTGGCTAATTACGAAAAGATGTGCAAAAAGTAGAGAGAAAAGAGAATCTTTGACTTTTTGGTATGGGTTGTTGGCTTTTTGGCTAATTTATTAACTTTTTGGCTAATTGGCTAAAATAGCCTCTTGCCAAATGAGGTTAGTCTTATTAATTCTACCCCCAATTATGCACAAGCCAATGGTCAGGCAAAATCGTCCAATAAATCTTTGAACAAAGGAATACAGAAAGCTGTGAAACACAATCCCAGGGATTGGCATAACTTACTGTTGGATGTATTATGGGCTTATAGGACTTCTCTAAGGTCAAGTACATGAATCACTCCTTATGCTTTAGTATATGGGCATGATGCAGTGCTACTTGTGGAAATTAATGTTAAGTCCTTGAGGGTGAGATGCTAGGATCAGTTAAATCTTGAGCAGTACCATTAGAGTATGTGCTTGGAATTAGAAAGTGTGGATGAAGCTAAAATTTTGACATTAAATAGCATTCTTTTTCAAAAGAAGAAAGCAGCAAAAAACTATAATAAGAAGGTCAAGCACATTAGCTTTGATGAAGGTGATTTGGTATGGAAGACAATACTCCCAATAGGGATTAAAAGCCACAAGTTTGGCAAATGGTCACCTAACTGGGAAGGACCATATCAAGTTCATAGAGTCTTGTTTTTGGGAGCATATCATTTGAAAAATTTTAATGGATATGTATATCCCAAGAAGATTAATGGCAGATATTTGAAGCCTTATTATCCACCCGTGTGGGAAACACAAGGAATAAAATAAGTGCAAAATGAAAAGAACATGAAAACACTCAAATGATAAATAAAGATTTTTATTTCATAATGAATTGAATACATGTAGCCATATGTTGGTCCAAAAGTCAGTACAATGTTTCAGTTGTTCCTTTACAATAGACTCTCTACTCTTAAGAGATGGAAACAACTGAATGGCTGCAGCCATCTCTTGCTTTCGATCAGCCAGCCCTTGGTTTATCATTTGCAGCTTGGTGGCAGTTCGATCTAAAGCTTGGTTGACTGTTGATAACTCTTCTTCAAGCTGAGCTTTCTTCTCCAATAGTTGAGCTCGAAATTGGGAGACAAATGAATGTTTCTCTTTCAGTTCTGACACTTCAGTATGTATTTTGGAAACAAAACTCTGGTCTCTCAGCAATTTCTCTTCTGCAGCCTTGGCAACATGGCAGATATTGATGTAAAAGTCAATGGTGGCTGCTGCCTGAGATAAATGAGTTGAAATAGTCATGCTGGATTGCTCAACAACTTTGCAGCATTGGAGGAAGCCATTCTTGATAATAGGCCTTTGTAAAGCTTCGAAGAGGATCCTCGAGAAGGATGTCAGTAATTCCAAACAACTGTCCAAGTTCAATAAAAGCAAGAAAGTTTTACTGAAGGAGGAAGAGCTCTCAAAGATTTCTAAGAGAGAGTCAGTTAGGATTAATGGCTCAGTTTCATTGCTGGCTGTTGAAATGGTGGAAGGCACGTCAAAAAGGCTAGGTAGCCTAGCTTTGAAAAATGTCCACTTCTTCTGTTGACATGGTTGGCGCAGAAAGGGTGCTAATATGAGGAAGAGATGGCTACATAGGGATAGGAGGAGAAAATAAAGTATCCCTGCCGGTATCTATAGTCTTAGCTACCAGTAGATCAAAAGAAGAAGGACTGGAGCCAGGTAGAGATAATGGACAAGGAATTGGTGAGCTACCAGTGTCTTCTCTACGGGAATCAGCTATCACTGGAGATGAAATAATAGCTGGAATTTCCTCAGAAGATGAAGGAACAACAAGGCTTAAAGGGAGAGCAAATTGAGTAGAATTAAAAGATAGGTGAGGAAAGTATGGAGTCAAGCCAAATGATAGGGATGCAGGAATACTTTGCCTCAAGAAAGGTATGAAAAATGTAGGACCAGGGAGTGAGAGTATTGTTTGAATTGGCTTCACATTTTGAGGTTGTTCAACTTCAGATGAAACTGAAGGAATCCTTATTGAAGGAGAAGGAAAAGCAGTTGTTGCTGCAAAGGAACAAATACAAAACAATGTTAAGTCTCAGTATCAAGAATTTGAAAATGGAAAGTGGAGACACGAAAGGAAATTACTGGTTTCAGAGGTGGTGGCAATGATTGGGGAACTATGAAGGGAATAATGCTTAGCAGTGTATTGCCTTCTCGCAGTTTCCCTTTGGATTGTATCAACAACAGCTGCTTCATCCCTTAGTAGTTGCTGCTGTCGCCTTTTTTCAGCCCTCTGGAAAATAATTATTCCTTTAGAGTGTTCCTTCTCTACTGCTTTGATAGCTCCCTCATGAGTAGGGTCTTCGACCAAGTCAGAAGGGGAGATGGTCATCTTTTTTCTCTTTTTTCTCTGTAGTGGTATTTCCTGCTCTTTCTCCGTCTCTTTCTCTTCAATCTGGGACTCAGATTCCTCAGAAGTGAGTATTAGTTTTCTTTTCTTTCTCTGCTAATGTTTACCCTTGAGAATAGCTAGAGCTTCAGCTCTCTTGGGAGATTCTTCTTGTGGAGACCCTACACCAAGTAGTGTGAATATGAAGAAAAAAAACAGAAAATTCTGAAAGAAATGAAACCTAAAAATGCATACCATTTTTCGAAGCAGCTTTGGTAACTCTGGAAAGAGGAAATGAGACTGCATGAGTAGTCTTGGTAGTTGTAGAAGGAGAGGGGATGGTCCCAGTTTCTTTTGGTTTAGTCTTAGAAGGCACACCTAGCCCTATTAGTAAATTATGAGGATGTATTGCTAGATGCACCTCCATATTAACTGTCCACTGATTTTGAAAACTTTTTAAAGCTGAGCCAGAGGAGAGGAAGGGAGTAAATTTAAACTCACTCAAGTCTTTCAACCGTTTAAATGTTGCATTCTCTAGTTTAAATTTGGGTACTCTTAGGTCTCTGGCTGTGAGATGGATATTTGAGAGACTACAGAGTGGAATGAGAATTCCTTGGGTAAGCCCAAATTGCCTAGCAAACTGAGAAGGGCAGTATACCTCAGATATGCATTTATAAGCTCGAGGGTTTAAAGTACCAATAAAAAGTTCCCTCGGCAACAAAACAGAGGCCCACATATCTTTATACGGTAGGATGGAACACTCTCTATCAGCCAAGAATGTTTTTAGCCAAGTTGGTCCTTTATTGGCATCGAAGGGGTAAAAGAAGGTGGTAGTTGGGAAAACAGGAAGTTGATGAAAAAGGTAAGATAGTAGGCAAAAGAAGCAGGATAAAGGGCAATTCTAGCATACTTTTCTCCATAAGTGCTAGGGTCTTGAACTAAGAACTTCAAGCACTTAGGATGCAGATCAGTGAAGTATGCAAAGAGCCAGAGTTGAAACACCCAGAGGGGACCTCTCTGGTTGATATCAAGAGGTCTTTCACAAAATTGGGAGCAGACTCTATAGACATGGCCTAAAAGATAAGGGGCCAAGGCTATTCGTTTCTTCAAAACAAGGGCCTTTACAAGTGGGGCAAACTCAAGCATGATTCGTTGAGATGATGTACAAAAGAGAAATTTACACAACCAATATAAAATAAAGAAGAAGAATTCTCGATCACTCACAGGGCCCTCATTTCTATTTTCAGCCTTTACAAAGTCACTGAAGGAAGAATTCAAATGTGGAAGGGAAAATTTAACCGAAAGGTCTGGATAACTGCGTGTAAAAGGAGTACCGTATGGTGAAAGCCCTAAGAGATGGCAAATATCAAGGATGGTGGGGGCTATCATACCACACCGAAACTGGAAAAAGTTAAAGGCCATATTCCAGAAGCAAAGAGCGGCAGGAATCAAAAAAGGGTCTTCAAGAATGATAAACCTGGAAAGACGAAGGGCGTCAAGAATATAGAGCTTTTGTAGGTCCCATTCTCTTGCAGACACGACCCTGTCATACCATTCTTCGCACTCAGCCCTCAATGTTGGCCAGCAACGATGAGGTCGGTTCACCCTCCAATTTCTCCAGTCAAGCCCCCCTTCATAGAGAAGAAAATGGTCCTCCAAACGAGGGTACAAAGCAGGAAGTTGGGCGAGAACCTCTCGAAAGATAGGACCTAGGACATATTCTTGTTTTTCGCTATGGCGAGGGACAAAGAAGCGTCCATCTATGGCACTCGATCCATCAGCTTTAAATTTAGCAATTTCTTTCTTAATACATCTTTTCAAAGCCATTGTTGGGCTTATACGTTCGACAGTTGGTATTTTCAAGAAAGAAGACTCCATTGGTAACAAGCAGCAAGAAAGAGAGGGTCAGTACAGATGAAGGGTTTGTGTGTTAAGCAAATGAGTGAATTCAGAGCACGAAATAAAAAGGGTTTTTAAACCTTTATGTCTGAAAAATATACCCAATCGTTTTAAGTGGGTTGAATTCATAAAGAAGTGTTAAAAGTACGGATATAAAAGGTTCCCCTCAATGGTGAGAATTTGGGAGGGAAATGTATCTCAAATACTATTGTTGGCTTCGAAATCAAACTTTTGGCTTCGAAGCCAAGTTTTGGCGCCAAAATCAAGTAACAAACAGCTTGGAAAACAGGAAGTCGACTTCGAAGCACATTCCCCACCTAAGGGTGCAGAAATATCCAAGTATTTGTTTACTTCAAAAGGATTAAAGACTTGTTTTTACGTTTCTTGATGACAGTAAAATCCTTCGAAGCAGAATTTGAAATACCTTGTGTTTAGAAGTAGTTTGTTTTAGGTTTCAAATAAGTAGTTGGTTTAGTAGTATACAAAAGAAATCACTTTTTTTTTAGAATAAAACTGTGTAGTCTTTAAAAGATGTTTCCATATTTTGGAAAATATAGATTGTTTGTGCGAAGCAAAATTAGTTGATTTAGAACTACTTGTATTAAGCATATGTTGGGAAATTGGATATGATCAAATCATGTTTCGAAGGGCAAAATTGGTGAATTCAAAGCTCTTATTCTGAAAGGAAACCTAAGGCTAAAGTTGTCAATTACACTCCATATGTTGGAAAAGTTCAAATTGGGTTTCAAGTATTTCATTAGGTATGATCGAATCGAGTTTCGAAGGATGAAATTGTTGAATTCGAAGCCCTAAGTTTGTTTGTTGTTTACAAATAAGGTGAAATCAGACCATGTCAAATAAAGAGAAAACATGTTAGCTTTATTCAGACAAAAGCAAGCAATTACATCAGAAGCTTTCCTTGGCTACATATTCAAGTTCATAAAAATAAGAAACAGAATAAATGACAAGATCATGGAACTTGTTCCAGCTATGGTCAATAAACTTATGTTCCTTTTTTATTCTATCTTCTATCTTCTCCAGGCTAGGCTGCTGAAGTTGATATGCTCTTACTTGATAAAAAAATTTTTTGGCCTTTATTTCAAGCCCTGTTTCTTTCAACCCTTGTTCTATCTCATCCATGTCCAAGTCATCCTAGTATGCAGAGTTTTTATTCTTGAAATCATCATATTCATCGATGAAGTTCTCTGCTTTATACCAGGTATAAAATCGACAGGCTGAGATTTGGTTCAAAGATCGAGTGGTGGCCACAGAAATGTGATGCCAATTAAGAAGCAGCGAGAGTTGGTCTAAAAACATTTGGAGCTCTGCTTGGGCAATGGGGTTAAGGATATGACCTCGAGTCATAACATCACAAGCCCATCGAAAGTTCTTGAGAGGAACATCGTCCTCAAGAACATTGAGGAGCAGATGAGAAAAGGCCGCAAGCAGAAGTTGGGCTTGCTGTCACTGATATTTAGTAAGAGGAGATGGAGGGTGATAGGAGGGGAGAAATAGGTCCTCAAAGAGAGTATTTGTCAGTTCCTTTATCTAGTGGGCGTTTTGTGGAAGAGGAGGTGCAAGAGCTTCCATCTCGAAAGAAGGAGGAGATTGGGAGTTGTTGACAGTATCAAGCCAGTCAGAAGAGCAAAGTTTTTCTTTCTGGGCTAAGAATGACAAGCTATGCTATGCCCTTGAGCTTCTTTTGGACGACGGAGAACTTGTACTATCTTCGTAGGCATGGAAGATGTGTACCATACTACGAGTAAGTTGTCTTCCAGACGGTGTCGGCGGTCAATGGGTACATATGGATAAACCACTGAACTCCGAGCAAAGGGAGGGAAAGTTAAAGGATCAACAAATTTAACGAAATGATGGTTGATTCGCTCTCTTAAATTGGACTCCTCAGGTTCTGGCCAGCTTCTCCAACTAGAAGCCCTAGAAGAAGAAGAAGCTGCAGTCTCATCCCATGCAGAACGTTTTGGGGTAGAAAAAGAGCTTCCAATACCCATGTTTGCAAAATTTTGAGTTAAAGAATTGTGGATAATAGGTTCGTAATCCAAAGGTTAATAGTTTGCAAAAGCTTCCATGACTTGAATATCGGAAGATGGATAAAGATGGCTAATCAATACATGAAGATTCTTTCGAGGACGAACAACATTATCAAACAACTCTTTATATGCTTGGTCGAGGTAAGAAAAGGTCTGCTTGGCCATGAGAGTTGAACTAGTCTTTTCGAATACTGAGATAGTGGGAATGCTCAAGGGATAAAAGAGAATTTAATGCAACTGTTCATTGATGACTGACGTTTCATTTCTGAAAATGTAAAGCCCATGCACGTTCTAAGATGTGGATAAAATACCTTGATCCACTAATATCACCAAGTATTGGGTGTATTAATGCGGGGGGTAATGTTGGCTACATATTTTGTATAGGCCAATCACAGTTCAATACGTGGCAGGATGAGGGCAATACAAGAAGACAATTCAAATCTTCAATCGTAATCGCACACGTGGTAATTAGTATTGGTTATTGTAGATCTGCGTAACACTGGATCAGCAAAGAGATGCAAGATGACGTGGCTTTAACGGTTACTCATATATTTAAATTCAAAATCAGGAAGGAAACCTAACTGTAGATATGGCATAGTGGAGCTAACTGTGAGGAAACATGATCAACGATCATGGAGGGATGGTTTGACGGTTAGAAATTCATTTCGACGGTTGTCATTGAAAAGTATAAATAGCAGAGAAGGCCCCTAGACTCAGATCCAAAAAATCAGTTTTATCTATTCCCTTCCAGTTTTTACATTTATTGTTCTTTACATTTTTGCACTTCAAATTCCTACACTGCACTTCGTTCATAAGAGTAGTTTCAAGTAGTTTGTTGCTGTAAATCTCTACGAGACTGATTTGGATCATTGTAAGTCTTCCATTTTACTTAATGAAATGCTACAATTGTTCTTCATTCAATCGTTGTTTGCTTAATCCTCCTAAACAAAGTCACTAGTAAAAATCCTCTTCATTGAGGCTGAAAGAACTAAAACACAATCGTCTGATAATTGATTGGCAATTTATATTCTGTAAGGACTGATTGATCCTTACTGGCATGTTCAAAATTATAATAATGACTTTCGAAAGTCAAAAAAGCCAACAGGTAATATAATTTCCAAATGTGGAATATATACCGAAGCAAAATAGATAATTTTAATGTTGCGCATTTAACTGCGGGTTATGATTGGATCCCAGCAACCTAGCTGCAATATATATGAATAATGCTTAGTTTCATAACTATTCTACAATGTATCGGATGAATTTATTCAACATGATCATGTGCAACATGGATAACCTACAAAAAATAATATGAATTTTGACATCAAATATGTAGGTGAGAAGTTATTCGGCATTGTATACTCTCTATTCTTGTTGTGATTTATGACATTAATTCGATTACTATGTTAATTTATCTTTAATTTCAAAAATTTTGAGTTTTGTTTTTGGAAAAAATGCTTGGGAGCAATAGAAATGGAGCACTAGAATGAGTACTAATGATGTGACAGTAGACTCTGTCCACTTTTTATGCCTTGTTTCTTTTTTTTTTTTTTTCTTTTTTTTTACTATTCCTAATGTATTTGTACTATTAATAATATATTTTTTAGTGATTTAAATCATTGTTATTTATTTTGCCGTACAAGATTGTTCCTTTTTATTTTTATAATGATTGAGTTTTGTTCTACACCGAGCCAGCCACTTGTTTTGACTTGTATACCTACTTTCATTGGCTGGAATTTCCCAATTGGGATAGGCCGTGAAGTTAATAATATTAAGTAGGGATGGCAATGGATAACTTACTCTGTGGGTATTCATGGAGAACCAACTCAAATACATGGATTTTTTTTTTTTCTTATCCATGGGTAGGGTATGTGATATTCTTTAAATATCCATAGGGGACGGGTTGGGGATGGGTACCCACTAATTTCCCTATATGTTGTTTTTTTTTTTTTTTTTTTTTTTTTTTTTTAAGATTCACAACCAAAACTAAATATACATTCAATCTTTTTTCTTTTATTTATATATTTATTTTTTCAAGTTCACAACCAACTTCTTCTTCTTTTTTTTTTAAGATCCACAACCAAAACTAAATATACATCCAATCTTTTTTTTTTTTATTATTTTTATTTTTAAGATTCACAACCATTTTTTAAAAATTCAAACAGCTTCTCTTAAAATTACATCCTGAACTAAATAAATTACATCCGAGTAAGCTAAATAAATTTATAAACATCCTAAACTTCTACGAATTGAATGGGGGAATTATCACCTGAAATTACAAAACTAACTGTGAATGTTACTAATGTTCAAAACTTGGTTGCTAAAACTGGTAATAAAGAATAGAAATAATAGGGAATTATTTTTATTTTTAAGGTTCACAATTTATACAACATATATATATATATATTTGATTGTCTCAAAATTATATATTTGATTATTATAAAACAAACTTTTTAATTAATTAATTAATGCATATTTGATTTTGTTGTTGAATCAAATAAAATAAAATAAGATTGAATGTATATTTAGCTTTTGTTGTGAACCTTAAAAAAAAAAAAAGTTGTTAACATTAAATATATTAAAAAAGAAAGAAAAAAGATTGAAGGTATATTTAGCTTTTGTTGTGAACCTTAAAATAAAAAATTAAAAAAAGTTGTTAACATTAAATATATTAAAAAATAAAGAAAAAAGATTGAATGTATATTTAGCTTTTGTTGTGAACCTTAAAAAAAAAAAAAAAGATTGTTAACATTAAATATATATATAAAAAAAATGGGGATTAAAGTGGGTTGGGGAAAATCCATACCCATTAAGAAATGGAGAGGGTGATACCCATGGGGAATGGAGAATGGGGAGTGGGGAAAATTTATTATAGGGGAATGGGGATGGGGAATTAATATCCACCCCATTAACCCCCATTGCCATCCCTAATATTAAGATTATATTTGAATTATAGGTTTGAATAGAGTTTTAAAAGGAAAAAAAAGTTTAAACAAAATGAGAAAAAATATGAATAATATATAAGTTATTTTATTTTATTTTTTTTACAAATCCATATACAAATAAGGCGGAAAACTAAAATGCTGTAATTTCCTTTGTTAAAAAAAACAAAAAAGAAAAAGGTAGCTTGTAATTTAATAATGATGAAGAAAGAATATTCTAGGAGGACAGCATATATAGATTAGTTCATTAAAGTGGTAAGGGCTGATGCTTTGGGCCTAACCCATGGGACCCAGATAATGTCATCAAGGGCCTGAAGGCCCAATACAGCAATCAATCTTCAACCAATTATGATTATCGAACAAATTTGATTTATTTTACATCAAATAAATTTTCATTTTTAAGTATTGAATTGAGCTATTAAACATAATCATTCTATGCGACACAAATATTATGATTAAATATTTTTCAATCATAACTTAAAAAATAATAATAAGTTATAACTAAACACTATAAGATATAATTAAAGATTTTTTAGATCGTATAATAATTATAATATGTCATAATTAACATTACAATGGACTTTTTTGAGTTGTTAGAGTAATAGTGATAGGATTAACCATTCTATTGATTGTCCAACTCAATTAGTAAGAATAAATGTTACTATGTTGATCATCATTTATGCAATTCAAATGTAGGAATGTGTATATCTTTGGATTAACAATTCAATCATATACCTTAATAGTGGAATCAAATAGTCTCAATGAATTATAACAAATATCATAATAAATCATAATTAAAAAGCGGATGTGTGTCATAGAATTTGCCAAACAAACAAGAGGATTTCAAAGGACAAAAAAAAAAAAAAAAAAAAAAGAGGATTTCCAATAACAGTTGGCTTACAAACAAGAGGATTTCCAAGAACAGTTGCTTACACAGAGAGAGAGCGAGAGAGAGAGAGAGAGAGGGAGATTGGATTGCCATAAATTGTCATTGTACTGAAAACAATGTTTTGGTCACAAGCTCTTTTTTGTATTCGCTACTTGCATCAACTAGTGTATTAATTAATATTATGATATTATTATTAACTCTATCTAGTATATAAATTACAAATACTTAAAATTTTTAAAATTATGTCACATTATCAATTAAGGATAAATTACCAATATGTCTTAATAGTTGGACTTAATTCTCATCAAGTTTTATTGAAAATAAATCTTGGTAAAATTATCGTTAAAAATAATTTTTTGTGACAATTTTTTATATATGTAAAAATTGATAATTAGTGACTTTTTTTGTGATGATTTTTATAAATTATCGCTAAAATTTACAATTAGTGACTTTTTTTATGATAAATTTTTTCCATAGGACATATTAGGCAATAAGTCCACTTATTAAGACCTACACATAAGTATCCCATTAATTTATACATTAATTGATACACTAATTAATACTTATAACATTATTCTTTTGCCGATGGATATGCAAAAGCATTATTCTTTTGCCAATGGATATGCAACTTACACAGGGCGTTTAAATAGTACAGCAAAGCAATCGGGCTGGCTGAACAAGGAAAAACCTTAATTAAATTTTCAACCCCGGTTGGTAGCTCGAAAATTCGTGGGTCGAATGGGTCGAAAGATCAAAACGACGTCGTTTTGATCTTTGTATTTTTTTTTATTTTTTTTTTCAGCAGAAGGAAGAAGAAGACGAGGGGAGGAAGAAAGAGGAGGAGGGGAGGGGAGGGGAGGAAGAGAAGGAGGGGGAGGGAAGGGGAGGGGGCCAACAAACTCGGGGCTGAGGAAGGGGCGGAGGTGTGGTGGCGAGGCAGAGGCAGAGGCGGAGGCGGAGCTGCGGCGAGGACGGCGAGGCGACGGAGCTGCGGCGAGGACGGCGAGGCGACGAGGACGTCAGCAGAACCAGCACCCCGGCTCTCCCTCTTCTCCTTCTTCTCTCTTCTCTCCCTCTCTTCGAATTCGACCCAAATTTCGACCCACGAAATTCGAACACCCACCAATTTTTCTTAAATTTTATCAATTATAAATGACACTAGGGTGTTCGGCAAGTTGGATTTTGTTTTTTTTTTGGTTAAAATTTACAAAAAATAAAATAAAATAGACTAAAATAATTAATAAGGTCTCGCTTGGCCAGTGAATTTTTTAGTCAAAAAATCAAAAAATCACTAAAAAAATCAAAAAATCAGTAACCTATACTAAAAAGTCAAAGATTCTCTTTTCTCTCTATTTTTTGTACATTTTTTCGTAAAAAGTCAAAAAGTCATTCCAAACATTTTTTTTACATCATATTTTAGCCAACAAGCCAAAAAGTTACTAAAAAAGCCTGTTCCCAAACGATGACAAAATGTTACATCAAATTCATAATCATTTCACATTTTTTCTCATAAATATCACATCAAACTACAAAAAAATCTAACTATCTTCTCAAACACAAAAATTTTAACCTACTAAAATAACTAAAAACTAAAATAACTTATTAAAATAGCAACTTCCCAAACACCCACACTGTTACTGTTAATCAACAAAAATAATCAGTGTGTTTGGTTTTAGTTTTCTGAATTTAGTTTTTTGAAAACTGAGTTTTTTTATTTTTCATGTTTGTTTTTAGTGAATATTTTTTGAAATTTTAAACAATTTTTTTAAAAACTTTTTTAGATGCACCTTACTTAAATGTATCTAAATAGTAAAATATTTGTGAAAAAGTATTTTAAAAAATTAATAAATAGACAAAAAAAAAAGAAAAAATATAATGAATTTTTGTATTTTTTTTATATTTTTTGGTATTTAGTGTATTTTTTAAAGATTTGTTTCACAAATATTATACTTTTTAAGAGTATTTATGTTAGATGCGTTTAAAAATTAAAAAAACAATTGCTTAAAATATTAAAAAAATTCATTGAAAACATTAAAATATAGAAAATAAAAAAGTAAAATTTTTTTAAAATTATTTTCTGAAAATCAGAACCAAATAAGTTGCATATGCTTTTTTTTTTTTTTTTTTTTTTTTTTTTGCAACTTGGATACCATATGCCTTTGAAAGTAGTTTAAAATGATGTTGATTTTAAATTAATATGGAATTTAGTTATGAGTTATTGGAGTGAGGTTAGTAAATTATAAAATAAAAATTAATTACGACCTTTTCTAGCTAGGATCACAGTGACTTCCAGTTATGTTTTGAAACGATGTTGATGATGATGCAAAATAATTATAATCAATCTAAAGACATTAATATACACTCCTTAAAATATGCATTATTACTTTAGATGTTAAATTTTAAAGGTTAATTACAAAAAAATAAAAAAATAAAAAAAATTTAAGATTTCATGTGTTTTTTTTTACTTTAAATTTCAGTATTTTAATTTCAACAAACCAAGTTTTGGAGTTCCATCCGTGTCTTAATACGCCTCTTTCGTTCATTTCCGTTTGTGTAAGGTAACAGAGAATCGTTTTCAAATTTAAATTGAAACATAAGAAAAACTTTGAGTTTTTTTTTTTTTTTGTAATTAATCATTTTTTTTTTAAAAAAAACACCAAAATAAACAACACCAAGTCAGATAAAAAATTTTAAACCCCAAGGTTTAAACTATAAATTAAGTTAATTTTACATCATAAGCTGTAAATAAAAATTGCATCAAGTACTCTAATGCAGACTTAAAAAAAAAAAAGTTAATTACATTTCTGGTAACCTTTCTTAAATAATCATCTAGGGATGAAATCAAAATTTTATCATTGAAAAAGTCAAAATTTGAATAAAAAATTTCATCATATATACAAGCATATATAAACTTATAATAAGATATGTAAGTTATATATATACATACCAAAAAAAAAAAAAAAGATTAATTAAAAAAAAGTCTAAGATTTTACGAATTTTTCATTTTAAACGCTAAAACGATTCTCCATTACTTTATATAGACGAAAATGGATGG
This sequence comes from Camellia sinensis, assembly GCF_055761805.1. Classification (NCBI taxonomy): domain Eukaryota; kingdom Viridiplantae; phylum Streptophyta; class Magnoliopsida; order Ericales; family Theaceae; genus Camellia; species Camellia sinensis. The sequence goes on along the minus strand of NC_138973.1, from coordinate 66,728,771 downwards.
AGAGAACATATTGAAACATGGATGACATTTCAAAATTGAATTTGTCAAAATTAAAATACTAAAAAATAAAGTAAAAAACATATGAAACCTTGACAATTTTTTTATAATTAACCCAATTTTTAAATAATGAACATCAATCATTAATTTGATTTGCAACCAACGTCATTGATAAACAAACGTCAATAAGTTTATAATAAAAAAAGGTTTTGTTAATAGGGATCAGATTCTCTCATAGTTCATTGGATAGTAGGCTTTGGGTTCATGAGACTTATCACGGCTACGGGTGTGCGCGGTGCGGGTCGGTGCGGTTTGAGAGAAAAATGAAAACCGTATGGCGGGTGGCGGATTGATAAAAGTGTCACTAGAATTTGCCATTTTCCTTATCAAAAACCGGCGGTTCGGTTGGCAAATAATGGTGGATTTGCCTTAGCGGTTCGGGCGGATTGGCGGTTTATAAAAAATATAATTCAAATTACAAAACTTAAATCAAAGAGTAAAAAAAAGGCGAGAGATACCGTGATGTTAAGCATCTTGCGAAGCTTTCTTCTGATGTAGCAAGTGTAGCAACAACATGATAATATCAACGACTATGCCATTAGTTCATTACAAGCATCTGTGGAAGCTACAATGATCAAATACAATACATAAAATTAATATTATTCAGGGTTTACAATATATTGAAAATGTTTACTGTTGAAAAGTATTTAGATTGAAAAGTGAGCTGATGCAAGTTTGCAACATGGCCAGAAAAAAAAAAAAGATTGAAAAGTGAATTGGAATCCAACTTTATTTTGGATTACTGACATCTTGAATTCCCTTCGAGCAATAATGTAATACTATATTCTAAGGTATAGAATAACAAGCAAACTTAAGTAAAAAAGAATTTTTAGAATATTATAAAACATGATTTAATAGCGGTGCGGGTCGGTGCGGTTTGGAAGAAAAATAGAAACCGGCGGATTGATAAAAGTGTCACTAGAATTTGCCATTTTTCTTACCAAAAACCGGCGGTTCGATTGGAAAATAATAACGAATTTGCCTTGGCGGTGCGGCTCAGTGCGGTTTTGGCGGTTTCGGCGGTTTCGGCGGTATTATGCACACCCCTAATCACGGCTACTGTTTCAATAATTTTAACTGTTTAATGTATAGAATTTATTAAGTATTTTATAGTTGTAAAAAATTATATGGATTGAATATTAATAACTACTTGATCGGATCAAGTTTCTGTCAGCAATTTATTTTAGAAATTATATTTACCATTGACAGAAATATAATTTGATCAAGTAGTTTTCGATATTTGATTAATTTAGTTTCTTGCACGACGAGTTTTACGCATTTAACAGTTCGAATTATCGAAACATAACCCATAATAAATCTTATGGACCAATAACATGCTCCAGTTTGATCACATACGACAGAAAAGCCTGACCCTTGTTATTGTTAAGGATGCATTAACTGACCTTAGTCAGCCCCACTATCCTAGAAAATTGAGTAAGTTATAAATATTGTGTTGTTAGAGGAGGTTATTTGGAATTGTACGGGAAACAAATATTCCGGCAAGCCCATACTCCTTTCTTCCAAGTTCCGTTTATGTCCGATCACCTGCGAGCGAATAACGGTGAGCTGCCCGGTGGTGTGTGGCCGGAAAAACCCTCCGATGATCAAGTTAGCACACACCTTAGGATAGAGAGAGAGAGAGAGAGGAATGTTAGAGTGTAGGAGTTTTCTTACAAAGTGTTCGTCTGTCAAGTATGGAGGGCGCAGACATGCTTATATACTCTCTGCGCCTCATATCCACTCCCAGTCATCTCCCAACACGTGGCTCTGCTATCCCATCTGTCAGCATAAACCTTGCTGAACATCACCTAATCCCAACTGCCTGCCCTCTCAGTTGGAGCTCGGCAGCCGAGCTTCTCTATCCACGGCCGTGCTGTGCTTCATACCCAAGCACTTCACTGGCTAAGCCTAGGGAGGACCGGGCTAGGCGGCATCTCGGCAAAGCCGAGCCCGGGGCACCTCCTGTGGTCGGCCTTCCTGCCGATCAAACGGTTACCTCGGCTGACCACGCCTTTCCGGGCGCCGGTCACTCAGCTTGTCTGGCTTCCACCATCCCCTGATCAAGCAGCTCGGTCCAACTGAGCACTGCCTTGCCGAGCAGTTTCTTTACGGTCTGGGGCGGCACACACTTGGCCCAATTTCTGCCCGGCCCAAGTTCTGGCAGCCCATCTCCGGGCGGATAGTCGATCATCTCGGTCCCATGCACCACTGGGCTCTCAACCTGCTCGGCCGTTACCTCGGCCCAATTCCAGATCATAAATCCCCCTCTCAATTGCCCCTTAATTCCGTCCGCGAGAGCGTGACTGGGATTACCTATACTTCGACCGGGGTAACATTTCTTCGGTCTTCAAGATGACAAAGGGCGACCGGGGTAGTTAACATAACTGTCTGCAAACTTGCCCTGTTATACTCCTCGGCTGACGTCCTCTTCTTCGAAAGTAGCCTGGTTGGCTCTTCAACTCTTCAACCTGTCTCTTCAGTTCTGACGTCGCCATAAATGGGGACACGTGGCGGGCTGCCATTGGTTCTCGAGCAGCCAACCCGCCGTTTTTGTCAGAATTTGAATTTGGGCGGTCTCTCCCTTGTCTATACATACAAGACCTCCCCAAACTCAATTTCCTCCTACTGCCATTCTGTTATTCGACTTCAGAGCTCTAGCATCCTTGTCCAGGCCTTGTTTGCCGTTCTTTGCGTTTGTGCTCGAAGGAAAAGCAGTTGCCCCTCATTGGTAAGACCTTCGATCCCTCTTTTGTTGCTATTTTCTTTAATATTACACACATTAGGGCACTAAAACGTAGCTCTTAGGGCATATGCCATAGAAACCGTCCCAAACCTCCCACTGTTCTTGGTGTTCTTTATTTTCCTGAAGAACACTGAAGAACTGGGGCGGACCGGGCTCCTGATCTTCATTTGATCCAAAAAACCAATCTAACCGAGCAAATAACATGTTTGTCTCAACCCCAGCAAAAACCGAGATAACAAAAGGAAATGGTTGCTCAACCGGGCTAACAACTGGCCTGCCTGGGCAACCGAGCTCTTTAGTTAGCTTAGAAGACCGAGGTGGTTTGGCACCCTTAATGACCGAGCTAAAGTCCAGCTCCTTCCGCGCGACCGCGCTCACACTTACACTTGCCATCCTTTTCCTGCAGAGTCCAAGGGGACCACTGTCCATTCCTCAGGATCTCAAGACCGAGCAATTACCAATTGCCACTGTGCCAAACACCTCAGCCGAGCTACCTCAGTCTGGCCACAAATGGGGAGATTCCGCTTCCTAGTGGATACTCCGGCCGCGCTAGCTGCATTCAGAGAGGAGTACGGCATCCCGGCCGACGTCCATCTCGAACTGGCTGAAGAGGAGACAACACCCTGGGGCAGACTAGACCAATGCCCCTTCACCGTGCTGTCAATTGTCGAAGGAGGCCTCCGTTTCCCACTAAGCCCACTTATCACCGAGTTCCTCCGCCGCACCGGGCTGGCACCCACACAAGTGTCCACCAACACTTATAGAATTATCAACGGCGTTCATGAATTGAACAATCGGCTAGGCACCAACTTAGGTCTAGCCGAGATATTGAGGCAATACACAATGGGTCACACCGGTGACGGCCTAGCCTATTACTTGAAAATCAGACCGGGCAAGGAAAAAATTGTAACCGGCACCCCGGATAAAGATCTGCACGACGACGATTTTTTCTGGGTGTCGGGCAATTATGAAACAGCCGAGGTGCCGGGCTGGTTTATAAACAAGGACTTCGGTTCCTCATGTAAGCCGCTCAAACTTGTTCGGTCGACTTACCACTTTACTCTGTAATTAACCGGTTTTCCTGTTTCTTTTGCAGCAATCCAAGCCTTGCAAGCCAACTATCAGTTTCCCAACGTAGAGGCAATTTGGACCGTGCTTCGATATTCCCACCGAGATTGCAACGATTTGCTCGGTTACACCCCGACCTACAGGTACTCTGCTCCGCGCCGGAGTAGAGTAACAGACTTCCTCTGTGCTCCTTCGCCACCTCCAGACCCTACCCTTCCTGACGTCCCCTTAATCCGGTTGACAGACGAACAGGAAATGGCCAAAAGAAGCCGAATCAAAAACCTTCTCACTGCAACCTCGGTTAAGATACCGAGCGTCGTCGTCCACTCCCCGGCTGCCGGTCAATCAAGCGCTGCCGTGGTCGCCTTAGCTTCTCCAGCTGCCGGGCAGTCTAGTCAAGAAACACGCCGGGCTGGTAAAAGACCACGGGCAGATCCCTCCGCCGAGCTCATCTCCAAACTGACAACCGAGCAACCTGCTGATAGGGTCAGCTCCATCCTAGCATGGCGGCCGCAGCTAAAGCACCGGGGCAAAGAGATCCCGGCAAATGCTTCGGTCAATGGCGACAAGGAGCACTTGCTTGCCTTCAACTTCTCAAAGGCTCTACTGCTGCCCAGCGACGTGGTTTGAAGCGACCACGTTCCTGACACCCGGCTGGTCAAATCGGCCGTGAAGTCAATGACCAGGGTAAGAAGTTCAATCTTCTGCTTCGATTTTCGCAAGTGTTTGCACGGTCCCTTCTCTGATCAAATTCTCATTTTGCAGGCCATCCAAAAGCAGCACTTGGTCATGGAGCGCATCCACAGACTTCGGCAGAAGATGAGTGATACCGCCAGCTAAGTCGAAAGCCTCCAAGCCGAGCTCGGCCGGGCAAAGTCGTCGCTTGAGATGGCTAATGCAGACAACAACAGACTGCTCGGTCAGCTGGATGCGGCCGAGAAAAAACGGGATGAGCTCCAAACCGAGGTAAATGCGCTCAAAAAGTCGAAGAAGAAAGACTGCCGGGCTACTAACAACGCCGGCTTCAACAAAGCCGAGCAGAGCTATAAGAAGCAAGTCTTTGAAACACAAGACATCTACTTCAAGGCTGGCTGGAAGTCCGCCTGCGAGCATCTCGGCCAGGGCTCTGACACCGACGGATTTGCCAATCCTCCTCCTGCTTCGCTACCGGTCTACCTCGTGCCTTACACGAACGACATCTTCAGCGCTTTGCAAGCTGAGGCCGAGGAAGGGCTTGACGAAGGAGATGCCGAGACAGATTCAGAGGCCGAAGATGCCGAGGTGCAGGAGCAGCCCGGTCATGAAGAGCCCGGTGCCCAAGACAAAAGTCCAACCATAAACCTTGATGCCGCCGAGGATGAGTTTACCAATCTCTCCCCCCTAGTTTAGTTTTCTTCTCTTTTTGTATTTTTGCTTTCAGCACTTTTGATGTAACCGGGCTCTGTCCCCACCTTTTGTATTGACTTTCTTATTAATGAAAAACTCAATTTTGCCAAGTGTTTGCACGGTTGTCATCAATTCCATCTTCAGCAAAACACCTCGCCAACCGGAATTCATAACTCGGTTGAAGTACTTAAGCAGAAATAAACTAAAAATTCCTAAACCGAAATAATCATCTCGGTTGGTAATCACCAAGTCTTCCAACCGGAATAAACCATCTCAATTGGAAATACTAACCGGAGTAAACCATCGCGGTTGGGAGTCCTAAGTTTGGACAAAACACCAACTCTTCCAACCGGAGTGAATCATCTCGGTTGGGAATCCTAAGTTGGACAAAACACCAACTCGTCCAACCGGAGTAAATCATCTCAGTTGGGAATCCTAAGTTGGACAAAACACCAACTCTTCCAACCGGAGTGAATCATCTCGGTTGGGAGTCCTAAGTTGGACAAAACACCAACTCTTCCAATCGGAGTGAATCATCTCGGTTGGGAATCCTAAGTTGGACAAAACACCAACTCGTCCAACCGGAGTAAATCATCTCGGTTGGGAATCCTAAGTTGGACAAAACACCAACTCTTCCAACCGGAGTGAATTATCTCGGTTTTTTACATTAAAACAACAGCCCAAGTGCTAAAGCAAAATTACTTCTATAGATTGACAAAAAGAATTACATTGTGAAGTGCAAGCCAAAAAATTCCTTTGCACAAGAAAAGAAAGCAAAAGCTTAAAAGTAATACCGTTTCAGGTTGGCCGCATTCCATGGCCGGGGTATTGCTCTTCCCTCTAGATCCTCCAAGTGGTAAGCCCCCTTGCCCGCCAGACCGGTGATCTTGTAGGGTCCTTCCTAATTTGCCCCTAGTTTGCCTTCACCTGGCACCAGGGTGTTGCTCATAACTTTTCTCAAAACCCAATCACCAACTTTGAACGGTCTGGGGTGCGTCGTCTTGTTGTATTTCTTTGAGAGCTCTTGTTGGTAGGTGGCCACATGGATGAGGGCCCTCTCCCAACGCTCTTCCACTAGGTCCAGCTCCAAGGCTATAGCCTCGGCGTTTAGTTCGGGCTCAAAACTCTTGCTTCTTAGGGTGGGCATGCCAACTTCCAAAGGTATGACCGCCTCCATGCCATAAGCCAAAGCAAATGGAGTTTCCCCGGTAGATCGCCGCGGGGTTGTTCGGTATGCCCAAAGGACGCTGGGTAACTCCTCAGCCCATTTTCCCTTTGCCTTCTTTAGCCGTTTCTTCAACCTATCCAGAATAGTCTTGTTCGATGCCTCGGCTTGACCATTGGACTGCGAGTAAGTCGGAGTGGAGTTGTAGAATTCAATCTTCAAATCTTCACAAAATCCTCAGAACAGACGACCGTCTAACTGGGTGCCGTTGTCAGAGATCAAGATCTTTAGGACGCCAAACCGTGTGACCACGTTCTGCCAGACAAACCGTTTCACGTCTTTCTCTTTGATTGTTGCCAAGGGCTCAGCTTCAACCCATTTCGTGAAGTAATCTGTGGCCGCAATGAAGAATTTTCGGTTGCCCGGTGCTGTTAGCAGTGGCCCCACTATATCTAGCCCCCACATGGCGAAGGGCCAAGGACTGGTGAGGGGGAGAAGTTCCCTAGCAGGCTGATGGATCTGATGGGCGAATTTCTGGCATTTTTCGCACTTGCGGACGTACTTTTGTGCGTCGGCCTATATGCACGGCCACCAGTACCCCTGTGACATAGCTCGGTAGGCCAAGGACCTGCCCCCTATGTGGCTGCCACAAATGCCTTCGTGAATTTCGTACAAGAAGGCCTCCATACTACTCGGGTGCACGCACTTTAGATAAGGACCGGTGAAGGACTTTTTATACAACACACCAGATGGAGAGAGCCAAAACCGCTCTGACTTCACCCGGACTTTGTGTGCTTCTTTTTTGTCAATTGGTAGAGTCCGGTCTCTGAGGAACAAGATTAAGGGGTCCATCCAGGAAGGACCTAGCGCGGCGTAGAGAACATCCGACTGCCCGGCGTCTTCAATGCTTGGCCGTGGAAGAAAGTCAATTAACAGGGGGTTTGGAGACGTACAATCTACCATGGAAGCGAGGCCGGCCAGCTCATCAGCTTGGCTGTTTTCTTCACGGCCAATCTGTTGGACTCTGATTGCCTGAAACTGCCTGATGTGTTCCTTCACCAGAGCGTGGTTCTTCGCCATCCTGTCGTCCTTTGCTTCGTAAATCCCAGAGACTTGGTTAACCACAAGCTGGGAATCACTGTACACAAGTAGCTCGGAGGCCTTCATTTGAATAGCGCTCTTGAGCCCGGCGAGAAGGGCCTCGTACTCAGCCTCGTTATTAGATGCGGGGAAGCCAAGCGTGATAGAATGTTCAATGGTTAGGCCATCCGGGGAGATAAGAACGATACCTAGGCCGGCACCATGACGGTTGGACGCTCCATCAACAAAAAGCTTCCACATTTCCCCCACAAAAAGCTTCCAGCAGTCTGATGGGTCTTGAGAGTTGCGAAGGGCAATGGGATCACGGTTTCTTGGCTGTCTGGGTTCAAGTTCCGCGTTGATTGATTCCACTCCAGCCCCCCTTGGTGATTCGGCACCGGACTCAGCAAGTCGGTCTGTAATGCTCAAGTCCGTAGGCGAATCATCAGGTTGCGATGCTATGCCGGCCGCAGGTTCTGACCTGTGGGGTTCCATTTCATCCTCCATTTCTTCCCCCCTTGGTGATGCAGGACCAGACAGAGCAGATGGGTCGGTGATACTCAACTCCGTCGCTGCATCTTCGGGTGGTAAAACCGTGCAAACTGAGGGCGCTTCGATGGTGCGCGCAAACTTCGCGTCGCTACCTCCACCAACTGGTTGTATCTCGGATGGGCTTGCGTGCATCTCATCATCTGCCACGGTAATATCGACCGGGCATACCGGATGAGTGCCAGGTGAGAACTCGGCGACGAAGTCAGCCAAAGTCTGGGCTTTGATTGCAATGCGCGGCTGGAACTTCACATCAAACTGTCCCAACTCGACCGCCCACTTGAGAATTCAGCCTGAAAAGTCTGCCAGTTCAAACAAGGCCTTGAGGGGAAACTCAGTCAGTACGACGATGGTATGGGCGTGAAAATAATGCGCCAACTTCCTTGAAGCCATCATCAATGCCAACGCGAGCTTTTCCAGCGGCAAGTACCTCATCTCAGCCAGCAGCAAGGTCTTACTGACATAAAAAATTGGGAGGTGCTTGATTCCTTCAGCGCGGACTAGCACCGCACTGACTGCGTGCTGGGAGACGACGAGGTAAAGGTAGAGCTCCTCACCCGGCTTTGGTGTAACCAACAGTGGCAGAGAGGACAGATATTCCTTGAGCTCGGCCAAAGCTCGGTCACACTCTTCGTCCCACGAGAACTTTGACTTCAACGCTTGAAAGAAAGGGCGGCAATGATCCGATGACCGGCTTATAAACCGATTAAGCGCGGCGGCCATCCCGGCCAGATGCTGCACGTCCTTAGCCGAGCTGGGCTGCTTCAATTCTTGCACGGCTCTAATCTGAGTAGGGTCTGCTTCGATGCCTCGGTTCGTGACTAAGAACCCCAAAAATTTTTCGGATCCCACGCCAAAGGCACACTTTGATGCATTCAAGCGCAGCTGGTGCTTCTTTAAAATGGCAAACATCTCGGCTAAGTCGGACAAATGGTTTGCCTCATGTCGGCTCTTTACCACCATATCATCGATGTAAGCCTCCATTGTACGGCCGAGCAAAGGAGCAAACATTTTGGTCACCATTCTCTGAAAGGTTGCCCCCGCGTTCTTCAAACCAAAAGGCATGACTCGGTAGCAGAAGAGTCCCCTTGGTGTCGTGAAAGAGGTGATCTCTCGGTCAGGCCCATGAATGGTGATCTGATGGTAGCCGTGGTAGGCATCCAAGAAACTGAGCCCATTATGTCCAGCCGTCAAGTCCACAAGCTGGTCAATTCGCGGCAAGGGGAAGCTATCTTTAGGACAAGCTCGGTTGATTGTCTTATAGTCGACACAAACTCGCCACTTTCCATTCTTCTTGGGCACCACTACAGTGTTGGAAATCCACCGAGGGTAGTGCACTTCCTGAATTGCTCGTGCCTCAAGCAGGTTCTTCACCTCCTCTGCAATTACCTCGGCGTGATGCAGTGCCGATCTCCTTGTTCGCTGGATGTCTGGCTTTGCTCTAGGGAAGACATTGAGGTGATGGCAGATGAAATTTGGATCGAGGCCAGGCATGTCGTAAGGCGACCACGCGAAGACTTCGATGTTGGCCATCAAAAACTCAACCATCTCGGTCCTTTCTATGGCCGTGAGACTTGAGCCGAGCAAGAAGAACTTGTCCGGCTGTTCTGTATCAATTCGTACCTCAAACAATTCCTCAACAGCCTTGTCTTCGGCCTTGGTGCCCACATCGTCCAAGACACCCTGGTCCTCCGGTCCCTCAATCATTTGAACGAATCCTTTGGCAGCCCGGCTTCCGTTGACTGCCACAAAGCACTGCTTGGACATGACCTGATCACCCCAAATCTCCTTGATTGCCCCCATAGCCGAGGGAAATCTCATCACCTGGTGGTAAGTTGACGCTACAGCTTGCATAGCGTGAAACCATCCCCTTCCAAGGATAAGGTTATACGTCGAAGGCACTTGTAGCACCCAAAACTCCACTTGCTTGACCACGGATCGCGCTTTAACCGGCAGAATAATCTTTTCCAAGGGCCACTCCGGTTGTGAGTTGAATCCAACTAGTGGCGAAGTTGCCGGAGCCAAGTCTGTTTCCCGGAGTTTGAGCTGCTTGAACGCATCATAATACATGATCTCGACCGAGCTTCCCGGATCGATCAAGATCCGTTTAACATCAAATTCCTTGACGCGCAGTGTTACTACTAGGGCATCGTTGTGCGGCGTCTGGATACGCTCTAGATCCTTTGAGGTGAATCTAATCACGTCTCTTTCTTCAGTCTTCTCCCTTTTGGTGGCAGGCTGTACTGACAAAACTTCCCGCATATGTTCTGTCTTTTTTATCATGCCCTGGAGTTCGCAAACACGCTCCGGTTCCACGATGCCGTGGATGACATTAATAACTCCCTGTGGTGGTGCGTCTCAGTCATCTTGTCCCCTGGGATCGACCGGAGCCTGATTCGGCTTTACGCCGCCATCAATGTAAAGATCTAGATGCCTGGCCGCGACCAGCTCTTCTAAGTGTTGCCGTAAAGGAAAACAATCCTCTGTTCGGTGGCCCCTCTCCCTGTGGAATGTGCAACGATACCATGGATTGTAGCCCTTCTGTCCATCGCCCAACTTAGCAGGAAACCGGACATACTCCTCGTCTCGGATTTCACTAAGTATGCGATAAATTGGAATCTTGAAGACCGTGGTGATGCCAGTCCTTGCCTTCAATCTTCTGTTAGCATCCGCAACATCATCTTGGGCGTAGTCATCCCGGTCGTTCCGACGTCCTCTACCCCAGTTTTTGCGATTCGAGCCATAGTCTGATTCCTCTGCTCGTTCATTTGTGCGGCTGGACTCTTGCCCAACTGCATGCACTTTGTCTGCTGTCTTCTTGCCTGTTGCTACCAGAATTGCCTTCACGGTAGAAGCTGACGCGTCATCCTCTACTCGGATGTGCTCATTGATGCGCTGCATGAGCTGGTCCATGGAGATCGGTTGGTGCATGGTCAGCGAGTCCCGCAATCTATGGCCAACCGGGAGACCACGCTTATATTGCGTGATTACGAGGTTGACCGGGCAATCCAAGATCTCGTTGAAGGTTTCCCAGTACCTTAAGTTGTACGCCTTCAGTGTGTCGCACGGTTCCATCTTGACACTCAACAAGTGATCGACTTCCTTCGGTGTTTTTGTGTTGGTTTTGAAGCGTGTAACAAATGCCTCGGCCAACTGATGCCACTTTTGTATGCTCCCTTCCGGCAACCTCTCGAACCACTTTAAGCCCAGCTCGCCTAAACTTGACGGGAAGATTAGGCACATCAGTCCGTCATTTCGCCTATGTCCGGCCATAACCTGTCGGAAGTGGCTCACATGCATGTAAGGATCGGTTTTTCCGTCGTAGAGTGTGAACTTAGGCTGGTGGAAGCCTGCCGGAAGCGGTGTTATTTCTATTTCCAGAGAAAAAGGGGTGGCGCTTAGCCTAGCCAAGTTCGTATCTTCAAAGAGTGGCACTGTTTGGCGGGGTGGAGGCATTCCGACCTCCTCGCTGGTGTGAACCCCGTAGGATAGCCGCTGAAAAGCCGGTATTTTGTAAACTTCGCGCCGGTGAGCCCCCTCCTTTAAGACCGCCCGTAAATCCTCTGAATGAGCGGAATAAGAGTACCTCGACGTCGTCGCCGGACGTGAGGGTTTGTAGGTGCTGTCTTGCGTGCTAGACTTTTCGGCATGCGCGCCGGAATCACCAGCCTGGTAATTTCTGGTAATAGATATGGACTGGGTACGTCGCTGACTCTGATCGCCTGAACGGCGGGATGGGGTGTGCTCACTGTGGTCTCCCACTCCAGCTACACCTTTCCCTTTGACATGGCGCTTCAGATCCTCCATCTCCGCCGCCATTCGCCGGATGACAGCGTCTTGGTCCCTCAACTTACTTTCCAGTCGTCTGGCGTGTGAGTCTCTCCTCCGCCGGTGACCGTCTGGACTCCGCGAATGACCATGACTTCTTCCGCGCTTATCCCGCGCGTCTCCTGACTGTCCTCCGGTTGGCGTCCCCAAGTCCGCCATTGGATGGATGGCGGGAGGACCTTCTCTCCTTCGGGTGAACTCCGGGGTGGCTCCGTCTATGGCAGACAACGGAAACTCGTCGTTGTTCGCCATGGACGGTTATCAGATGAGCCTGGAAGACAAGGTTTTGTCTGTCAAGTTCCCACAGACGGCGCCAATTGTACGGGGAGCAAATATTCCGGCAAGCCCGTACTCCTTTCTTCCAAGCTCCGTTTATGTCCGATCACCTACGAGCGAATAACGGTGAGCTGTTCGGCGATGTGTGGCCGGAAAAACCCTCCGATGATTAAGTTAGCACACACCTTAGGATAGAGAGAGAGAGAGAGGAATGTTAGAGTGTAGGAGTTTTCTTACAAAGTGTTCGTCTGTCAAGTATGGGGGGCGCAGACATGCTTATATACCCTCTGCGCCTTATATCCACTCCCAGTCATCTCCCGACACGTGGCTCTGTTATCCCATCTGTCAGCATAAACCTTGCTGAACATCACCTAATCCCAACTGCCTGCTCTCTCAGTTGGAGCTCGACAGCCGAGCTTCTCTATCCACGGCCGTGCTGTGCTTCATACCCAAGCAATTCACTGGCTAAGCCCAGGGAGGACCGGGCTAGGCGGCATCTCGGCAAAGCCGAGCCCGGGGCACCTCCTGTGGTCGGCCTTCCTGCCGATCAAACGGTTACCTCGGCTGACCATGCCTTTCCGGGCGCCGGTCACTCAGCTTGTCTGGCTTCCACCATCCCCTGATCAAGCAGCTCGGTCCAACCGAGCACTGCCTTGCCGAGCAGCGTCTTTACGGTCTGGGGCGGCACACACTTGGCCCAATTTCTGCCCGGCCCAAGTTCTGGCAGCCCATCTCCGGGCGGATAGTCGATCATCTCGGCCCCATGCACCACTGGGCTCTCAACCTACTCGGCCGTTACCTCGGCCCAATTCCAGATCATAAATCCCCCTCTCAGGAATGATCTAAATAAGTGTATTTTTTAATTTTTTATGAAATATGGATTAAGTTTGAAGTGATGGATTAAAGAGGTGATGTGACTTAAATAAGATGATATAACTTAAATAGAATAGTGATTTTTTGACTTTTTTTAAACATGCCAAACTACCCCCAAATTATCTTTTTTCTTTAGTGGCCTTTAGTTTAATATTTTTATATACTTTTCATAATGGATTTTTTTAATTATAAAATTGAATTTTATTTTTGTAAATAACATTTCATTTTTTAATTTTTTTTTTTAAATTTCAATCATACTTAAATTATATGGTGTAAGAAAAATAAATCTAAAAATTATAACACATAAAAAAATTCCATAATATTAATCAACAAAGGAATTTTATTTTTAAATGATATTTTGTGATTTTTTTTTTAAAATTTGTAAATGTTCTTTATCTTCAATTATAATTAAATATATGGTGTAATAAAAATTAAAAAATCAAGGGCATTTAATTTAATTTTTTTTTAAAAAAGCTATGAAATGTTTCATTTAAAATTAAAGGGCATTCACTTTTATTATAAAAAAAAGGTCAAAAAATATTCTATTATGAAAAGTATGTAAAAATATTAAAATAGAGGCAATTAAAGGAAAAGAGTAGTTTGGCATCTAACAATAAAACCTTTATAACTATTCAATTTTTTATGGTAGTGGGAATGGTTAAGGTGTGTTAATGCATTCTTAATAAGTGTTGTTAGGGCACTTGTGTGTTAATGCATTCTTAATAAGTGTTCTTAGGGCACTTGCTAACAAAATCTATATATAACAAAAAAAAAAAAAAACTAAACATTATAAAAATCATAACAAAAGACAATTATTAGTCATAACTAAATATCATTCAATTCATGGAAATTTTTTTTATAGTAAACCACTCAAAAGACAATCTTTGTGGTAGGAATGGCAACGGGGCGGGGCGGGGCGGGGCCGGGGATTACCCTCCCCGTCCCCGATCCCCGATTGAGAATGTCTCCCCGTCCCCGGCCCCGATCCCCGACGGGGATCCTATCACCGTTCCCATCCCCGTCCCCTAACGGGGATCGGGGTTCCCCGACCCCGAAAATTCCCCGGCCCAAATCTGTTATGGTCAACAATACCATCAACAACATCAACAACAGCATAATCGTTCCAAAAAAAAAAAAAAAAAAAAAAAATCTGTTTCAACACATATATACATAGAAAAATCTATTTCAACACCATACATGTACCAATCTATATACAACACCATACTGTGTATGTATTTATACCTGTGTAATAAAAATAAAAAATCTGTATATATACATACTGTCTAAACACATGTAACATACACATACAAAAATCAGTTTGAGCGACGAAGGAGGATCGGCGTTGCGGAGAGGACGATCGGCGTCGCGCAGAGGACGATCGGCGTCGAGGACGAGGATCGGCGTTGTGGACGACTCTCAGCAGCATCCCAGACGCAGATTGGAGGACGGCAGTGACGGAGATCGGGGTGAGGCAGTGAGGTCGGAAGGAGGGAGATCGGAGGGAGGGAGGGAGGGAGGGAGGGAGGGATGAAGATCGGAGGGAAGGAGGGAGATCGGAGGGAGGGGAGGCTTTGAGAGAGAGAGAGAGGGAGAGAGAGATGAGAGACAGACAGACTAAAGTCTGAGGCAGAGGTCCTAACATATAATATAATATACATATTATAATAACCCTAACCCTAAACATATAATATATATATATATATATATATTATAATAATTATACGGAGGCTCAGTCGGGGACGAGTCGGGGCGGGGCCGGGCCGGGGCCGGGGTTTGGAAATCTATCCCCGTCCCCGGCCCGAAAATCATCGGGGATCAGATTTTTAATACCATCCCCGGCCCTATGGGGATAAATTTCGGGGAAAAACCGTCCCAATCGGGATCGGGGGATCGGGTCCCCATCGGGCCGGGTTTAAATTGCCATCCCTACTTTGTGGTGTATGTTACATAACTTTCTAGTAGAGTTATGATAATTTGTAGTTTAAAAAGGAAATTATGCACTTTATAGTAATGTTATATATTTTTTTATCCAAATATTTTCTAACCACATAATGTGTAAAACTATCACAAAAATGCGTAACATTATCACAAAATGTATAACTATATTTCTGAACCATAAAATTGCCTTAGTCATACCAGAAAAATACGTAATATTTACCACAAAATACATAATATGTATCACACAAACGAATAACAAAAGTGTATATATTACACACATCTTGAAGAGTGTATTGTTAGAACAATCTTCTGTGTATAATAAAAATAACTTGAAACAAATTAAATAAATAAAATAAATTACTTACAGAATTTATTTACCAAAACACTTTAAAAACAAGAATGATCAAGTCGAGTGTGTGACAATCTGTTCTCAAGATAGATTCGCCTGCTCAGGTGCTTATGGAATAATGGCATGTATCTCCCAGAATACAATGATCTTTTACAGATTGTATTCGCACTAAAAACAATCTGTTTTGGCGAACTAGAACCTGTGTTCTACACTCTTAGAAATTTTTTTAAAAATAATATGAAAAATATATATATGCAAGAGAGCAAAAAGGAAAGCAAGAAGAGAATTTCGGATTGAACAAACTGCTAGAAGAGGGTCTTTATTATAGGCAGATTGGTGCCTTTTCAAAAGACCTGAACTGGTCTAACAAAGAATTGAATAGGTGCATTTCAAAATGAACAGGTTCAAAATTCAAACTGAACAGATATAGAATTCAAATCTGTTTGAAACAGTTTGATCTGTTGGAAAATGGAACCAGAAGAGGCATTGTTTGGATAGGAAATTTAAATTCAAATGTGGCGCAAAATTCGAATTTATTTCGTTCAGAATTTTTGTCCAAAAAATTTTGTCCAAAAAATTAAAAAAAATGATTAATTACAAACCCAAAATAATTTTGTCCAAAAATGATTAATTTTGTCCAAATAAATTTTGTCCAAAAAATTAATGTTAGGATCGACTCGACCCACAACCTATACCCGGCTTGGCCTGATGGTTGGACAAACGGACGGCAGCGGCGCGCGCATATGTGTGTGTAGTGGTTTAAGCCAAAGTTCACTTTGTCTATAACTCTTCCTGTCTACAAACTTGGGATGCCCCTTGAGACCCAACCCAAGTTTGTCTACCTAGAACTTATATACATACATAAGTTCTCTCAATGTTTCAATGTGGAACAACCATTTTTAAGGTAACTCACATTTGACTTTTTAATTTATCATTCCAACGAACCCAAAAACAACGTCAATTACCCATTTACTTATAAATGGTTTTGACGAACCATCTTTACCGTGTGACTTGTCATGCACCAAGGAACACGTCACCTCTTTGGACCCATCCCAAACAACGTGTGGGCGTCACTGAAATTTAGACTCAAAGTTGGCCCAAAATAAACCTATAAAAACCATAATTTCCAACAATCCTGCACATAAATGGAATTTGACGGAGAGAAAATGCAACAGCATGATCTTATTACAGAGAGTACAGAAATCAAGAATATTCTGCAAAGGATAGGTAGCTTTTGGCTTTGAACTTTCCCTTGTAAAACACTATCGGATTTACTAGCTGAGTAGCGAACATGATTTCTTGAACTGTTTAGTCATTTATGTAAACTAAGACAATAGAACTCACACAGTACATTACCAGACACAGTTTTGTTCTCATTATTGTGTTCATTTTGGCCCTGAACAACCTGGTCTTTCATGAGTGCTTTAGAGAATTGTAACCCTTCACAAATCTCATTGAACCGGCCCAGTTCACCCTCATATAGGTGATTCTTATAAAGAGTATCTTTCCATACTCCACTAGGTATTCCTAGATATAAGAATCATTAAAAGTATTACTTTACCTAAAACGCATCAGACATCACTATTTCATCATAGAAATGGGTAGGAGTTTGATTCCCCAGTGATCCTTATGAGTCATACACAACTCGGTTGTCCATTTAAACCTAGATCTTGGGATCTCTAGTCAACTAAGTTGGGTTGCCGTTGCGGTAACTCTTTATTTAATAGGCTTAAGTCCTATTCCCCTCAATGAATTCTCAACTAACTCTCTTGCCAACCATTTGGTTAGTGGATCCGCTATGTTGTCTTTAGACTTCACATATTCAATAGAAATAATTCCATTAGAGAGTAGTTGTTTCATGGTATTATGTCGACGATGAATGTGTTGTGACTTACCGTTATACATATGACTCTGTACTCTACCTATTATTGATTGACCATCACAATGTATGCATATAGTAAGCACCGGTTTTGGCCATATTGGAATATCTTCAAGGAAGTGACGAAACCATTCTGCTTCTTCCCTAGCTTTGTCTAAAGCTATAAATTCTGGTTCCATAAAAGACTTAGCAATGCAAGTCTGTTTGGAAGATTTCCAAGATACAGTCGCTCCACCAAGAGTAAAGACATACCCACTGGTATATTTTGAGTCTTTAGGATCCGATATTCAATTTGCATCACAGTATCCTTCAATTACTGTTGGATATTTAGTATAATTTAGCCCAATGTTATGAGTAAATCGGAGATATCTTAAAACCCTTATAATAACTTTCCAGTGTTCTACTCTTGGATTACTTGTATATCTACTTAATTTACTTACTGCATAAGCTATATCCGGGCGAGTGTAGTTCATCAAGAACATTAAGCTTCCAATAATTTGGGCATACTCTAATTGAGAAATATTTTCCTGTACATTCTTAGAAAAAAAAACAAATTAACATCCATAGGTGTTCTAACAAGATAATCATCATCTTTACGAAATTTGTCAAGTATTTTCTCAATGTAATATGATTGTGACAAAGCATAACCTTCTGATGTTTTGGTAAATTTCATACCAAGAATTACATCAGCAATCCCCATGTCCTTTATATCAAAATGTTTATTCAACATTTTCTTAGTAGTTTTAATCATATCATTATTACTACCTATGATGAGCATATCATCCACATAAAGACATACTATAACATAACCTTTGTTTGTGTTTTTAATACAAACACATTTGTCACATTCATTAATTTTAAATCCATTTGACACCATTGCCTTGTCAAATTTCTCATGCCATTGCTTTGGCGCTAATTTTAAATCATATAATGATTTAACTAATTTATACACTTTCTTTTATTTTCCTGGAATAGAAAATCTTTCTGGTTGTTCTATATAAATTTCTTCATCTAACTCATCATTTAAGAAAGCTGTTTTCACATCTATTTGATGAATTTTGAGATTGTTCAAAGATGTAATGGCAATTAACATTCTAATGGATGTCATTCTAGTAACTGGTGAGTATGTGTTGAAGTAATCAAGACCTTCTATTTGTTTATATCCTTTAACCACAAGTCTTGCCTTGTATTTGTCAATTGATCCATCCGCTTTCATTTTTCTCTTGAAAATCCACTTGTACCCAAAAGGTTTACAACCTGGTGGCAGCAGATCTGCCAATTCCCAAGTGTGATTTTACTAGATGGATTCAACTTCATTATTTACAGCCTCTTTCCATAAAGCAGCCTCAAGATTGGACATAACTTCTTTAAAAGTTAAAGGCTCATTTTCTAACAAAAATATTAAAAAATCTAGGCCAAAAGATTTTGAGGTTCTGGCACGTTTCCTACACCTAGGTTCCTCTTCCTCATTTTGATCTATCTCTTACTCTTGTTTTTGATCTTGTTCTTGACCATGATTAGTAATAGCATCATAAGATCTTTTATTAGTACTAGTTTCTTGTCGAGTTTTACTAGGAAACACATGTTCAAAGAATGATGAATTTCGAGATTCTATAATAGTATTTATATGCATTTCGGAATGTTCTGACTTATGAATCAAAAACAGATACTATTCTTGGCATAACCAATGAAAATGCAATCAATAGTTTTAGGACCTATTTTAGTCTTTTTAGGACTAGGAATAGCTACGTTAGCCAAACACCCCTACATTTTTAAGTATTTGTAGGATAGTACTCTCCCATGCCATATTTTATAAGGTGTTTGATTCACTTTCTTTCGGCGTACTTTATTAAGAATATAATTAGCAGAAAGTATTGTTTCCCCCCACAAGTTTTGAGGTAATTCAGAACTTATTAACATGGCATTCATAATTTCTTTTAAAGTCTTATTATTCCTTTTAGCAATTCCATTTTGCTGAGGTGAGTAAAAAGCAGTGGTTTGATGAATTATTCCATGTTCTTTACAAAACTCACCAAAAGGTGACTCATATTTACCACCTTTATCACTTCCTAGTTTTTTGATTTTCTTAACAAGTTGATTTTCAACTTCATTCTTATATTGAACGAAAGTTTCCAAAGCTTCATTCTTGGTTCAAATTAAATAAACATAACTATATCTGGTATAGTCATCTATGAAAATAATAAAATATTTTTTCCCACTATTAGTTTGAATTGATTTAAAATCACAAATATCACTATGAATTAATTTAAGTGGTTCCGTACTTCTTTCAATTGTATGAAAATGAGTTTTGGTTAATTTTGTCTCAACACAAATTTCACATATATGATTTGGATCAATTTCAAATTTAAGAAAACATTTCATATTAATTAATCTACGCAAAGATCCATAATTAACATGTCCTAATTTATCACACCACAAATTTGAAGATTCAAACAAGTAAGGAGAATATGTATTTTTATTAATAACAGATGGTACAACAGTCATTACATTTATTTTGAAAAGGCCATCAGATATGTAACCTTTCCCTACATACATCCCATTTTTGGTAAGTATAAACTTATCACTTTCAAAAACTAGCCTAGACTCATTTTTACTCAATAGAGATCTGGAAACAAGATTCTTACGAATGTCCGGTACATGTAGCACATTATTGAAAGTGAGTTCCTTTCCAGATGTCATCTTTAGAATAATCTTTCCTTGTCCATCAACTTTAGAAGTCGAGAAGTTGCCCATGAAAAGTTGTTCCCCGTTGTCCACCACAGAATAAGATGTAAACATCTTTTTGTCGGCATAGATGTGGCGAGTAGCACCAGTGCCACCCACCATTCTTTATGATTTCCGACAAGGTTTGCCTCGAAAACAACTGCAGAAATATTTATGTTATCTACATCACTGGAAATTTTTTCACTTCGGTTATATTGGCTTGAGCTGGCTTCTTACTTGATCTTCCTTTGCCTTGGCGCTTGCTGCGGCAATCTTTGGCCTGATGTCCCTCTTTATCATAGATGCAACATTTTCCATTGAACTTGTACTTTTTAGTTTCCCCTCATTTAGAGCCTTGTGAGTAACTTTCTCCAGAATACTTTTGTTTCTTTGTTTTTGGTGCATGTTCCACCACATTTGCTTTAGATTCCATTGGATACTTACTAGTTTGCTTCTCAGAATTGCGGTTGTCCTCCTCAATCATCAAATGCATAATCAATTATTCCAAAGTCATTTCTTTGCGCTTGTGTTTGAGGTAGTTCTTGAATTCCTTCCAGCCTTGTGGTAATTTTTCAATTAAGACAACAATTTGGAAGGATTCACTGAGAGACATGCCTTCTACATGAATGTCATGCAAAATAAGTTGGAGATGTTGAACTTGACTGATCATAGTTTTTGAATCAGTCATCACAAAATCCAGGAATTTGCCAACCACAAATTTCTTTGAGCCAGTATCTTTTGTTTTGTATTTTTTCTCCAAAGACTCCCAAAGTTCTTTTGCCGTCTTGATAAGGCTATAGATGTTGTACAATGTGTTATCAAGTCCGTTCAAGATGTAGTTTCGGCGAAGGAAATCAGCATGTTTCTAGGCATTGACCTCATCGACCACTTGTCGATCTGTTCATCTTCTTTCAAAGTAGGAGCATTCTCACGAGAAAATGTGCCAGGTTGAGAGTAATAAGATAGAACAGTATTTTCTGTTGTCATCTTTTAAAATTAGTTCCTAAAAACTTCTCTAACTTTTCACTGTGATCCACTGGCACAGTCACAACAGGAGGAGGGGTTGGAGCAATTGCAGTCACCATACTAATACTGATTTGAACATTAGTTTGACTAGTTTCAGTAGTCATGAATTCTAAATTATATAAAAAAATTATAATTAGAATTTTTATACTACACAGAAAATTTAAACTATAAACACAGAATTTAATTCTGTAAAAAAAAAGAAAAGAATTGCAACTTTTATTTCCAATTAATTTGCAAATAAAATTTCATGTAAACAAATTAAGTCCACACAGAAAAAATATTTCTGTAACACTTCAAAAATTAAAATACTGAAAATCGAATTTTAATTAATGAAAACTCAGAAATTATTTTTAAAAACCAAAATTAATTTTTGGCCAACTTCACAAATAAATATTTTGAAATTGTTAATGATAACCAGTATATTACTACTAGTTATCAAGGAAAATAAACAGTATATTACTACTATTTTTCAAACAGTATATTACTACTATTTATATTTTCCAACCAAAATATTACGTTATATAAGTACAGAAAATAATTTCTGTAAGAAGAAGAAAGGAATAAAATGAAACAAACGAAAAATTCTGTATAAACAGAATAATTTGAGTCTGTCTTAAGATTGTTAGAACAATCTTTTATGTATAATAAAAATAACTTGAAACAAATCAAATAAATAAAATAAATTACTTACAAAATTTATTTACCAAAACACTTTACAAACAAGAATGATCAAATCGAGTGTGTGACACTCCGTCTTTAAGAAAAATTCGCCCCGCTCAGGTGCTTATGGAATAATGGCGTCTATCTCTCAAGACACAATATCTTTCACAGATTGTATTAGCACTAAAAACAATCTGTTTCGGCGAACTAGAACATGTGTTCTATACTCTCAGAATTTTTTCTAAAAATAATAAGAAGAATATATATATGCAAGAGAGCAAAAAGGAAAGCAATAAGAGAATTTCGGATTAAACAAACTGCTGGAAGAGGGTCTTTATTTATAAGCAGATTGATGCCTTTTCGAAAGACCTAAACAGGTTTAACAAAGAATCGAACAGGTGTATTTTGAAATGAACAGGTTCAAAATTCAAATTGAACATATATAGAATTCAAACTTGTTTGAAACAATTTGATCTGCTGGAAAATGGAACCGGAAGAAGCACTGTTTGGACAGGAAATTTGAATTCAAAGTTGGCGCAAAATTTGAATTAATTTCGTTTAGAAAAATATAATAATTTTCCAGTACGAATTTTTGGAAAAAATTCAAATAAATTAATATTAGGACTGACCCAACCCACAACCGATCGAACGGACAATGGTAACGCGCGCGTATGTGGTGGTTTGAACCAAAGCCCACTTTGTCCATAACTCCTCTCTTCTATAAACTTGGGGTGCCCCTTGAGGCTCAACCCAAGTTTGTCTACCAAGAACTTATACACACACATAAACTCTCTTAAAGTTTCAATGTGGGACAACTATTTTAAGGTAGCTCATATTTGACTCTTTAATTTTTCATTCCAACGAACCCAAAAACAACGTCAACTACCCATTTACTTATAAATGGTTTTGACAAACCGTCTTCACCATGTGACTTGCCATGCGGCAAGGAACACGTCACTTTTTTGGATCCACCCCAAATGACGTGTGGGCCCCACTGAAATTTGGGCTCAAGGTTAGCACAAAATAAGTCTATAAAAACCATAATTTCGAACATGCATATCGTAACATTACCTGATATATATAAGTGTATGCCCATACTTGAAGGTATGGTGTGAATAGAAATAAGTGACCAAAAAGAAAATAAATAAATAAATAGAGAGAAAAATAAAAATGAGAGAAAATAAATTAATAAAAAGAAAAGAGAGAGGAATGTGGGATCATGGAAGGATGAGTGAGAAAAAAAAAAAGTAAGACAGAGAAGTGGGAAAGTAAAAAATGTACATGTAGAACATTTTTCAAAAAATATATCTCAGCCATTGTTATATATTTTGAACAGATCTCAGCCACCCAAATATCCTAGTAGGACAAAAGTATATTGAAAATTCAAAAACCATCATGCATTATTATATAGATATATATTATAATTTCCCAAAGCATGTATATGAGATTTCCATGCAACCCAACAACAATGTCAGCATTGAGAGAATTGTCTTCATCTTTTGAGATGAAAAAAATAGGTGAAGGTCACAAAACCGCAAGTAACCAAGGACATTGGCCCTACACACTACATAGTAAAGCTCCAAGAAAAACACTGGGGTAGGGCTGGGCGTAGGGTTATCCGAACTGCCCAAACCGCCCAACCCGATCTGAACCACACACGTATGGGCAGTTTTGCAAACACATTAGGGTAGGGTGCGATTTGGATTTTATCTAATTTTCGGGTTGCGGCGGGTTTAACCCGCACCCGCCCACATAAAACTCCTTTTTTTTTTTTTTGGGTCAAATCTAACCGTTCAAAAAAAACCCTTTTTCTTTCCCCTTCAAATTTGTCCGTTCAAAAAAGAAAACCCTAATCAATCTTATCTATCTTTCACTTTATCTATCTCATTCTGCCTCTCATTCTCACACTTACTCTCACTCTCGCGATTTTCATCTCGACAGCCTACACCCACTGATCGACTCTCTTTCTCGTCGCAAGATGGACTAATCGACCGATCAACTAGTCGACCTCATCGCACACCTCACAAGTAAGCTCCTCTCTAAATCTTAATCTATGTCTATGTCTCTCTCTCCTCGATCTTTGGTTTTTTTTCCAACATATCAGATCTTTGTGTCTCAGATCTGTTTTCCTTCATCATTCTCTCATCTCACAGTCTCTCACTCTCTGGTTTTGCATCTACACCGATCGACCTCACAAGTAAAGTAAGCCTCTCTCTCTGCCTCTCTCTCTTACTCTCCCCGATCTTTGATCTGTCTGTATTTGGAATATCAGTTCATAGATCTGTTAGTGTTTATTTATTTTATTTTATTTTTGTTTGTTGCAACAGATCTGTGTTTTTGGAATGAATTAAATCTGTGATGAATCTGTATTGAATTCTATCTGTGATGAATCTGTTACTAAAATTAAAATTAAAATGTATTGAATCTGTATTGAATCATATGTTTTTTTTTGGGAATTCAATCTGTTATTTTTTTGGAATCTGTTTTGAATCTGTATGGAATCTATTTTTTTGAGAATTCAATCTGTATTGAATCTGTATTAAATCTGTTTTTTGGAATTAATTTTTGATTTAATTTGATTCAATCTGTTAACTTTTGGAATTAAATCTGTTATTTAAATCTGTTATTTAATTTTTGGAATTAAATCTATCTGTGTCTGTATAATTTTGGAATTCATAGATCTGTCTGTGTTTATTTTTATTTTATTTTTTTTGTTTGTTGCAACAGATCTGTGTTTTTTGAATTAAATCTGTGGTATTGGATTGAATTAAATCTATGATAAATCTGTATTGAATTCAATCTGTGATGAATCTGTTATTAAAATTAAAATAGTATTCAATCTGTTATTAAAAGTTTTTGGGGAATCTGTTATTAACTATGAAGCACGGGTACTCCAAAAAATAGTGTCGTACACGTACCAGGTACAGCCGTGTACGACTGCACGCGTACCGGGTACGGCAAAAAGTAGTCGGGTACGTCTGGTTCAATCGTGTACGGCATGGGTACGCCTTTGGTGTGTTTCGGGTACGGCGGGGCAGAAATCAAATTTTTTGGAGAATTGAGGGGTACCGGAGCAATATTAAGAAAAATTTAAAAAAGAAAAAGAAAAAATGATATATACGTATGATGTTTGTTTTGCCCTAATCTCATCACTTTTGCCCTAATCTCATCACTTGAGCAACACAACAGCAAGAGGCGATATAGAAGCAAAGAGACGACGGCGACCCAGCCATTCCCTTCCGGCGACGGTGACGGCGACAGCGACGCAAGGAGTTCTAGTGAGTGCTCTTCATCTTCTTCTTCTTCTTCGTCTTCATCTTCTTTGTTTCATCTTCCACCCTTATCTTCTCTCATCTTCTTCGTTTCTTCTTCTTCATCTCACATATATATATATATATATTTGCAGAGATCAGCAAGCATCTATTTTCGTCCCTTGTTGCATCTCTAAGTCTTCCCCACCGTGAGAAACTGATTAGAATTTTTGGGTGCCCCTGCATATCAGCAAACAGCAAGCAAGCAACTGGTATGATTTTGTTTTTTTGTCCCTTGTTGCATAACTTGTTTTTGTCCCTGAATAATTGGTCAGAATTTGTTGAATAACTGGTCAGAATTTTTTTCCCCTGAATAACCTGTTTTTGTCCCTATTGCATCTCTTCATCTTTATTTTTGTTGTTTTTTTTCTTGTTTCTTGTTTCTTCTTTAGAGAGGTAGAATCTGATGTAGAGCCAAAAAAAAAATTAGAGAGATATAAAATCAAGTTATTCAATCATATTTAGAACGAAAAAAAAAAATTAGAACAAAAAAATTAATAGATTAGAACAAAAAAATTAATAGTCAATCATACTTACATAATGTTAATAATCAAAAAAATTAATTAGAACAAAATTATCCCTCAACAGAAGAATGTTAATCAAAAAAATTAATTAGAAGTTTAAAACAAAGTTATTCCTTCAAAGAATGTTAATAATCACAAATATTATTTTTAATAATAAAAAATATTATGGACTGAATTTGCATTGTTTGGATTACAACGTTGGTTGTTTTTCCTTTGCTTGGATTATGGACTGAATTTGCATTGTTTTTCCTTTGGTGTTGGTTATGTTGAATTGAAATATATTAATATTTGTCTTTTAGTTTTATAGTTCTCTTTTTAGTTTTGATATTTAATTTTAATTTGTAGGTTGGATCCTTTAACCATAATTATAAAAAAATAAAAAAATAAAAAAATATCGGCGTACTGTAGCCATACCCGTATCCTACTTTTTTGGGATTTTGCTGTATCGGCGTACCCGCACTCGTACCCGTACCGTACTCATACCCGCACCCGTGCTTCCTAGGTTATTAAAATAGTATTCAATCTGTGGTTTTGAATTAAAAGTTTTTTGTTATTCAATCTATTATTCAATCTGAATTCAATTTGGGAATTCAGATGTTTTTTTTTTGGAATTCAATCTGTTATTAAAAGTAAATCTGTTTGTTGGAATTAATTTTTTATTTAATTTGATTCAATCTGTTAACTTGAATCTGTTAACTTGAATCTGTATTTAATTTAATTTTTTGAATTAAATCTGTAAAATTGAAAAAAATAAATTTTTGGAAAAAAATTCATTCCGTAAACCACCCGTAACCGCCAGCACATCCGCAAATCCTATCCACACAAACCGCAAACCGCATTGCGGTCGGTTAAGGGTTGACTTTTCTCCAAACCGCAAAGATGCGGGCGGGTCCAAACCAAACAGCAAACCGTCCCAGACCGAACCGCGGACACCTCTACACTGGGGGATATCGAAATATACATTTTAACATTTGATTTACTAAAAAAAGTAATAAAAAATATATTATAAATAAAATCACCATTTATCATTATAATGACAGTTTCACTCCATTCTACTCTCATTTCAGTGAATTAAAATACTATTTTTAAAAGGAAGACCCAAATTCAATTACACTAGTTAACTTAATAACAAAATAAAATGTAAGAAGTAAAAATAAGAAATAAAAAAATTCCAAATCACTTTATCAATACTAGTATAGCAATGAAAAACACATAATTAACTGTCATTTTCAGTTTTATCAACGCTTTCAATTTTTAGTTTTTCCATCACAAGACTCTCAACACAAGTGTTAAAAGTCTCAAAAGAAATTGTCAAAAATCTCACTATCATCACCTGATTAAACTTATATTTTAAAGACCTTTTTATAACTTTATCTTATATAAAAGTTTAGAAATATTTTTTTCCAATAAATTCAAAATTAAAATTGATAATTCCTATTTAAAATTGATTAATCAAATTAAAATAATATATTTACAGAACTTGAATATAAATTCAAGGGGAAATTACAAATAAAATCATAGAATTCGGTTGTTGTAACAAAATAAATTTTGAATTTTGAATTTTGTTAATATAAATTATGATATTTTGATTTATTTTTAATTTAAAAGATTCACCCATTTTTGTTAAGTAAAATTGACAAAAAAAAAATGTATATATATATATATATATTTTATCCATTAAACTCAATGTAGGTATATACAAAATTTTTAAAATATCTTTTTCGTTAAATTTATTGACTAAAATATCATTTTTTTTATAAGTTTTGCTTATTATAAATAGACAAATAGTTTAAATTAAAAAATTAAAATATTGAAGTTTAAAATGACAAAAATAAAAATTCAGAATTTATTTTGTTTTAGGGTCAAACCGTGGATTTTTTTTATATAATAAAATCCCCTAAATTCAATTGTTAGTTATTTTGCATCTCAAAGAAAGAGAAATAAATTATAAATTACAAAAATTACAAAAATATAGAAAAATGTAAGAAAGTTTCATTTGGAATTAAGTCTTAAATCATCCAGAGTCGGCCCAATTTAATGAAAATTTGTTTCCTAACTTGGCCGCCTGAAGATTAAAATTATGATTCCTCCCTGCTTTAGAGATGGTTTTGGATTGGGATGATACAAAGAAGACAAATCAGCAGCCACAATCTTACCTGCACACTAGAGAATTTCTATCATATAAAAGAAAACTAGGAGGTGATCCATACTGTGCAAGAGAATTTATTTTTAAAATAAAAAATTAATTTTGAATTTTAATATTTTATGTGTATAAAATTTTAATTATTGAAGGCCAAATACAAATATATTTGTTAATGATTGATAAAAATTTTTGTCACTATGCGTGATTATATGTAAAAAGCGTATAAAAATAATTTATTTTAAAGTTATTGAAAAAAAGGCATATTCTTAACCTGAAATGAGATTCTCATTTGTGTTAATCAAATTTATCGAAAAATCATGAATTCCACTTGTATCAAATATTTTTTTTTCGAAAAAAATAAAAACAACGGAAACTTATATAACATACCAATTATGACTTGACTATAGCTCATGATATATTATATTATGATACGTGTCACAAAAGAATATTATTAATTTTGATTTAAAATAAAATTATTTATTTTAATAATCTTAACCTTACCGTTCTATAAAAGAGATATTTGAATATATAATTTACTTAAATTATTTGTTTATTTTGATAATTTTAGTTCTTTTGTACTATAAAAGTATAATTATCATAACATGAATTTATATGATATATATTAAATTATAAAATAGTAAAATAAACACTCATTTTGCTATTAAAAATAATAGTTAAATTAGAAAGAGAGTTAATAATATAAAACTAAAAGTGATTCTAATTATTTATTTTTATTTTTATTTTTATATTTATTTAGAAAATAAAAATATGTAGAAATAGAACTACACAAAATATATTTAAAAAATTAAATATGAATATGTTGTAATTAGATTAAGAAGAAAATACAAAAATTAATTATGTAGAATATTGATTTTTTCTTTAATATTCTTTTTGAATTATTCATACATATTATATATAGATATATAAATTTAAATTTAAATTAAATATAAATATTTTGTAATATATAATTTCATGTTAAATATAAATTAATATTAAGACATCAATAAGATTGACAAAAAATAAAAAATATAAAAGAAAATTAATTTGATCAGTGCGATGCACATAATTAAACATATCATGTCTTATTTATTTATTTGTACATCGAGATATTTTTTTTAAATATCATCATAATTAAATTAAAATATCAACTATATAAAAAAAATTTGACAATGATAAAAATAAATATATGACGAAAGATATCTGAAAATAAGCATTTCTCAAATAGAATACATATAAAATTAGTTATTATATTTGAAATTGAGTTTGTATAGAACTATAGAAAATGCATGCCAATGTGATTTTTTTTTTTTAAAGCAAACCTTTTAGAATATGTCACATAAGAAAGGAAAAAAACATTACATATATATATATATATGATGATTTGTATGCAGTATATATGAAAACACTACTTCCTTTAGCCTCTTGGTATGGAGTACATAGGATGATTTGTGTGAAAAACAATACTAGATTTATGTAAGAAAATTGAAAATAGAAATTGATTTTGGAAAAAAAATAGAAACTCAAAACTCAAAAATGGAACACTATAATGAAGCTTATAGAACAGAAGCGTTTTGGAAAATACAAAAAAAGAATTGAGATTAATGCTGAAGGTTATCTCCTTAAGACAGAGTTCATTTATCATTATGATACTATGAGATTTATTGGATATTTGGTGTTTAAGATACACCAATTAAAGAACAAACATAATTGTTCTGTTTAAACGGTAACAACTTCTATATTTTTCCAAAAAAATTAAATAAAAATTAATATGATTTTCATCAAATATAAACATGGAATAACCCACGAATATGCCGAGTCTTTCGGCTTGGCATGGTGCAGGGTAGATTCCTCCTCATTTACAAAAACGTGGTGTCTTTTATGGCTCAAAACGAAGTTAAAGGGTAGTGTATAAAACCACCACATTGGTTTTACAAGACATGAAAGAGGTAATTTTATTTTTATACACTAATTCCTCTTACTTCACTTATTTAATAAAAATTTTCTTAATAGAATTTGGTCTTAAAAAACAATATATTTGTTAGTAAAAATTATGCTAGGGTTGGATTGATAGCAACAAAGCAATAATTCAAACTAAACAATTTAAACATGAACAATCAAGCAATTGTGGTTTTGGTTCAAATGCTTCAAAAGAATGAGGACTTCTTTGGATTAACTGATGATAAGAAAGTAAACAAGAAGGAAAACTAAACTTTTTATATCAACGGATGGTAATAAGGTAGATTGAACAGAAAGAAAACAACTTCAAATTGTTGTATCAACGGATGGTAACAAGGTAGATTAAACAAACAAAAACAACTTCATATTGAAATCACCTATGTTCATTCAACAAGTACAGATTACAGTAACAAAAACTACTCCTAAGTTACAATCTCAACTATTCCTAGGTCTAAAAGCTAAGTTGTTTTGTTTTTGTTGATGTCCCTTACTTTCTGCAAACTTCTGGCCTTTATACTTATTCTTTCCCACGCCCCCATGATCTCCTCAATCTGTAACTGCTGCTATGTAACTGCTGCAACTGCTTCCTGGCTTCTAGGCCTTCCAATTACATTCGAATTTCACTTCTGTCTATCGAATTGCCTCTTTTTCAAGTTATCACATGCTTACAAGCCCTTTTAATCTTCCCTCGACAGAGAAAGACTTCTACTTTGTTTCATGTTCCCTTTTGAAGAACTACCCACTGAGTCTATGATCACTGCCAGTAATTGCTCCATCACTTCTCGACAACCCATATGCAAAAAATCTTTTTCAATTGCTGATCTTGATCCTCTGATGCTGGACATCCACTCTAGACATGGCCACGTGTCCTTCACTAATTGGACCACCTGTCAACAGAGCTTGGCAAAAATAGGTGCAAACAATGCCCTCATTGTTCAAGTTAACTGAACATCAAGTGATTTTAACTTAAACAAACTTGTCACTTGGGCCCAAATTGGACTCAGAGCAAAAACTTACTTCCCTGGGCCCAAAAAATGAAAAGGACAATGAATTGCTTACTTTGGGCCCAAAAACAAAAAGACCACAACCCAAAAATAAGACTGCCTTATTATTTTAAAAATGCTGGGCCCATCCTAAACTATAAAAGACCCACATTTTCAACTTCAAATCTCTTCAACTTCATTTCCCTCTAATTCTAACTCCCCGAACTGTACTTCTTCTTCCTAAAGACTTCCATTTGAAACCAAAGCATTGCAAAACCCTAAGCTATGGCACCCAAAATATCAAAGCCAGTTCATACAGAAGAAAGCAATGAAGACCTCATCTGCTTTCCAAACTCCATCAGAACACTCATCATCCCTTCAAAGCTAGGTATTACCTTATTGCCTAGCACCAACTCTGTCGCTAAAGCCACCTTAGGCCCTATATTCTTGTCCCACTTTCCAAACAAGTTAGCTCTATATTATCCCCTTGCTAATGGTGAGAACTTGCTTCTTAACCAACCTAAACTTAGCTAGACTAATTGGAATACCAGCAAAAACCCCCTCAGATCCTGGAGGTCACCAGATTCCATATGGCAAAGCTGGATCAAGAGAATCGAAGCCCATGACTCTAAAGTATGGAAACACTAGGGCATCAGTGAGGTAATTAGACTATCGACCATGAAATATGACATAGACAAGTGGCTAATTGCTACCGCCACATGCTTCTGGTCCCAGTCTTGTAACTCTCTACTTCTGAATTATGGCATGATTGCCCCTACTATCCTAGATGTAGCCCATTTAACTGGCCTTCTAATTTTAGGCAACCAAATTCATGCCCTGCTTGAACCCCCAAAAGTGACTTTCACCTTAAACACTGACGAGAGTTACACAGAATTCACTAAAAAATACCAAGGCAAACCTGGTCCCGCTGTTGAAGACCAGGAAAAAACTGAATTTTACTTGGTTTGGTTTTGCCAATCCCTTTTCTGTGTTCCTAGATATAAGATCACCAAAGAATACCTTCCCATTGATTTATGTATCTAGGATGGCCAAGCTATGGCCTTTGCCCCCTATCTTCTTGTTGCCCTTTACAAGGGTTTATTCTCCTTTGTTAACAAGAAAGTCTCTGTCAACTATGGTGGACCAATCTAGTTTTTCGAAGCTTTGGTTGTATGCTTATTTCCCTGAGGCACAACCTCCACCACTTAACACCATAAAGCCAATTCACCGCTCTTATGCTGAACAACTTCTCATTTTTACCAGTAAGCCTACCCTTACTTTCACAAACCATCTCACCATGTTTTACAACCTCCCATTTGACAGAATTCCTGCCCTCTACAGACCATTCCACCATTGCCAATTCTCATTCAACAGACTTCGATTCCTTTTTACAGACCCCTCTGATCTAACAAATGACTAAGTCCAAGCACAAACTGAAACCTGGAGACATGTTTTAACCTGTAGGCATATCCTGGTTGGCTGCTCTATATCCTCCACCAAAATGTCCAGCTGCAATCTTGAAACTTATTGCCCCAACCAGTGGTCCAAGCAATTTGGCCTTTCTCAAAGCATACTTTGTCCTTACTTTCACCCAACCATACGTGAAGAAATTGGGTCCAGAGTTAGCTTCAAAGACTTTGAACAAGCTGAGTCTATCTTAACAGAAAACACTAAACTCTTCAAGGACTTTATTCATTTCTTCTTCCAACCTGCCTCAGATTTTACCACCACTCTTGATCACTGGTGGAAACTCATGGTTGCCATCATCATTTTTAAGCCGCTTGAGGCCTATCTCCAAGACACCTCCATTGACAATCAAGGCCCTTCATCACCACCTTCTAAACTCAAGGCTACTTGTAATGTTTTGCCTTCCATTTTACATACTTTGTAACTCTGATTATCTCATTTTCCTTGTTGGAAATACTAACTTCTTTGGTTTTTTGGCAGCCAATGTTAAATCTGCCACTAAGCCATTAGTCAGGGACCAGCACAAGGACAAGGCCTTAATGGATCCAATCATCCAAACAAAAGGCATACCTCCAGTCTCCAAACTAATGGGGGACTCCTCATTAGCCTTACATACACAAGCACAAAAGGTCCAAAGAAGGATCACCACTTCTCCCCCTATCGAGAAAGAGAAATAAGGGCCAATAAAAGGCAAGAGCCTCCAGCCACTCTTGCCACTAAGGCAAATCCTAGTGATTAGGACACACCCCTCAGCCAAATAATTGGCCAACCAACTCCAAATCCTCCAGGACAACTTTACTAAGTACGCTTTCTTATCATTTTTTGTCACATCCCACCACTTTCCATTTATGTTTGTGTAGCTTGGCTTTTTTGCACCCCCTTTCAGAAATTCGAAAAAAGCCCTACAGTTTGGACGCGGTTCTGAATCTAATCTCACAAGTGCAATATGAAATTGATAAACACCAAAGAGTCCAAATCTGACAAATCGTTTTGAAAAATTAATTTTTGAATAAAAAATGTCAAAATTGGACTGCTTTGGCACATACAGAGTCGCCACCTAAATATTTTATTTTTGGATAAATTTAGGAAACCTATGACTCATGCCAAAGGCCACGTATCCGTCATCACCAAAGTTGCCTCGGCTCGGGAACTTATGTATGAGGGAGGAAGGTCATGAATTGAGTACCCTCGCTCGCCCGATCAAAGATCGGCCTCTACTAATCATGATATAATTTTTATGTACATTATGTGCTCTTGTTCCGATTATTAAGCTAGCTTTACTATGTGATGCGCACAAGTAAGTACAGACTAGTTTGCTCAATTTGGAACAATTCAATTTTACGTTTATTTTGGGAAAATGGTTTGAATTTGCCACCTCAAGTGGGCTTAAAGTTTGCGAATTTGCCACTCAACCAAGTGGGCTTAAAACGTACATTCATTGAATCGTTCTAATTCAAGCAACAAGCCTTCATCCATAGACATTTCAAACAGTTTAGCAAGTAAGCATTTAGCCTAATGGTAAGCATGCTAGTCATGGAAATCACTCACACTCATTGTAGACCGCCCCGAGAACTCCGCTCTCTGCACCGCGAGGGGGGTGCGAATTGTTTTGTTCTTAGCTACTACAGTTCGGATTCGTGTCATGGTTCTGAATCTAATCTCACAAAGTGCAATGCAAGATCGATAAATCACCAAAGAGTCCAAATCTGGCAAATCGTTTTGAAAAACTGATTTTTATAAAGAAGTGTCAAACATGGACTGCTTTGCTAGACACAGAGTCGCCACCTAAATATTTTATTTTGGGGAAAATTTACGAAACCCTGACTTGTACCTAAGGCCACGTGTCCATCATCACCAAAGTTGCCTCGGCTAGGGAACTTGGGTACGAGAGGGGAAGGCCATGCAATAAGCACCCCCGCTCGCCCGATCAAAGATCGTCCTTTACTAACATGACATTTTGTTTTTGAAAACACATGCGTTCTTATTTCGGTTATTAACCTAGAATTACTATGTGATGCGCACAGCATACAAGTATAGACTAGATCGCCTAAGTTGAAACAAAACATTGCATGTTCGTTTGTTTGAAAACGGTTTGAAATTTGCTACTCGCAAATAGGCTAAGTCGCGGATTTCAATGAATTGTTCCAATTCAAGCAATCCAACCTTCACCCACAATTATTCATGCAGTTAAACACTTAAGCAGTTAGCCTCATGGTAAGCATGCTATCATGGCAACATACACATCTCATGCAGTATACTAAAGCATAAACACTCACAGTGTACTCGAGCCAAAACAAAGAACTAGCTAGAAATCATGCATGATCCTAGTTCATGTTAAGATGGCTAATGCAACACATGCAAATATGCAACTAAAATAGGCTCGACTATTCTAAGATGTCATGTGAAATGCCACTTAGTACATGTATTCAAATTGGAATTGAAATACAATGCAGTTAGTATGATGTGCCGAGCTCGATGCATGCAATACAGATAAATGGATACACGCATGCAAGCATAAGGTATGCTAATCAAAATATGCCCTAAAACTAACCATCGTAAACGGTTAAGTAAAAGGGAGAAAGAAATGGGGGTTGGAAGACATGCATCACACACACGCATTGCTTATTACAACAGTTGACCCTCTCGACGACAGGTCTGAATAAGAAGCTAGCTAGCTAATCTAAGCTAATTAAACTAATTATTGCAAACAAAGCTAATTAACTATTCCTAGTTAACTAACTATTACAAAATCAAGCTAATTAACTAACAAGTTAACTAACTAGTTATTACAACACAAATAAGTAGCTAAATGCATTAACTACTTAAATACAGAACCAAAACAGAAACTAGCTAAGGAAAATAGTAAAGAGAGGTCCTGGGGATGAGAAGTGCATGCATGCTCGGTCGCCTCGTTCGGAAATCCAACGCGATGTCCCGATTTGCCTTTGTTTGCAACGGTTCTTAGAACCTTGCACCAAGCTCCAGAAAGCATCTAACTCACCTTGGGGACCTGTAGGAACATGGCCGACCAGTTGTTGATGTTGCCAGCCACTGGCCGACCACTTTCCATTGCGGCAGACCAGAAAAAGTGGTCGGCCAGCTAGTTTTTTTGGTTGGCCGACCAGTTGTTATTGCACTTCTCCAGTTTGTTGCAACAGAGAGTAAGAAAGGGCATGACAATGTATTTGCAAGGTATGTGTGCACAACTACCCTCCCTATCATTTCATAAACTCAAGGAAGTGTGGTTCTCGACTCTCGGGCCACCAATCGCACATCTCGATGCATGATGGCCGAGAAGCCAAATTGCACAATTCAATATGAAATGAATGCACACAAAAACACATAAAGCCTTGACCTCTATCATGTATGATCAAGAAGGTCGGCGACCGAGAATTGAGGCACGTTTCATCTTCAAGTATGAAACGTCCCTCGCTTCTCGTGTTTGGACTAACACCTAATCCAAACACATGCAATGCAACTCAAGCATGCAAACATGCAATGCAAGGCATGCAAAACACAATGTAACTACATGGCATACACAATGCAAAGAATAACATGGCATACACAATGCAAACAACAACATGGCATACTCAATGCTATGTGACATGATCAACTTAACAAAGCTAATGACATGCAAACAATGCTAATGCATACATACACAATGCAAGGCAACATAAGCATGCAACAACATGATGCAATGTAACAACATTCACATAACAGGCTCGATGGACTTAAACCAAAATGGACAGACCTCAGTCATGCCCAAATCAGTGGCCATAATGATGAAACTAAGGCATGAAGATCAAGACAAACATGCTTAATGTAATGGCCCATTGACTAGGCATAAGAGCACAACTCTCAAGAGTGCTCAAAGAGCGACAAGCATGGAGGTGTAACAAAACTATAAGCTCTGAAATAAAGTATGAAATGATACCAAATCATTCAAACAACACAAGCAAAGCATGCTATGGTCCTTAAAGCGTGAAGCTAGTAAAGAGGACTACAAAGGGGGCATGCAATGCATGACACAAATGCATGAACCAGCCACAAACAGAGCTCAAGGAGGTCAAAACAAAGACCAAAACATGCTAAGTTGGGAGCTTAAGGACATAGGCAAGATGGCATGCATGCTAGGCCACAAACAAGGCAACAATGCATAACATTCAAAGGCACTTAAAGAGTGAAAGAAGTGGGAACATGGAAGTCCTATATGCTCTGAAATGTCATGAGAAATTATGCCAAATCATACACATGATGCAAGTGAAGCATGCTATGGGGCCCAAAACTCAAAGCTAGCATAGGCACTTGCACTATAACTATGCAAAACATGAAGCATATGGTCAAGGCAATTCAAAACAGTCCTAGAACATGTCAAAATGATACCAAAACATATATGGAAGGAAGCCAAAACAAACTAGCATGAAGGGCATGGAGCATGGAATACGCAAGGCCAAAAGGGAAGGTTACATTACACCTACCAAGACCAAGCATGAGATGGCTTCGCCAACAAAAATCAGAGTTATATCATGGTAAAATAACCCCAAAAACACACTGAAATGATAGCTCGCAAGCTTAGGCATGAAGACATACGCAATGACCCATGTTTAAGGCATAAAGGACCAACATTTCAAAGCATGGAAATAAGTGAAAGATGAGAGTGTATGACCATGAAACATGCACTAAAATCATATAACAAATGATGCCAAATCATTCAAATAGGCCAAGGAATGCATGCTAGTGGAGTCAATACACAAAACTAACAAGCTAGAATGCATTATAGCTATACAAAGCATGGCATGCATGACCAAAACAACACAAACCAGAGCTAGAGCGTGCTAGAACATGGACAAAATCTTCTTAGAGTTAAGCCAAAATCATGTTAGAATAACAGTCTAAAGCATGATACACATTAGGCTAATTCATGGAATTGCACTACAAGTGCATGGAGCATGCATGGGCTATCAAACCAAATCTTAACAGAGGTATATGATGGCAAAAAAACACCAAGAACATGCTGAGATGGACTCAAAACAAGCTAGAATGACATGCTACTTCATGAAGCATACAAAGCTAATTTATGAGGATTACACTACAAGTGTATTATGCATGCAAGGGATGACAAAACCAAGTCAAAACAGTGGTATGCCATGCTGAAATAAGGCCTAAAATAGGCTGAGATGTGGCCAACACAAGCTTAACAAACATGCTCAAACATGAGGCAAATGAAGCAAGCATTCAAGACACAAGGAGAGGGGATGATCCTCTCCTATTTGGGACCTCAAAACCCCATTTCCACCACTGAAATTCCTCTGAGTTTCATTGGTGAGAAGGCCAAAACAAGGTAGTCCCAATAGCTTAAAAAGATGGCACAAGAACAAAGCCAAACAAGGCCTAAGAGGGGGTAGACCACCCCCAAAACAAAAGTGACCTCAAACAAACATGTTAAGCATGCAAAATTAGAACTTTTTACAGTAGAAAATCAAGCCTAAATAAGCATGAAAATAGGTCCAAACGCTTACGCAAAAACCAAGGTTTAAGGGGTTAAAGGCTCACCCTTGTAGAATGTGGCAACCCTCGTCACTGTTTACTGCTAAACTGAGACTAAGCATGTTAATTGACTGATTGACTGAAAGTCTGAACTGATTGACTGAGTGTATGAGTTTAATTGCATTTCTCTCTGTTTGACTGGTAAATTATCTGTTCATGTACTGTGTTTAAACTGCGAATTGAAGGCCTTATCAGCGGCAAAATCAGAAATTGATTAATGTTTTATGATCATTAGAAATTATGTGATTTAATGGTATATTATTTAAAATGCGATTTGGTATGATTAAATTAGATTAAAAATAAGCTACATTACAAGAGTTGGCCCTATTTACCAATTTGCCACCTAGTGGATTAATCTAGGCAACTCCTTTCCACTTCATATACTCTTGACTAAACATTTCATCAGCCCATTTTGAGAGTCACAGCCGACTAGAGAGAGAGAGAGAGAGTAGGAGAAAATCTTGAGTTCTTGAGAATTGGCTTGGAGATTGAGAGAAATTGAAGGGATTCTTGCATATTTGTGCTTCTACACTTGAATTGAAGACATAAGGTAGAGAAATCACTCTCTTAATTGTGTATCTAAGTTGTATCTAGCATGGATCATGGTAGTTTAGAGAGCTAAGTCTAGAATTGGCTCTAGTATGTTGTATTGTAGCTCAAATCATACATGCATGTTTACATTGTTGAGTTTGGAGGTTGGATTTCATGGGAATCTTGCATACATGTTCATGTTTGTGTTAAAATCCATGAATTCATCTTGTCTTTGAAGAAATTGACTCACCTGAGCATGTATTTGAAGCTTTAAAGTTGATTTAACTCATGCATGTTGCATTGAGGTCATGTTCATGAAATTTGGTTTGAAATTGGGTTTAATTGAACTACCTTTGGGCTTCGATTTCTCAAATGGATCTTTGAAACATGTAATGTTATGAGTTTTGAAGTATTTTCTAGAAAATTAGCCTAAAAGGATTGAATTTGATACATTTGAAGTTGATTTTGAGCTTGAGGTTCAAATTTGGGAATTCCAGATTTTGGACTCACGCTCGAGCGGGGTGACTGGCGCTCGAGCGTGAAATTCGTGCATCCAGCACTTTAGTTGTGTTTGCAGTCCGCTCAAGCGGGTATTGGACGCTCGAGCGGGATCTTGTGTTTCACGCTCGAGCGGGTGTAGAGCGCCTATCGAGCTTGATTTTCACACATCCAGCACTTTTGACTGTTTTACAGTCTGCTCGAGTGGGGAAGTATACGCTCGAGCGAAACCCTTTTGTTACATGTCCGCTCGAGCGGAGATAGTCACGCTCGAGCGGGACCTCTATTTTCTGAAAATTCTGAAAATGTTTTTAAAGCGCATCTTTGCATCCTCATTTCATTCTAGGCATTCCTAGGCCTAGTTTAAGGCATCTTAATGAGGATATTGATGTAGAGCCACACTGAGGCAAATTAGGGATTAAGTTATTATTTTTCTCAACTGTGTAGCTTAGTGCGTGTTCAATCTGTAACTGTGTAGGGTTGGCATTCCGGAGACGCTCTAGCTTATCTGTAGCCCAGAACTCTGTGACTAACAATGTTGTAAACATATATTCAATAATGATTATCTTCTGAACAACTGAACTGTACTGTTTTCTAAAATGATACTGTTACTGAATGAATGATGTCCTATTTGTGAACTGTATTCGTGGCATCCATAGCAACCTATTGTCACCGTACTGTACTGCTACTGTCACAGAGATCTCTGTCGGTTCCCATGTTGGAACCACTACTGTTTACTGATATGATGGCCATCAACTGACTGTTCGGTCTATAAGACCTATTGTACTGTTTTGCTATTGGATATATCACATATGACTATTATAGTTTCTGAATGACTGTTGGCATGAAATATGAGCCATAAACTGAATGACTGATACACTGTTTAATTGACTGTTTTCAATTCTGAAAGGACATTCATTCTTAACCTCTTTACGCATATGTTATTCACTGGGCTTTAGTTCACTGCTCATATATATATGTAGGTGTTCAGGCACCGGACCGTTGCTAGGGGCGTCAGACAGGCTCTTGTTTTGTCAGCCAACCATTGTGCCTCACTGCGAGGCTCCAAGTGTGATCAAGCTTAGGCTGTTTTTGGGGTGTCTTAGTTTCACCCAACTGTCACTGTTCTGTAATACTGTATAGACTGAATGTTTTTGAACTATACTGTTTTCATAGGGATTAAGTCCCTGTCCTGAAAGATTGTAAATATTGTGCATACTGTTTGGTACTGACTGTATACATGTATGAAAAGTCTTTTGCATACAGACTGTCACAGCTCATTGGACAACTTTAATTACTGTATTGGCTTCCGCCAGCCCCTGTACTCTGTATTACTGTTCTACTGTTAAGCAGGCCTTCGGTAATCTTGGATTACTGGCCGGTTACGGTGCTAAACCTATAGGGGCGGGTTTGGGTCGTGACATAGAACCACTTTGAAGCTACAACTCCAGCAGCTTTTTTGAGATCAAACCAAACCCAAAACATCAAAACCAGCTTCTAAGAGCCTCAGCAACAAAAGGATGGTGTTTGAGTGTGTTTTTGTGTGCAATAGTATGAAGAAATTACACTTTAAGGCACAAATATGGGACCAAGAGAGAGATATAGAGATATATGTGTATCTATATCTCAATGCACAAACTCTGAACCTGGAGAAGGAGGGGAGAGGTTCTCTCTTATGGAGAACAAGCAACAAGCTTGTTGGACAAGCTTTTGGCCTAAAGCCATCCCTCCATACACGTGTATGGAGGATGGCTTCTGTGCCTTCCAGCTGTAACAGCTGGCCTAAAAATATCTCCAAAAAGGTGTTAGAAAGCTGTTGGCCAGCTACTTCTACTGGTCGGCCGACCAGTGAAAATGGTCGGCCAGAGAAGAAAGTGGTCAGCAATGGTGGGAGATGGTCTGCACACTGAAAGAAAGGTGTGGTGGCCGACCAGAAAAGGTGGTCCAAAGACCAAGAAAACCAGTTGGCTGACCAAAAAACTGGCTGGCAGGAACGAAAGTGGTCTCCCAGAGGAAGAACTGGTCTCCCACCCTTATACCACCTTCCAAACAAGGAAAACAAGGTTTATACCAAAAACAAACAAAAAAGGATGCAAGACGAGAGTCCGGGAGGCAAGGCGTGCGGCCGGGAGATTAGAAAACTAGTCTACGGGCACTAAAAGTGGTCTACGACCACAAAAGTGGTCTCCTAGACCACAGTGGCCCTCTAGGCCAAGGAAACAAGGCATGGTTCGAAAACCAAGTCAAACGGAGAACGTTAAGCGGTCCCGAGACAAGGCGCGTGGCCGAAGGCTCCGAAAACCAAAAACTGGTCTCCAAGTAGGAAAAATGGTTTACAACCACGAAAAGTGGTCTACGACCACAAAAGGATGGTCTACAAGACCTTTCCCTCCCTCTAGGGAAGAGAAAACAAGGTTTGGTCGACAAACTGAGCCAAAGCACAAAGAGTTCAGAGGCCCGGAGGCAAGGCTCTCAGCCAAAACTCCAGAAACTCGAAACGAGCATAACATACACGATCACCGAGCGCTCAATCGATGACGTCTGAGTCTTAAGGTCGGTCAAAAATGGGGTGTCTATAGTTTCCCTTCTTTGACAGAACTCGAAAGTCAAGAAGTGATGAGAGTGAATGTCAAAGCACAGAGACAACCCATTTTTGACAAGGCCGAAAATTTAGACAAACAGGCAAGATAACAAAGAGATGCGCCTGCAGGCAGGGGCTAGATGCAAATGACATGCACTATGCCGAACATAACTTATGATCATGCAAAGAAAGCTGTAATGAAGCAATTATACACAATAAATGCAACAGTTTAAGCAAGCGAATACGAACCAAACCACATTTCATGCAGAAAGGATGTAAGAAAATTATACAATTCTCACACTGCGTCAGAACTTCTTTTGAATGAACTGTACATACGATATCGTCTGGTCGCGCTAGCTTCAAATGAACCGTATATACAATATCGTGCCTGTATAAGAAACAAACTCAACAGGTACAATATAGTTAGCAACATATGTTCAACGTTACATCAAGGTACAATATCAATATAAGATAAACACATGCACATATGATGCTGATGGAAACATGCATAGCAATGCAAGTGAAAAGTACGTGACAACGCAAGTGAAGAGTGCATAACAATGCGGGCGAAACGCACGTGACAACGCGAGTGAAGAGGTGCATGACAATGCACTGCACTAACAAATGTAGGTAAGATGCGCAAAATAGCGCGAATAATGCAATGCACTAACAAGTGCAGATAAGGTGCACAAGATAGCGTGAATGTAAACTACACAAAACAGTGCGATGCACTAAATAGCGCGATAAAATGCATGCTCAATGCAAGTAAGGTGCACAAAACAGTGCGATGCGCAAAATGACACGATAAAATGCATGCACAATGCAAGTAAGGTGCACAAAATAGTACGATGCGCAAAATAACGCAATAAAATATATGCACAATGCAAGTAGGGTGCACAAAATAGTGCGATGCGCAAAATAACGCGATAAAATGCATGCACAATGCAAGTAAGGTGCACAAAATAGTGCGATGCGCAAAATAGCGCGATAAAATGCATGCACAATGCAAGTAAGGTGCACAAAATAGTGCGATGCGTAAAATAGCGCGATAAAATGCATGCACAATGCAAGTAGGGTGCACAAAATAGTGCAATGCAATAGATAATACAATAGATGCGAAGGGTGACAAACTCCAACCATGCTGGAAACATGAGAGGAGGAAAAACAAATCCCAAACACGCTGAAAACATGTGAGGAATGGGGACACTTAAACCACGCTGAAATCGCGAGAGGAGGTCCAAAACAACCAATCAGGAGCGTACATGACGCAACCTGAGATAAGTTCCAAACACGCTGAAATCGTGTGAGGAAAGGGACACTCAAATCACGCTAAAATCGTGAGAAGAGGTCCAAAAACAACCGCCCAAGTGCGTGCACGACGCAACCTGAGATAAATTCCAAACACGCCGAAATCGTGTGAGGAAAGGGACACTCAAATCACGCTGAAATCGTGAGAAGAGGTAAACAAATTCCAAACACGTCGAAATCTTGTGAGGAAGGAACAAACTCTAACCACGCTGAAATCGTGAGAAGAGGTAAACAAATTCCAAACATGCTGAAATCGTGTGAGGAAGGAACAAACTCTAATCACGCTGAAATCATGAAATGAGGTAAACAAATTCCAAACACACTGAAATCCTGTGAGGAAGGAACAAACTCTAACCATGCTGAAATCGTGAGAAAAGGCAAACAAATTCCAAACATGCTGAAATTGTGTGAGGAAGGAACAAACTCTAACCACGCTGAAATCGTGAGAAGAGGTAAACAAATTCCAAACACGCTGAAAACGTGTGAGGAAGGAACAAACTCTAACCACGCTGAAATCGTGAGAAGAGATAAGAAGACAACCCGCCCAGGTGCGTGCACAACACAACCTAAGATAAAACGCGCCCAGGGCTGCGCTTCACGCGTCCTGAGAAAGCCCTGGAGGACAACGATCCTAAACGCTGCGCAACATGAACGGATAAACGATACAAGATAACACAAGATGCAAATAAATGTAATAAGTGCGATGATACAATACATGTTACAACATGTTACAAGCATTGTAGTGCATGATGTTTAGGGAATGCAATAAACAAACAAAGCGGCACTTTAGAAAGCACCTCATGAGGTAAGTGGCGGTGAACCGCTCTACTCTGACGGGGATCTTCCCTTGTGTTCTTCGAACACTTACCTTCAACTCGCAGTACAAAGGTGCTAAAATGCTGACAAGGGGTAACTTCTGCATGTAGAAACCACAAATGCCGTTTTCCTTCTTGATCATATTCACAACTTTTCCTATTCTTCAACGGGGTGACAGACTAGGTTGGTTCAATATCCAGAACCGAGGCGCATACCCGCTACCTCAACCTATGGGGCTTCCATACAGATTTCAAGCTGAGGATACACCTCTGGGTATTTAAACCAGACTTTAGT
The DNA here is from genome assembly GCF_055761805.1 of Camellia sinensis. NCBI lineage: Eukaryota > Viridiplantae > Streptophyta > Magnoliopsida > Ericales > Theaceae > Camellia > Camellia sinensis. The sequence goes on along the minus strand of NC_138973.1, from coordinate 66,685,211 downwards.
CTCGAAAATCCCGAACCTTTGTGTTCTAGGCATCAGCCATTCAAACTCTAGTTTCCACCATCGCAGTTGATCTCCTAGGAACTCATTGCGAACACAACCAAGATGCCTCTGGCAGGAAATGGTACTCAGGGAGAGCACTTCTGATCACCATTCTGGCTTTGAAACAAGCTTGAGCTTGGAGTAGAAGCGCACTCATACTTCAGAGCATTGACAAGGCCTGAAGGGCTACATTCAGAGTACAATCCCATAATCTGAAACAAACTCAAATGCTCCGATTTTCCATCTTTTCTTTTGCTTTGCAGTCTGGAACCTATGTAACTTCAGATAGGTCCTGGTTTTACTGTTCTCACATGACCTGGGTTAAACCCTACGATTTTATGAAAGAACAAATCCTGTTTTGCACAAATGTAGAGAATGGTACAGCACTCCGAGCACAAAACGATTCATTTTGAAATTAAGAAATGAATTCTTAATCACAAAGGAAAAAAAGGTAAAAAACCTAAACACATCGAGAAGCACTCGAGACGACTCAAAACAAGAATTGAGACAAACAAAACACACACACAACACTCAGATGTGTTCCAAAAGCGAGAGACCTCTCGGTTGACATGGAGCCCAGTTCCTTCGGGTGTTGTTTCCCACCCTCTTCTCATTTGTGATTCTCACCTCACTCTGGCACTCAATCTCTATTTTCTGAAAAAGCCCTTTTCTCACTTTTTCTCTCAGCGCACATCTCTCTATTCTTCAATCTCTCATTTTTTTTTATCCCTCCCCTGGGTGGTTGATGGATAAACAGGAAGTTGCGGGCTCTTGCCCCTAGCATTCTGCTAGATTCTCTTTCTTCCGCTCACAACAGTGAGCTTTCCCGCAGAGGGGGTTATGATGCAGTTGGATGTGCAGCAGATCTGTAGTGGACATCGATTGACAATGCGCTTGGCCAGCTCGAATGTGATCAGACCTATCCAGATGAGGGAGTGGAATATATTGATCCATTCCAGTTCGTGCTTCGCACTTAGCTTGATACCTCGCTATTCGGAGGATAAGAGAGCTTTCAACCCTTTGTTGTAAGTTTCAGTTGTGCGGCTTCAATTGTGCCCTTTCTGGCAAATGCACTAACAACGGGGAAAAAACAGGAATCCTGACTCAACTGTGCCCCTAGTTCATCATTTTGACCATTTTTTGTTTTTGCTTTCTACTAAAATAATTTTGACCAATATGAGAGTTAAATTAACATGCTTGTTCGATTTTTGATTTGAAATCATGCAAGTCAGGCTATGAGCACTGAAAATTTTCCTTTTTCGGGTCTAAGAAATGGTCCAGTTTTGGAAAAAATGGAATAATTTTCGAGAGAATTAGTTAACCTTAGTGAAAATTCTCAAAAACGTTTTTTACAAATGGCCACTGCTCGACCAACACAGAATTTACTTTTGAGATGCACAACCTCAGATCCAAAATAATGAAAAATTGCCCCTTATTTGAATGGCACTGCACGACACCAAATCTAACAATAAAAAGTTGTCCGTTGTCTGAATGGCACCACAGCGCACTGTAATCAGTCCTTAAAGTGACGATTGCAACCGAACTCTTGGATATAGAGACGACAAAGATGATCAGAACCATTAAATGGACACAATCGATTTGGAAGTGTTTATGGCTGGACTTCATAATGAAGTTGCCTACGTATTCCAAACATGGGAATCAAGCCTTACGTAGTTCAGGGTGAAGGTACACTCGGGTATTAACCTCTCCTTTTGCGCTCTAACTTTTGCCAAGACTGCCCTTTTGGGTTTTCAAACTTGCAAGCTCTGTTTTTATTTTCTTTTCATTTCTTTTCTTCTTTTTTCCTCTTTTCTTTTCATTTTCCTCATTTTTCTTCTTTTCTTTTTTCAATCTTTGCATTTTTTCTTTTTTGTTCTTTTTCTTCTTTTTCTTGCTCTAACTTTTGCCTGGGTCGCCCGTCCGGGTTTTCGGCCCAGCAAGCCTCTCAAGGGTAAAAAGTGTAGCTTGTCCGTGTTGAATGGTTTGAGATCTCGAAGCCATCTGAATCCAGGAGAATGACTGTTGTTCGCTGATGATGTAGGAGTCCATCCTACCGGGTTTGAATTGCCCCTAGTATTGTGGATAAGAAATTGATTGTCTTTCAGCAATAAACTTTCTTCTTTCCTCCCTTCTGGGATTTCGCATTCTTGCCGGTCTTCGTTAGCTTGAGAAATGTCCCGATTTTTTACTCTTCGAGCACATTTGACATTTTTGCCTCTAGTTCAAGGCTGCTTCTCATCCAGCTTTGCAAGCTTTCTTTTGATAACACCTGATCTTCTTGATCTGACTTTCTTTCCCTTAGTTCGAGGGCTGCTTCGAATCTGGCCACACAGGCCTCACATTGTGGTTGACCGTTGAACATTCTGAATCCAAGTTCAAGGTTTGAAAGCAGAAGGGGTCGAGTCTTTAGGTTGAGGGCGATCCTAGGCTGCACAATCTCAAGAGCGATTCCACACAGGTCTTCACAAGACGGCACAAAACATTTTTTTGAAATCTTTTAAGAAAGCGACTAGTCGCTCTCGCTGAAGACAATGTAGGACCAATCTGGATTAAGCCAGGATCCTTCTCAGTACTCATATTAACAAACATGATATCATTCATTAAGGGCTTAGCATGCCTCTCTTCCTCTCAGTTGATCAAATTTGCAAAACCCGAGGAATTCCTTCCTTCGTTTTCACCACAGTGTTTAAAAGGTTTTGAAAAACTGAGGTCAACGCAATGATTTAAAGGGCACATAAAAGTAAGTGAAAAGCACTGTCGTTTCATTCAAATCTTCTGGCACAACTGGCTCAAGGCAGAAACAAATGCAAAAGCATGAAAACTACTGTTGTTTCAGTCAGATCTTCTGGTGTAACTCTCTCTAAGGCAGAAACAGACTCAAAAGAGTGTAAAGGACAAACATAAAACAAGCAAGTGATATCCGAGGTAACACCCCTGAAATCACCTGACTCCAACAAAACAGGACTGACTCAATACAACAAGACAGACCCAACTGACTCAATAAGAAAAGGCTGACTCAAAACAACAAGACAGACTCTAAACAACATAACAAAACTGACTCAATACTCAAGTCAGAAAGTACAAAAACCAGCATTCGCAAATGCTCAAAATAGTGCGTGCCATACGCCACATCTGGAGTAAACTGGGTGCTATCCATAGGTGGCTCATCCCCCCTGATCACATCACATTATCCCCCAGGTTCACTGATCCAATGACAATAGACCTTACTGAGCTGATGGGATGACGACCTTGTTGTCAAACAAGTCCTGTACTTCGTGGTGAAGACGAAAACAATTGTCAGTGATATGACCGGTTTGCTGATGGTACGCACAGTATTGGGTAGTATCATGACCGGGAGGAAGACGACTAAGGAGAGGTCGAGGCTCAAGAGGTTTGAGATGGCCCTTTTCAACAAGGATTTGAAGAACCTTAGACAAAGGCATATAGAGGGCATGGAAGACCCTGCGACCTCGGGGTAGATACTTCGAGGTTTGCGGATTTTTGCTGGGCGCACTAGGAAAGGGGCCGGCAGGTGCTGACTTGGTTTTCTGATCTCTTCCGAGTACAAGATTAGAGCTAACAGGATCGTTTCTGGTACGACGACCCTTTTCTCGATTTTCCCCTTGATTCGAACTACTCTCATTCTGAGTGATGAAAGTGTCATCCACAGTTTTTACAACAACTGTGAGCACTTATTGTTTGTTCAGTCCTTCAGCTTTCAAAGCCTCAACAACCCACAGAAGGTGTTCATAGGGATCAATGCATACCCCTACCTTGTTCTTTCCACTCGCCTCAGCTTGGTCGAAGGTTTGGGTCGCTACATCAGAGTGAAGCCCTGTTGTTATTGACATGTCATTGCCCAAACTTGGGATGGCTTCAGGTTGGCCAATTTCAATCACAATTCGTCCCAAGAGTGGGGAGTCTTCTGGCATGAGATTTTCGACATGTGATGTGGTAGATGGCAGAGCCGATAGTCCAAAGGCTAGATCAGCCACAGTTCTCTGAAGATCGCTGATCATTCCCATCAGCTCAAAAGTAGTGGGCTCACGGGTTTGAGATGATTGGGGTTCCAAGACTGGATGTGTGGTAGGTGCCCTAGATGAGCGTTGCATTTCAGCATCGGTCTCACCCTACATGGTGATTCCTTGGTTGAATGCCGTTGTCATGACCACAATTTCTTCTGAACTCTGCGCCATTACGGTCTGCTAAGTTTGAACAAAAGTAATGTGACTGGTGACTGTCGGATCAGATGAACCAGTGCGCCTTGACTAGCCTTGCCTCAGCAAAGGAAAACACTGGTTGCTCTGAACTGAATTTCTGACCTAACAAAGTCTATCAACACAAGTCCAATGTACCCGGGGAATATTGGAGCATTCTGAAGCTATAGTTCCACGACTACCTTGCAAAAAAGAAAACAGGCGGCGAACACGGTGTCTTAGGCGCATCAATGCACATACAATGCAAAGAAACACATAAGTGTAATCAAAACAAGATATCATGAGTTTGAGTCAAGTTCTCCAAGTCCCCAGCAGAGTCGTCAGAAATTGTAGACCGCCCCGAGAACTCCGCTCTCCGCATCGCGAGGGGGGCGCGAATCATTTTGTTCTTAGCTACTACAGTTCGGACTCGTGTCACGGTTCTGAATCTAATCTCACAAAGTGCAATGCAAGATCGATAAATCACCAAAGAGTTCAAATCCGGCAAATCGTTTTGGAAACTAATTTTTATAAAGAAGTGCCAAACATGGACTGTTTTTCTAGATACAGAGTCCCCACCTAAATATTTTATTTTGGGGAAAATTTAAGAAATCCTGAATTGTGCCTAAGGCCACGTGTCCGTCATCACCAAAGTTGCCTCGGCTTGGGAACTTGGGAACAAGAAGGGAAGATCATGCGATGAGCACCCCCGCTCACCCGATCAAAGATCGGCCTTTACTAACATGATATTTTGTTTTTGAAAACACATGCGTTCTTATTCCGGTTATTAGCCTAGAATTACTATGTGATGCGTACAGCATACAAGTATAGACTAGATCGTCTAAGTTGGAACAAAACATTGCATGTTCGTTTGTTTGAAAACGGTTTGAAATTTGCTACTCGCAAATACGCCAAGTTGCGGATTTCAATGAATTGTTCCAATTCAAGCAATCCAACCTTCACCCACAAGCATTCATGCCGTTAAACACTTAAGCAGTTAGCCTCATGGCAAGCAAGCTATCATGGCAACATACACATCTCATGCAGTATGCTAAAGCATAAACACTCACAGTGTACTCAAGCCAAAACAAAGAACTAGTTAGAAATCATGCATGATCCTAGTTCATGTTAAGATGGCTAATGCAACACATGCAAAAAAGCAACTAAAATGGGCTCGACTATTCTTAGATGTCATGTATTCAAATTGGAATTGAAATACAATGCAGTTAGTATGATGCGCCGAGCCCGATACATGCAATACAGATGAATAGATGCACGCATGCAAGCATAAGGTATGCTAATCGAAATATGCCCTAAAACTAACCATCGTAAGCGGTTAAGTAAAATGGAGAAAGAAATGGGGGTTGGAAGACATGCATCACACACATGCATGCTTATCACAACAGTTGACCCTCTCGACGGAGGGTCCGAATAAGAAGCTAACTAGCTAATCTAAGCTAATTAAACTAATTATTGCAAACAAAGCTAATTAACTATTCCTAGTTAACTAACTATTACAAAATGAAGCTAATTAACTAACAAGTTAACTAACTAGTTATTACAACACAAATAAGCAGTTAAACGCATTAACTACTTAAATACATAACCAAAACATAAACTAGCTAAGGAAATTTGTAAAGAGAGGTCCTGGGGATGAGGAGTGCATGCATGCTCGGTCACCTCGTTCGGAAATCCAACGCGATGCCCTGATTTGCCTCTGTTTGCAACTGTTCTCAGAACCTTGCACCAAGCTCTAGAAAGCTTCTAACTCACCTTGGGGACCTGTAGGAACATGACCGACCAGTTGTTGATGCTGCCAGCCACTGGCCGACCACTTTCCATTGCTGCAGACCAGAAAAAGTGGTCGGGCAGCTAGTTTTTCTGGTTGGCCGACCAGTTATTGCTGCACTTCTCCAGTTTGCTGCAACAGAGAGTAAGAAAGGGCATGGCAATGTGTTTGCAAGGTATGTGTCCACAACCACCCTCCCTATCATTTCATAAACTCAAGGGAGTGTGGTTCTCGACCCTCAGGCCACCAATCGTGCAACTCGATGCATGATGGCCGAGAAGCCAAATTGCACAATTCAATATGAAATGAATGCGATCTTGTCTGATTGACGGTCACATCTTTTATTACCCAACTCAATACCATTAAGCAATCTGGCCACACCTTTATTATCAAATTTAACGTCCCTTAATTGTTTATCGTATAACTGCAACTTTCTTACTCTCTTCTTAGTCATCTTAATATAACGTGGAATATTCTGAACGTACCGTTGGCGAATGTACGCCGCCTTAAAAGGTGCATGACCACGGTAACTCCGCTTATATCCACTGACCGCTGGTGTCCTTGACCTCCGGTACGCAAAGGGGGTCCGATACTGGCTGCTTCCTATTCCTTCCATTTTTTATAAAACACTCCAAATCTTTTATCCTACAAATTCTGCTGATTCTCTTACCTTTGCTAACCCTTCTATTCAGACACCTTAGCTTTGATATATTTGCCCTCTGCTCCTCGTACACTGGAACAAACTTCGCCGGAGCTAACCGCTGGCTCTCTTCCCACAGCCCTATTTTCCACGTCAAAAAGCGATCTACACACATTTGAGTGAACTGCCCGTAATTCTCGGGATACTCTTCTAAAGAGTACAACGTTGTATACCAAATAAATCAACAAAAAAGACAACAAGAAAAGGAGGGACGAAATAAGGTACCAGAAAGCAACTTCACCACAATAGCTATCCCACTGCAAAACCATATTCCTCTATGCCATAAAATATTTTCTGGTACCAAATATATAGCAAAGCTGGCCCACGTGTAAGGACGAAGATTCCCCATTCAAAATAATTCAAACGCATTTATTTTCCCGCCTTTGCTTTATGTCTATCATTCTGCAAAAATATTTTCTTTACAACCACCAAAAGTGCAACACGTGTATAGCACTATCTGGCAAAGGAATCAAAAGTACTCACACCACGCACACCTAGGCCCGGGTGTGACTTCCTTTTTACTACATCCATACATGTGTCCATAAGTACAGCAATGGACGGCTCAAATCAGCGGGAGGGGGGGCGCTGGTAATATTAATACAGCACCCCTCCAGTCACACCACTCACACCATTCACACCAGGTTGTTTAACTAATAGGGAGGCCTTGTATGACTGGTGTGCGTTCACTGTTTACAACTACAAAATGCCTCGCCAAGCCTCTTTCCATTTTTTTGCCAAGAATGTTTTCCTCACTTACTTCTCCGGCACAATAAGCTTCAAGGACTACGACCAAGACGCCGTCTACAACGTCATAGACGACATCAAATACTCGACAGTCCCTACCGAATTAATGAAGAATTTAGTAGGCTACCAGAGAGATTTCCATGTATTTGTTAAGTTCCAACCAGATCTCACTATTAGAGGAGGAATTCCTTGTATTTTATTAACAAATAGGGACAGTAGTTGGTTAGATGCGATGTCCCAAAAAATGAGAGAATGGTTTGATGTTAATGTAACCACTGTCATGATCAATGAAAAATTTTATTAATTTTATTTATGAAACCACTCAAAATTTTATTTACTTACTACATTTCCCTTGTCATCAACTATTACATCTTGAGTCACATCACTATTTTTTACACTGATTATTACATTTCGTAAAACATTAGAAAATTCTGCTGCATCCATAACAACTGATCCTCTACGATCAACTTCCTCTTTGCTAACACCAACCTCTGAAATCGACGGACCAGGATCAACATCACTAGTATCATCACCACCTCTGCGTACATCAATCTCTGACAAACTCAGACGACCTCTGCGTTCATGAATAACTGAACCACTTTCCCCAAAACCTCCTAACAACAAATCTCTTCGCCTCTCCGGTAAACCAACAGACTTAGTCCGTGTCAGAATCGAAATGGCCTTCGTTGGAGGGCAATGCCAAACATCAACATTATCATTAGTATATTTTTTAGATAACACAACAATAGAGGAGGCCCTCATTTGCGAATCTTCTGGCATGTCACTCGTAGAATACTTCAGATACCCCTTCATTTTACAATACGTAACCCCCATTTTAATATTCAAATTTTCAAGTCGATACTTCACCATCCATGGCATCTGTTTGTCGTTAATTGAACAATAACCATTCCCATAATAGACTAACTCGCATTGACAATCCACTGGGAAAATAAACCACGCCTGCAAACTGTCACTACCGTCTAACCTCCAATCATAAACATTTACTCTGACCAACCCACTAGCATTGGGTGCGCAAAGGGGGGAATATTTTATCAATATTTTATCAACCTTAATACTTTTTTGTTTGTATCTTAACCTCAATTGAGAAAACAAATTAGGCAACGCAAGTTCAATACAACTGAAATCACTTGTTGAAATACCTTCAACAACCACAGTTTTTATATTGTCCACCTCCATTAACCTGAACATTAGAAATAAAATACATAAAATTACAATTCTAAACAGTTTTAAAGTACATTTGACTCCTTAAAGTAATTTTGCATTCCTTTTCGCTAACAGTAGCAGCCACTAAATATATGGCACCCTTTTGAATACTTCCAACATTTCCCAACAGCGTATCTTTGTAGTCCGTCCAAACATCAACTGGGAAGAACTAGTCTACAACTTCTATCCCGTGACGAACGTACTCTTTGTCCTTGCCACCAACGAGCTTGAATCTCATTTTCTTTAGCATCCGAAACTGGTCGGACTGGTCAGGATCAACAATCCAGGTCTCAGGATTACCCTCCCCAACTCCAATAAATATCTTGTCAGGTGTGGGGATGGAATCTGACGGACTATTATCACTTATGAAGAAAAATAATATGTGGTGGACCACAGCTTCGTCTTTAGCATCTTGTCCCAATTGAACATTCCCAATTAATTTTATACCCTTAACCACAATCTTGTCTGATTGACGGTCACATCTCTTATTACCTAACTCAATACCATTAAGCAATCTGGCCACACCTTTATTATCAAATTTAACGTCCCTTAATTGTTCATCGTACAACTGTAACGTCCTTACTCCCCTCTTAGTCTTCTTAATGTAACGTGAAATATTCTGAACGTACCGTCGACAAATGTACGCTGCCTTAAAAGGTACACGACCACGGTAACTTCGCTTATATCCACTGACCGCCGGTATCCTTGACCTCTGGTACGCAAAGGGGATCCGATACTGGCTGCTTCCTATTCCTCCATTTTTTATAAAACACTCCAAATATTTTATCCTACAAATTCTGCTGATTCTCTTACCTCTGCTAACCCTTCTGTTCAGACACCTTAGCTTTGATATATTTGCCCTCTGCTCCTCGTACACCGGAACAAACTTCGCCGGAGCTGACCGCCGACTCTCTTCCCACAGCCCTATTTGCCACGTCAAAAAGCGATCTACACACATTTGAGTGAAACACATAAACACATAAAGCCTTGACCTCTATCATGTATGATCAAGAGGGTCGGTGATCGGGAATTGAGGCACATTTCATCTTCAAGTATGAAACATCCCTCGCTTCTCGTGTTTGGACTAACACCTAATCCAAACACATGCAATGCAACTCAAGCATGCAAACATGCAATGCAAGGCATGCAAAACACAATGCAACTACATGGCATACACAATGCAAAGAATAACATGGCATACACAATGCAAACAACAACATGGCATACTCAATGCTATGTGACATGATCAACTTAACAAAGCTAATGACATGCAAACAATGCTAATGCATACATGCACAATGCAAGGCAACATAAGCATGCAACAGCATGATGCAATGTAACAACATTCACATAACATGCTCGATGGACTTAAACCAAAATGGACAGACCTCAGTCATGCCCAAATCAGTGGCCATAATGATGAAACTAAGGCATGAAGATCAAGACAAACATGCTTAATGTAATGGCCCATTGACTAGGCATAAGAGCACAACTCTCAAGAGTGCTCAAAGAGTGACAAGCATGGAGGTGTAACAAAACTATAAGCTCTGAAATAAAGTATGAAATGATGCCAAATCATTCAAACAACACAAGCAAAGCATGCTATGGTCCTTAAAGCATGAAGCTAGTAAAGAGGACTACAAAGGGGGCATGCAATGCATGACACAAATGCATCAACCAGCCACAAACAGAGCTCAAGTAGGTCAAAACAAAGACCAAAACATGCTAAGTTGGGAGCTCAAGGACCTAGGCAAGATGGCATGCATGCTAGGCCACAAACAAGGCAACAATGCATAACATTCAAAGGCACTTAAAAAGTGAAAGAAATGGGAACATGGAAGTCCTATATGCTCTGAAATGTCATGAGAAATGATGCCAAATCATACACATGATGCAAGTGAAGCATGCTATGGTGCCCAAAACTCAAAGTTAGCATAGGCACTTGCACTATAACTATGCAAAACATGAGGCATATGGTCAAGGCAATCCAAAACAGTCTTAGAACATGTCAAAATGATGCCAAAACATGTATGGAAGGAAGCCAAAACAAGCTAGCATGAAGGGCATGGAGCATGGAATACGCAAGGCCAAAAGGGAGGGTTACATTACACCTACCAAGACCAAGCATGAGATGGCTTTGCCAACAAAAATCAGAGTTATATCATGGTAAAATAACCCCAAAAACACACTGAAATGATAGCTCGCAAGCTTAGGCATACGCAATGACCCATGTTTAAGGCATAAAGGACTAACCTTTCAAAGCATGGAAATAAGTGAAAGATGAGAGTGTATGACCATGAAACATGCACTAAAATCACATAACAAATGATGCCAAATCATTCAAATAGGCCAAGCAATGCATGCTAGTGGACTCAATACACAAAGCTAACAAGCTAGAATGCATTATAGCTATACAAAGCATGGCATGCATGACCAAAACAACACAAACCAGAGCTAGAGCATGCTAAAACATGGACAAAATCTTCTTAGAGTTAAGCCAAAATCATGTTAGAATAACAGTCTAAAGCATGATACACATTAGGCTAATTCATGGAATTGCACTACAAGTGCATGGAGCATGCATGGGGCTATCAAACCAAACCTTAACAGAGGTATATGATGGCAAAAAAACACCAAGAACATGCTGAGATGGACTCAAAACAAGCTAGAATGACATGCTACTTCATGAAGCATACAAAGCTAATTTATGAGGATTACACTACAAGTGTATTATGCATGCAAGGGATGACAAAACCAAGTCAAAACAGTGGTATGCCATGCTGAAATAAGGCCTAAAATAGGCTGAGATGTGGCCAACACAAGCTTAACAAACATGCTCAAACATGAGGCAAATGAAGCAAGCATTCAAGACACAAGGAGAGGGGATGATCCTCTCCTATTTGGGACCTCAAAACCCCATTTCCACCACTGAAATTCCTCTGAGTTTCATTGGTGAGAAGGCCAAAACAAGGTAGTCCCAATAGCTTAAAAAGATGAAAGTAACCTATGGTGACGAAAACTAGTGAAGAAAATAAAATTCGTCACTAAATGAAAATAATTCGTGAGGAATTTTTAAATTTTGTCACATATGATAAAAAAATAAAAATGATAGGTGACAAAATATATTTTCGTTAATAAATACTTCATTTTAAGTGAGGAAAACTTAAGTTTCGTCACCAAAAATTTTCCCGCTATTTTTTTCGGTGGCGCCAAAATTTTGAGACTTTTGGTGACAAAAAAATTTGTCACTAATTGTAAAATTATTTGTGATGAATATATTTTCGTCACCAAAACGTTTTAATATTTCTGATATCTTTTGGTGAGGAAATAATATTGTCACCAATTTTGGTGGAAAATTTTTGATATATTGAGCGACAATAAAAAAAAAAAGGTATTAATTTTTTTTATCATTTTTTTCTGTTTATCATCTCTCTCTCTCAAAATAGGGTATTAATTTGTCTTACCTCTTGCTCCTCTACCACGCCAATCGCCCATCGTCGCCTCTATTAGTCTTGTCGATCGTCACGGCCAGTAGCAGCCTTGCCGGTAACCGCCACATCTTCTTCGCTTGATGATTTGGTACATGATTTCTCTTTGCTCTTTTTTTGGTGTCTCTTTCTCTTATTCTCTGTTTTGGTATGGTGACAAAAATTAGTGAAGAAAACAAATTTCGTCACTAAATAAGAATAATCCATGAGGAATTATAAATTTTGTCACGTATAATAAAAAAAATAAAATAATAGGTGACGAAATTTATTTCTGTCAATAAATATTTACTTTTAGGTGAGAAAAAAAATAAGTTTCGTCACCTAAATTTTTCCCACTAACTTTTTTTTATGATGTCAAAATTGTCAAAATTTTGAAAGTGTTGGTGAGAATTTTGTATAAGTCTATTATGCCTGATTAGTTATAAACTCAAATTTTGTATAAACTCAAATTTTGTATAAGTTTATTATGCCTGATTAGTTATAAACTCAAATTTTGTATAAACTCAAATTTTGGGGCTTTTCACCAATAATCTCCAACTCCTTGGGTATCGAGAACTCCAAACACCAGATCGACGACGGTCTCCCTGCCCTTTACTCCTCTTCCATGGCCGCCACCGTCTTCACCCTCACATCCACCGCACACCACCACCACCACCACCGTCTTCACCATCTTCGTGCCATTCCCGGACGACGACGATATGAGATATGAAGGCTTCAAATCTGTTGGATTTATGGTAGATCTGAGATGTGAGGGCTCTTCCTCCGCTGCTACAACCACCGAGATGAACGATGGGGGCCAAATCTGTGTTCAATTTTTGTTGGTTCATAATCTATGTTCAAAGTTATATATATATATATAAAGCTTCAGTGATTTCTATATGTGTGTGTGTGTGTGTAATTAGGTATCTGATTGTTCGATTTCCAAACCCTAATGGCGGAAATTGAAATTCGAAGTCTGTATATGTGTGTAATTTTTGCTTTGTAACGTTTTCTTTTCTTCTCCATAACTGTTCTTGGGTCGTTGACTGGAAAGGGTAGTTCACTTGAGTTGTTGCTTGCTGTGATTTTGCAGGTATCAATTCATATGTGTTACTTCTTGATAATGATTTGTATCCCAGTAATTGCTACTGTTGATTGTAAATGTCAATTAAGTTAACAGTCGCACATATATCTTCATTTGTGTTTTAATTGATCTAATGGACTCTATTTAATGTTTATGCTTAATTGATCCTGCAATTTTGATGTTAGGGGGGTAGCACAATGCTATTCTTTGCAGGAAGTAGTTGTTGCTGATCAACTATTTCAAAGTTCTGAACATTCTTCAGATGATCTTCTTTGGCTTGCTCAATCAATTTTTTCATCTTTGAAGGTACTGGGAACATTTTTACCATGTCATCTTCTATACATTTACGTCTCTTCACTTTACATGATACTTCTTTCTACAATGTTTTAGTTAGTCCTCTTAATAACTTGGGAAATTCAACATTTTCTTCACCTAGTAGCCTGTTGGTGTCGGTGTCTGATCTTTAATCTACTCTCCTTTTTGAGCTTTTTGTCATGATTTTCTTATCTTAATTTAATAAGAAACGAAATATTATGCAAAATGCTCACTTCACTATGTTCTAGAATGCGAGGAATGATATAAATGTATCTAGAAACTGTTCCTTAAAATTTTATAAGGAGTGGTGTAAGAGAGTTGAGTATCTGATTGCGCAGAACTGAACTGTAATTGTGTATAATTACTATGGAACTAAACAGAATTCTCGCTTTGAGTTTGGAGGGATTCAGTGGTAAATCCAGACTAAAGTGTAGACTTTCTCTGGGGACGTCATTGTTAGTTCAGAGAATTAGCCAGAAATTTCTGCTGAGAGGATTAGACTGCAATATGATGCCCATAATTTAGAGGGTTGTCATCCTTCTTGTGTATCATTTTTCATTTATATGATTTTCTGCTTTCTTATAATGAAGGAGGTTAAAAAGAGATTACCATCTTATATATTTGCATCAATATACTGAAACCGAAAGATGTCTATTTGATTTTACACTGTTCTCTCTGTCTGTGTTTTTTAACTATTGGTGGAAAGAATGTCACTTCAGGATTGCAGTGATGGATGTCAACGCAATGGTTTTTAAGTTATATTGTTCATTTTACGTCATGACATCCTTCTTAGAATGTGCTCATTTGACTTGGCACTGCGTACCATCGTACTATTAAAAATCAACTGTGACTGTAACCTATTGTCGTTAATATGTAATTGGATATACATGGCCATGACATGTTACTTTCTTAGAAGTGCCATGCTTCTTATCTTATAGATAAATTTCACTTAATATTTTTGTTAACAACTCCGCCGGTCCCAAGCCCGGGTTAAGGAGGAGGGTTGTGTGTTAGGTAGCCGACAGCCAACACGTAAAAAAGCCGCTCGGATCCCTTATGAAAATGAATGTAGCCAACTCCATTTGATGGGACTTAAGGCTTGGTTTGGTTGGTTGGTAAATATATTAAAATTTTATTAGCATTGTCTGCAGAGCTCTGAATGCGAACAGCTTCAGTGGACCAATCCCGCCTTCCATTGGTAATTTGTCTAATCTTTCATGGCTAGATTTAACTGAGAACCAGCTTAATGGAACAATTCCAATCTCTAGTGGGAGCACAACTGGTCTGGATATGCTAGTTAAAGCAAGGCACTTGTATGTCTCACCTCTTTGAAATATCAAACTTAAATTTTATTTTATTTTTTTCAAATTCTTTTGAAGATAACATGTTTTAGTATTATTGTTATTTAAATTTAAGCAAATTTCTGCCCATTATTCACAGTCATCTAGGAATGAATCAGCTATTCGGCAGCATTCCATCTAAACTTTTCCACTTAAACATGAATCTGATACATGCATAAGTTTCCAAATTGTAATCTTTGATGTTATGAACGACAAAACTTAGTCATTAATTAGCATATTTTGACTTCATGTGGAGCATTTGATTCAGTTGTTGTGACACTAGGCGATCCTATGTTCCAACTAATGCTAATTTGGACATTATCTTGTTATAGTTTCTAATAAATAATTATACTTTTATATTGAGCAAGATTTTTTATATCAACAAACTCACTGGAAGCATCCCTGACACACTAGGATATGTGCAGACTTTGGAGGCCATGTGAGTATCTATGTCATGTACTCTAGAAACTTCTTACTAAGCTTCTTACAGAAACCATTCTGTGATTGGCTTTCATGTTCCTATAGTAACAAATTTAGTTTCTTGTTTTGGATTGAAACTTTTGCCTTGCAAACAGATGCTTCAATTGGAATTCATTAAATCGGCCTGTTCCTTCAAACCTCAACAACCTTACAAGTGTCAGGGAGCTGTAAGTACACACACAGAAAATTTTCCAACTTCATGTAGAATTCAAGTTGTGTCATTAAGAAAGTGTTTTGGTTATGCCTTTTCAGGTACTTGTCGAACAATAATTTGAATGGACCTTCGCCCAATCTCACAGGGATGAACTTTCTCAACTCTCTGTAAGTTGTTGCAATTTCCTTCGATATTCAATTTTGTTAGCAATGCATGTGAAATCTATTTGCATTTTCTGACCATAAGATGATGGTATGCAGGGACATGAGCAACAATAGTTTCAATTCATCAGCTGTTCCTCTATGGCATACAAGCCTAGAGGCTTTGACGACATTGTACCATCTTAATCCTCATCATCTGTTGATCTAGCTCTCACTAATAGTTTAGGGGATCTTAGAATAATTAAACATAAAAAATACTGCACCAAACAGGCTCATTACGCAATTTGAGAACTAGATCAACAGCTGATGAATTGTGTGTGTCAATTTCATGTAGGATATTAATCCACAATTTGCCACCATAGACATCTACATAAGGATGTTTTCCAATGTAAACCTACATTTCCATTCCACTGAATGATTCCATGTTGATCACGACTCCTCTATGAGCTTGTGCCTGGCCCTGCATTTCCATTCCATTGTGAGTTTTCTTAATTTGTTTAATTATTTTCCTATAACTCATTGAATTCAGCCAAAATTCCTCACCTTCTTTGTGGTGTATTTTGATTTCTTTTTCCTGATCATATTTTGTGGTTTTTGAATCGAAGAAAAAAGAGAGAGAGGTGGGGAATTCCTACTAAGTTTTTCACCTTTTTCTACTCGAAATCTACTGAAATTGTTTGATGTAGTTATTAAAATTTTTGTAAGCAAGATGCTTGTTTAGTGGTTGAGTTCTTATTTATTCTTCTACCTAGTTTAAAATGTTAAATAAAATATTTTTCATATTAACTATTTGCTTATGAGTTTCAGGTTGAACAATTGGAGCGAGAGGTTGCTGAGCTTCGACATGCCCTTGTTGATAAGCAAGAACAAAAAAATGTCATGCTTCAGGTTTTGCATTGCTTTATGTTTGACAATTAAATATGTAAAAAATTGGTTCTTGTTTTCTCTTATGTGATAAAGATTTCTAACAATATATTGATTATGACTTATCTAATAGGTTTTGATGAGGGTAGAGCAAGAACAAAGGGTAACAGAAGATGCTCACAAATTTGCTGAGCAAGATGCAGCAGCTCAGAGATATGCTGCTCAAGTGCTTCAGGTTTTACTTTTTGATGATTTAAACTTATTTTTTTAGTACTGCTTTACTATAATGTTGGGTGGTTATTAGACTTTATACAACCCATGCAAATTAGAGATATCATGTAAATCACAAGGTAAACAAAGCAAGTAAGCAAGCACAAGAATCTAGTTAGTCTTTTTCTTTTAAAAAAATAAAAAACCAAAATTATAGGATGCAAAATACAAGAAACTAGATTGTCATAGATCTTATCTTCCCATTGGCATCTGAGCATTGAACATTGTTTTTTTGTGTATGTGGAAGATAGATCATATTAATAGAAATCACTTACTATACCTACTATGGTCTGGTCCTATTTCATATTAATAGAAATCACTTAGCATATACTTATTGCACCTTGGTCTGTTGATGTCCTTCTGGACATTGTAGTTATTTAAGTTGATGTCAATTGGGTCCTTCTGGACATTTTGGTTATTTAAGTTGATGTCAATACCTCCAAATGGACAATAGTGTTGGATTATTAAATGCATGTACTTATTGCACATTGTTTTGTTGTCATGGGGAACATTAGATCACAACATATGTTAAATGTAAACTGTTGACTTGTAGACTCTGACTGAAGACAACCTAACTTGATTTTTGTTTAATTCTTCAGAAAACATAGTTCAAGGTCAACAATAAAGTGTTAGATGGGACTCTTTTCTTTTGTTTTTCTTCCCATTATGCCCTTTCTTGTCCCATGGTCTGTCTCATATCATTCCTCTCCCTCCTCTCATATGACACCTACACAACTCCTCTTGCCGTGAGGGATTAATTTATTTACAGCGATTTTTTTTCTCAGTACTAATTTAAGTAGTCTATTGTTAATTGTTAGTAATTGCTTTTGTTCCTAACATAAAGTTTGGCTATAGTGATTGATCAATACACATCATTGGTTTAATGATTTCATTAATAACATCTTAATAGTTCTCAGCTTAGCTGCCTTAAAAAATGACAATGTCTCTCCTCAGTCTCGTACTCAACTATATAGCATTTTCCCCTAAAATTTCTACCCCATTTTCATTTTCATTGTTTTTCTTTTCTTGGAGTTTTCACAATTCAGAACTTAAAAGGTGATTCGTTGCCTTTAGAACTTGTGTTTAGAACTTTCTGTTTTTAGGTTGTTAGAGGGAGATGAGTTTTAAATTTTACTTCCCTACGAGGGAGAGAAAGATGAGAGGGATGAAATGTGCTTGTCCACTAGGTGTTAGGGTTGGGTTTGGCCATGCATGGTGGTGTCCTGGTGGACTGTGTCTTGCAAAGTCACCCAACCTAGGTGTTTGGGGAAATGGATACTGGGTTTTGTTTTAGAGGTGGTTGATAGCCATGGTGGTCCATGAGGCTATTGGTTGGTGGTGGCATGTGAAATATAGGAGGAAATGAGAAGGGGAATGGCGAATGGGTCTGCTGCTGTAGAAAGGAGGAGGAGGGAGAGGGAATGAAGAAGAAAATAATAGAAAAAGGCAAATTGAAAAAGGGGCAAAAGTATCATTATATATATTTCTTAACACACGCTCAATTTAGTGTGTTAACGCATGGTTAACTTAACCAGAATTTGCAACGTTTGCACTTTACTCCAAATTTCAAGAGGGTTATGTGTATATTTTTAAACATGAAGAAGGTAAAGTGTTTTTGGAAAAAACCATATAAAATATAATTAACCCAAAACGTTTGGAGATCTAATTGTGTTTTTTTCAATATCTATTCGTGTGTATTTGTTTTTGTTTTTATGTTTGCTTGCATGTGTGTTTTGACCTTTTACCTCGTTGAAGTTCAAAATAAAATAGGAACATATTTAGATTTAAATGAAAATGGTAACTCCTATAAAAACTATGGATTGATTAGGTTGTGAACACGTCATGTGATTCTCTTTGGTTCTTGTTGGCATTAGTGCTAGTGATACATGGTATTCTTGCAATCTTTTGTCATCTTCTGTTATCTATGTTGCTTATCATTAAGGATTACTTCAACTCTTTGAAGTTTTGGATTGTTATATGCATTTCTATTAAATTGGTTTATAAAATAAAATTATTTAAATATGATTTTAGATGTAATTAATAATACATTAATGTCTTCCTTATTTATTTTCTTTGCAAATTGGTTTTTGATGACGTTTGGAAGCATATTTGCAAATCAAGATCAAGTGTTGAATTATTTATTTATTTCCTGAACTGATACTTAGTTGTAGTTGCAAATCAAGATTGAGTGTTGATTTTTTTTGTGGACTCCACATTAGTTCATTTTGGGATTTGCTTTAATGATTTTTTTGTTATACATAATGGATTATTATTAAAGTTGTTTGATGGATACATTTTGATTTATAATATAATGGTTTAGTGAATTTTTGTGTGGAGTGGTGTATAATAGCTAGTGGATTTCTTAGTACAATTAAAAGGCTACTGGGATCTGAGCAGGGATATTTGTGAAATAATAACTTAAATTGAATATAAAATATGGAACAACTTTAGTGACGAATTTTTTCGTCATTTGTACTTATTATGACAAAGTGATTATTCGTCACTAATAAAAAAAATTTGTGACAAAATTTATTGTAGTTTATATATGAAAGTTTTTATTTATTTTGTTGTTTGGTGACTAAAAATTTTGTCACGTGTATATATATTTATGACGAAATATATTTCGTCACCCATGTATGACTTTTGAAGACAAAAAATTTCGTCACCTTTACATCTTATTGTGACAATTATTTCCTCATCAATAATCAACATGCGTGACAAATTTATTCGTCAACTAAAGTTATAAATATGGTACTGAACAATTATTTGGTGACGAAAATGAGAATTTTTTGCGACAAAATTTTGTTTTATTGGTGACAAAAAATTATGACTTTTGAAGACGAAAAATTTCGTCATCTTTATATCTTATTGTGACGAAATTATTTCCTCATCAATGATCAACATGCGTGACAAATTTATTCGTCAACTAAAGTCATAAATATGGTACTGAATAACTATTTGGTGACGAAAATGAGAATTTTTGGTGACAAAATGTTATTTTATTGGTGACAAAAAATTTCGTCACTGAAGTAATTTCATTGGTGACGAAATTATTTTTCGTCACGTTGGTTTTTAGTGACAAACATTCAATGACGAAACCGATGACGAAAATATTTCCTCACAAATATCTATAGTGACGAAATTAGCTCTTTAGAGACAAAAAAATTTCGTCATTCAAGACCCAACTTATTGTAGTGATGGCACAAGAACAAGGCCAAACAAAGCCTAAGAAGGGGTAGACCACCCCCCAAAACAAAAGTGACCTCAAACAAACATGTTAAGCATGCAAAATCAGAAATTTTTACAGTAGAAAATCAAGCCTAAATAAGCATGAAAATAGGTCCAAAAGCTTACGCAAAAACCAAGGTTTAAGGGGTTAAAGGCTTACCCTTGTAGAACCACTTTGAAGTTACAGCTCTAGCATCTTTTTTGAGCTCAAACCAAACCAAAAACACCAAAACCAGCTTCTAAGAGCCTCATCAACAAAAGGATGGTGTTTGACTGTGTGTTTGTGTGCAATAGTATGAAGAAATTACACTTTAAGGCACAAATATGAGACCAAGAGAGAGATATAGAGATATATGTGTATCTATATCTCAATGCACAAAATCTGAACCTAGAGGAGGAGAGGAGAGATTCTCTCTTATAGAGAACAAGCAACAAGCTTGTTGGACAAGCTTTTGGCCTAAAGCCATCCCTCCGTACATATGGAGGATAGCTTCTGTGCCTTCCAGCTGTAACAGTTAGCCTAAAAATATCTCCAAAAAGGTACTGGAAAGCTGCCGACCACTTCTACTGGTCGGCTGACCAGTGGAAGTGGTCGACCAGTGAAGAAAGTGGTCGGCCATGGTGGGAGATGGTCCGCACACTGAAAGCAAGGTGGTGGTCTAGTGGCCGACCAAAAAAGGTGGTCCAAAGACCAAGAAAACCAGTTGGCCGACCAAAAAACTGGCTGGCAGGAAGGAAAGTGGTCTCCCAGGGGTAGAAATGGTCTCCCACCCTTATACCACCTTCCAAACAAGGAAAACAAGGTTTGTACCAAAAAGGATACAAGACGAGAGTCCGGGAGACAAGGCGCGCGTCCGGGAGCCTTGAAAACTAGTCTACGAGCCCCAAAAGTGGTCTCCCAGACCACAGTGGCCCTCTAGGCCAAGGAAACAAGGCATGGTTCGAAAACCAAGCCAAACGGAGAATGTTAAGTGGTCCCGAAACAAGGCGCGCGGCCGAAGACTCTGAAAATTGGAAACTGGTCTCCAAGCAGGAAAAGTGGTCTACGACCAGGAAAAGTGGTCTACGACCACGAAAGGATGGTCTACAAGACCTCTCCCTCCCTCCAGGGAAGATAAAACAAGGTTCGGTCCACGAGCCGAGCCAAAGCACAAAAAGTTTAGAGGCCTGGAGGCAAGGCTCTCAGCCAAAACTCCGGAAACTCAAAATGAGCACAACATGCACGATCACCGAGCGGTTAATTGATGACATCTGAGTCTTAAGGTCGGTCAAAAATGGGGTGTCTACACTCATGCAAGTATGCTAAAGCATTAAAAACTCACCTAGTACTCCAAGCTAAAAAGATATGAGTTAGGAAAATATACATGATTCCGATCTATGCAAAATGTCTAATGCAACACATGCAAATAATGCAATTAATAGGCTCAACTACTAATATGACATATGATTCAATTAAATAACATGCAGTTAAACATGTATTCAAAGAATGTATTGAAATGGCAATGCAGTTTGAATGATGCCCTGAGCCTGGGTATATGCAAGACAAGATGAATGTATGTAAGCATAAGGTATGCTAATTGAAATATGTCCTTAATCTAACCATCATAAGCGATTAAGTAAAAGGGAGAAAGACATGGGGTTGGAAGACATACACATTATTACATTTTGCTCTCACGAAGGAGAATCCGAATGAATAACTAAGCTAACTAGCAACTAATTAAAGCTAAGCTAATTAAGCTAATTATTACAAACCGAATGAAATAAATAGATAAACTAATTAACTAATTGTTACATCACTTGAATGAACTAACTAGTAAGTTAACTAATTAAGTTACAACACAAATGTGAACCAACTAAGTAATTAAAGTCTCTAACTATGCAGCCACTGCTCCGCCTCGAGAAATGGAAGTTTGCATCAGTGGCCAACCAGCCACTGGTAAAGGCTGCCGGCCAGGTGTTGGCCACCTGCTGGCCAGGAATGATGGTCTGTCAGCCACTGATGCACTGGATCATCATGCTGTAACAGAGGACAAACAGAGCAAAGAAAGGATATTTCCAACGATTGTCTACACAATTCACCCCTCATTTTCATGAATAAATCTAAGGAGTTGTGAACTTAAGCCACAAACCACCAATCCAAGTAATTTCATTGCATGATGGCTTGTGATTCAAGATGTGCAAGCTCAATAAATACAAAACAAGACACTCAAGAACCATCACCCTATCATGCATGATCAAGGGCAATAGAGACCTAGGAGACTTAACATATTTCATCACTTTGAGTATGAAATGTCCCAATTTTCTTTGTATTCAATTAACGTCTGATTGAACACACAACACACAAGTTATTATCTTGCTCAATTTTAGTCCCAAATTGTTAGTTACTCATTTTAACTTACCAACCATTCTTTAATCCAATTAAGTCCAAGGGTGAGTTAGAGTCCTCTAATGGAAAGAAGGCTCAAAACACAAGTTGCTTTGAGTATGAAAGAAGTCTTATACCATTGGTAATGAACCCCCTAAGGGATTAAACCATTAAGTATGAAACCTCAATTTCACGCTTAGGCAAACAAATGACTTGAAACCCCTTTCAAAGCAAAAAGGAAAACCAAGAAATGAGGAAGGTTGCATATGTGATAAGTGCTGAAATTAAGTGTGAAAAGCACCAAAAACATGCAATCAACTCAAACAAGGGGTGTCTAATGGCCTAAAATACTGAGCTTGTGAGGACCTTTACACTACAACCATGCAAAACAAGGCCTAATTAACCCTAATAGCCCAAAACAGAGCTAAAGCAGTCTAAAACAAAAGTAAAAATATGCTGGAATATAGCTACAAAAAGCTAGAAAAATATGCTAACATATAGAACTAACTAGGCTAACAAACAAGACACAAGAAGGGGAGGTTATAGCGATCCCGGATTTAACCCGACTTTTATGGTGTTCCGGACTTGGGTCTTGTGATTTAATGCCGTTATTTATGCCTTTTCCCCATCTCACTCTTTGAATTTGGGTTTTGGAATGTCTTGGGCGTATTTAGAACAGTTTGGTTGCTAGTTGGTCTAGAACCTTGTCACCCAGAATTTTGGTCTTCCGCTCAAGTGGGCCTTTTTGCGCTCGAGCGGCGTTTGCAAACATTCAGTACTTGTGCGTCTGCGAAAATGCTGGGGAAGTGTTTTTCACACTTGAGCGGCGTTTCTTACGCTCCAGCGGGTCTGCTCTCAAACGGCTGTCTGAAGTCTGTAAAAATTCTAGAAATGTGTATTCCACGTTCGAGCGGGTAGTGTCTTGTTGTTGTGTCTTGGCGCTCGAGCGACCTTTCTTGCGCTCGAGCGAGACCAATTCATGTGTCTGATGATCAAGCGTCAAACTCTCCGCTCGAGTGGATTGTGCATATATCAAATCGTAAAAGTGACTTTTTATATAATTTTTTACCCAAAGCCCTGAGGTTGAGAGCCTTTCTCTCTAAAACTCACTTTCTCTCTACATATTGACCTAAATCCTTTGATCTCTACACCCTTGAGCCTTCATTAAAAAGATAGAGCTCCTCAAGATCTTCTCTTTTACCCGATTAAAGTTAGATTTCGACATTTTTGGGGTTCCACCCTTGCTTGGCTCGTCTTTACTCTTTGAAGTAGGGATTTTCTGTGCTTTATTATGGGTTTTAACTTAAGTATTTTGAAGTTGTGTAACAATGGTGGGTTTTGTGGTATTTTTAACACAAACCTAGGGTTTAGGTGATATTTAAAAGAGGGGTTTTTGGTGGGAATGAAATAAAAGAACATGGGGTTTGAAAATGAAGTCTTGTTGTGTCAAAATAGTTGATTTTGATACTTGGTTGAGATTTGGAGAAAGAGGGGAAATTTGCCCTAAAATGAGTATTATATTTATTTTGTATAAATAAATGATATTGATGTTGTAAACATGGAATTGGACATGTATAGAGAGAGATAGTGAAATGAAATGGATGATGTGTCTCATCTTCGGAAATTTCGAATAAATTATCTGTTTTGAGAATGTATATCTGTTTAGAAATAACTGTATTGGGCTATCGGTGGAAGATATCTTTGATTGTTGTAGAAATTACATGTGGATTAGGTGAATTGGAACTATCCTATGGTTAACTATCAGTGAATATGATTATGTTGTGAATACATTACATATGTATGTACTTTGGGAGTGGAAAGGGGATGTGCTTCATACGTAATTATGTGTTTATATACATTGTATATGTATGTTTGTTTTGGGAGGAGAAAAGCGATGGACTCCATTATAATTAAGTTGGCTGGAGTGTCCTAGGTGAAAGTCCCAAAATCTATACATGGGTGCCGATCCTGCAGACGAAATATCCGCAAAATGACAAGATGAAAATCTATACATGGGTGCCGATGCCGCGGACGAAAAATCCGTAAAATGGCAAATGAGTGTGGATATGTTGACTGTGAAAATGTTGAACTACCGAGTTGTAGTCTCGCTTGAGATATTGAAGAAAACTAATGAAATTGGTTTATGTAGCAAAGTGAAACGAAAAGGGAAATGAAATGAACTATAAACTTGCCATGTTGTGAATACAAGAGATGATGAATGTTTTAGCCTTAACATTGTTTATGCTTACTACTCTTATACCTCTGTTAAATCTCATATACTATGTTAGATTATCTTTACTAGGATGTGGCTCACCCTATTTGGGGAAAAACATTTTCAGGTAATGATGGTGCGCCTCCACCAAGGCAATAGCATTGGAGGGTTATTTGGGAAGCACAAGGGCTTCTTGTTTTGTTTCGCATTTTGTATAGCCTAGGGCCTTAATTGTAAGGGCTAGTCCCACTTTTGTTGTAACCAAGTTAAGACTTGGAAAGGTATAAGCCTGAAGGGCATTTATTTATGTTAAACTCCATTGTAATAGTAACTTTGTATAATGAGAGGACTGTT
Source organism: Camellia sinensis (assembly GCF_055761805.1). Classification (NCBI taxonomy): domain Eukaryota; kingdom Viridiplantae; phylum Streptophyta; class Magnoliopsida; order Ericales; family Theaceae; genus Camellia; species Camellia sinensis. The sequence continues at coordinate 66,660,225 of NC_138973.1, read as the reverse complement.
TACTCTGATGTATGTTGCCTTCTTTATATATGTTTATAGGTTATATTATGGTTATATTTTGAGGGTGTTACAGGCCAACCCCTCTAATTTTGGACTTTAAAACATGTTTTTTGCCACTGAAAATACTCTGAAATTCAGTGGTTAAAAGCCCAAAAAAATTTGGTTTAAAAGTGGGAAACAAAAGTGCAAAAGTCTTAGAAGAAGGAATAAAGAAGGGTGAGACACCCCTTAACCTTAAATGGCTTAAAACACCAATTTCAACCCATTAAAACAGAGATTTTTATAGCTTAAAAAAGGTCCAAAAACAGTGGGAAAAGATAGAGAAACAAGTGTACTAAAACAAGTTAAAAGACAAGTATTATACCTCTTGAAGCCAAGCATAACTTTAGGCACAAATACAAGTCCAAACCACTTTCTAGAGTTCCAACAAGACCTTAAGGGACCTCAACTCAAAGATGTTCAATTTTGATTAAGGATGTGTATACAAAAGAGTGATATAACTAGGCAAATGTGCATAAAATTGCAAGAGAGAGAAAGAAATCTAGAGAAAGAGAGAGAAAATTTTGAGTTTGAAATCTTCTAACCTCAAAACATGAAAGAGGGGGTCCATATATATAGAAAATATGAATTCTATACAAGGGGATCCAGCCCTCTACGTGTGGACAGATACAAGCATCTGTGCAAACAGCTAGCACAGCTGGCATAAAATATCTGCAAAAAACACTGGTGGCCGACCGGCCATCAATGATAGCCAGCAAGGCATCATTGATGGCCGGCAAGGCACATCAATGGTAGGCAGATAATAAGACATGGCCGGCAGCCTCCAAGGATGGTTGGCAGGCCACCAGAGATTGCAAGCTGGAAAGACCAAGGCATGGTCAAAAACTGAGACAAAATAGATGCAGGGTTTGAAAAGCTCAAAGTTGTGGCGTTCCACTGAGGACTTCGAGCACTCGGTGAGTAAACAGACTCGTCATCGGATGTACCTGCTAGAATATCCAAGTCTTGAAGGACCGTAAAAAAATAGGGTGTCTACTGTTTGACGGACATCCTCCTCTTTGCAGAGAAAAAAAGAAAAGAATGCTTATCTCAACTGTTGATGATGAGGACACTCCTTCCAACTCTCCATAAAACATCAATCCATCTTCTCTTCCTCCTACCAATGAACCAAGAGAACTAAGTGTAGAACCAACTCCACAACCATCTCAAAAACAGCCTACATCACAACTCTCTTTATATCCTATCCCACAACCTACATCACAACCACTTTCACAGCCTTTACCACAACTATCTTTACAACCTATACCACAATCATCTTCATAGCCTATACCACAACCATCTTCACAGCCTTCCCATTCTGAACCTCCTCATATTGCTTTTAAGGATGTTACCCTTAGGGCCTTTCCAATGAAGGTCCTTTACCTAGGAGCAACTAAACCCATTAAGTTCCTTTTAGTTTTTACCCCTCAACCATCACCATCCAATTCATCCTGCTCTTAAACTTCCAATAGGCAATTAGAAAAGATTGACCTCGACAATTTAACAAGCAGTCAATCAACTCTCCTAAGTCATCAATCTTCTCCAGGAAATCACAACATCAAGTCCCCTTTATCAGGAACTCAAACCACCCAAGGTAAGCGTAATTACTAGTGTGATTGAGCATCTATCCCCTTTATTTCTACTAACTTCGACAAACTGCTCTCTTTTTCAAAACCATAGGGACAGATACAATCACTACACCACCCTCACCAATGAGTGAACCAGAGACAAGTCTTGAAGGCCCAGATGCTACTACTGCCTTTTCTACACTAGAGGTTACCACTTTAACAATCCTTGAACTAGTTATTCCTGCCACCACAACCACAACATAACAAAACCAACCTCCAACAGATATTCTATCCATTGCTGAACAAGTACTACTGAATTTTTTCATTTCCTACTATCTACAAATTACAAACTCATCAATTTATTACTGTCGACAGGCCATCATCCCAGCTCAAGATATTTGGGAAGAACTCTCCATCCTTCAACAAAACCTAGACCAAATATCCCCACTTTCTCAAAGACTACATCACTTCCAAACTAAAACCTAATAAACCTTAACCACCTTCATCAATCTCATCAACACCCCACTTAAGGAAATAACCCTCAACCAACCTGATGAAGCCTTGGCCTGCCTTACTGATGTCCTAAACCTTTTACCTAATCCTTTTAATCCAATCCAATTAAAACAACTAGCCAAACTCATCACAGAATGGCCAACTCTTTTGGAAACGGTTCAAACCTACTCCAAAAACATCCAAGCCAAAATAGACTTTCTAATCAAGGCCCAAACTATATCTACCTCCCTCAAGCTCAATTATCAAACCTCTTCAGCCATTTCTAGACAATTTACAACACTTGAACTTGAAGAATCCAGGCTTGTGGCAGAACTGGCATCTGTCAAACAAAGAAAGCTCCATCTGCAATAGCAACAAGACTAACTCAACCAAGAAGCAAGGTCTATGCTTTCTTAGATTACGAATGGTCCTTTCTCAATCCAAACTATCAAAGCAGAGGTAGACTAAGCCCAAACTATGCTGGCAAATGCCCAATCAGAATGGGGCATTCTGGCCATTCTCTTCCCCAAGACTTAGATTAGCTTCATTTCTTCTATGTATTGTACAAAACATTTTACTATCTTGTGCAACTAGTAAACTACTATACAGATCTTTTCTTTAATGAATATCAAGATTTTGTCTTGAGTGGCCTATTGTACTCCTGTGCAAATTTTCTTTCTTTGTGCATTGATTTGTCTTGTATACACTAATTAACTCCCTTTGAAAGCTTCCCACATGGTTGGATAATACCTCTTAAGGTATTTCCCATTTATTTTCCTCCTATGTGGTTGCCCTTCCAAGGACTCCAACTAATATGCACCTCCCTTAAGGACTTTATGAATCTTAAAGGGGCCTTCCCAATTTGGTGACCACTTGCCAAATTCAGGGTCTTTTGTTCCCAGTGGCAAAATGGTCTTCCACACCAAGTTACTTACTTCACAGATTTTCAATTTAACCTTCTTGCTATAGACTCTTTCAATCTTTTTCCTTTAAGCCATCATACAATCAAAGGAATCAATCCTCTTGCATTCTACATCTTGTAATTCCATGAACATGGCCTCCGCATACTCATCGACAGGAATGTCATAGTGCTTAGCCACCCTACTAGACTTTACTGTCACTTTTAAGGGTAAAACTGCAGCATGATCATAAACTAATTCATATGGAGATGCTTGAATACTATTCTTTTTTGAATTCCTATAGGCCTATAAATCCTCAAATAATAACTCATGCCAATCTCTTGGATTGTTTTTTATCACTTTACGCAGTGTCACTTTGATTGTTTTGTATGATGACTCTGCTTGCCCATTTGCTTGGGCATAATATGGAGATGAGTTCAACATTTGAATGCTATATTCTTTGGCAAACTCCATTACCTCATCACCATTAAATATTGTCCCTTGATCAACAGTAATTGTTTGTGGTAAGCCAAACCTATGTACTATGTGTTTCTTAATAAAATCAATCACATGAGACTGATTCACCACTTTTAATGGGATTGTCTGTACCCATTTAGTGAAATAATATGTGGCCACTAATATGAATGCATGTTGTCTTGATGATGGAGGAAATACCTGGCCAATCAAGTCCATTGCTGGCCAAGGTTTAATAATTGAATGCAAGTCCCTAGCTGACACTTTTTGCACATTGTCTTGTTTTTGGCATTGCTGCAACCCCTTTGCATAATTAATGCACTATTTCTTTATAGAGGGCCAAAAATTCCCATGCCTTTTAATCAACTACCTCATCTTCTCACCTACTTGGTGAGCACCACAAATGTCTTTATAGACCTCTGCCATGACTTGCATCTGTTCCATCTCTCCAATACACAATAATATCAACCCATCTTGGGTCCTTCTAAACAAGTCATCTCCCATAATCACATAATTCACAGCTTGATACTTTGTTTTCCTATCTACTTTTGCCTCTGGGTCCCCTCAATACTTGATCAAAGGTAACCTCTAATCATCTTTTAACACCTCCAAAGTCAATATTGACAAACCTTGCAACTGTCGACACCTAACACAGGCATTGTTCTCTTCTGAATCCTAATTATTTTTTCCTGGAAACCCTTTGGAATTCTCAAACCAGAGGCTGCCTGGTCTATTTTGTTGCCCTCCTTATTCTCAAGTCTGAACATGTGTTAAAACTCTACTGTTTCAAAACCTTTGACTAGTTGCAATACCTTCTCTAAGTATTCTCCAAGTACTGTACTATTGCACTTATACTGGCCTAGTACTTACTTTATCACTAACTGTGAATCCCCAAACACTTTTAAGTATGGAATCCTTAGACTTTTTGCCAATTCTAGGCTAACAATCAAGGCCTCATACTCTGCCTGATTATTTGACAACACCTGAGTTTCATCCAACTGGCAAGAGGATTGAAACACCTGTCCTTGAGGTGACACCAACACCACCCCAACACTAACACCTTCCTCAGTCTTTGAACCATCAAACATTAGCTTTCAGGGCTCTTTTTCAACTGAAAATACCTCATACAAATCTACCTTGACAGGGTTACATGGATGCTTAGCCAAGAAATCTGTTAGTGCCTAACCTTTCACAATTTTTTGAGGTACATACTTGAAGCAATACTCAATTAAGGCCAACAGCCATTTTCCCTACCTCTCTCTCAAAACTGGCCTAGATAACATATATTTTACTACATCAGTCTGAGCAATCACATTAACCTCTGTAGGTAATATGTAATGCCTCAATTTGATGGCTACAAAATACAAAGCTAGGCATAACTTTTCTACAAAGCTATACCTAGTTTCTGCTTCATTTAACTTTCTACTCAGGTAGTAAACAGCTTGCTCACTCCCTTTCTCATTATCTTAAGCCAATAGACACCCAATTGACTGCTCTCCTACTAATATATACAACTTTAAGGGTTTCCCTTTAATGGGTGGTATCAGCACTAGAGGTTTGGACAAATAGTCCTTAATTGCATCAAATGCCCTTTGATGCTCACCTTCCCATCTAAAGTTTTTATCAGACTTCAATTTTAGCAAATGAGAAAAGACTAAAGTCTTCCCTACCAAATTAGCAATAAATCTCCTTAAAAAATTAATTTGCCCAAGGAAACTTTGTAACTCCTTCTTATTGGATGGAGGGTGTGCTACTCTAATGGCTTTAGCCTTGTTTGTATCCACCTCTATCCCCTTTTGATGGACCAAAAAACCCAAGAAATTACCAGCATACACCCCCAAAAGCACACTTTAAAGGGTTTATTTTCAATTGATATTTTCTTATTCTCTGGAACACCTGTTGAAGATGTTCTAAATGCTCTTCAAACTCATCAGACTTGATTGCCACATCATCAATATATATCTCCAAAAATCTTCCAATCAAATCATGAAAGATAAAATTCATAGCCCTTTGATAGGTGGCCCCTGCATTCTTAAGCCCAAAAGGCATTACCATCCACTCAAAGGTTCCTCGGGCCCCTGGGCACCTAAATATAGTCTTGTGAACATCATCTGGGCTAAGAAGTATATGATTGTATCCAGCATGGCCATCCATGAATGACAAAATATTATGCCTTTCAACTGAATCTACTAACAAATTTGCAACTGGCATGGGATACTTATCCTTAGGTGTAACCAAATTCAAATTCCTGAAATCAATACACACTCTAATCTTTCCATTCTTTTTAAGAACTGGAACTATATTTGATAGTCACTCCACATACTTGGCTATTCTGATGAAACCAATATTCAACAACCTTTAAATTTCATCTTTTACCATAAGAGTGACCTCATTTGTCATTCTTCTTAGAGGTTTCTTGTGTGGCACATAATTTGATTTTATTGGTAGTTTATGTTCAACTGAGGACCTATCCAGTCCTGACATCTCATCATAACTCTATGCAAAACAATCAGAATAATTTGAAATCAAGCTAACTAGTTTGACTTTACATTCATTAGGTAACAAAGCATTTACATAAATAGGCCTTTTACAGGCCTCTTCTCCTAGGTTAAACTCCTCTAAAAGGTCCTGCACATCAGCCTTGAGATCAGCAAACTTTGCAGGAGTTGCCTTTAGATTCTCATACTGCACCTCCTTGTAATCTAGAGGGCTATCATCTACCACACATTCTGCCCAAAAACAATGGGGCAACATACCACCTAACGTCCTCTATAAAAAGAAATTAAAAAAATTCTAACAAAAGTATTTTTAATTATATCAGAATCACATTCACTCTCACTTTTCTCCATCTTCATTGGTAATGTCTTCAATTAGCACTTCATCTATAAGCTTGGTCTGCAAGACACTTGGCCTAGCCACTTCCTGGCTCATCTGTCAAAAAACTCTCTCAACAAATTTTTGGAATTGATCATAAGTCAATCTAATTCCTCTGGATTTCAGTTCTTTATTTTCCAACACAACAAGGCTGAACTCTTCAGCATACAACATAGCTTCCACATTATAAATATTAGCCTTAAAGGGATTTGCCTTTGCCCAAAAGACCTCCATGCATTGCCCTTCCTGACCTTTTACAATTAAGAAAATTAAAGCATGATGAAGGGAAGAAGTCACACAACCATTAGAATGGATCCAATCCCTTCCTAACAGCAAGTTATAATTTGAAGTGGAGTCAATCACAAAAACATGTTGCTTTCATAATTCTGGTTCCCACTTGCAATTGTAAGGCAATTACTCCATTTGTATTAGATGACCCTCTTGAGAAATCACTCATAAATACATCAGAAGGGATTTACCAATCACACTTAAAATTTTGATAGGAAAAATATTTAGGGCTGAGCAAGAAATCCATATAATCCGTAATCTGATCCAGTCCAGTCCAATCTGGTAGGTTTGGATTGTTTTTTTGAATCCGTAGTTCGGTTCTGGATTAGAAATTAAAAAATTCGTAGGCCACAGATTGGTTCTGGATTGAATCCCATAGTTCCGGATTGGAATCGATCTGGACCGTATACAAATAGTCTATATTTATACTATAGTCTATGTTTCTTACTATTCTTCTAATAAACTTGAAACCCCATAGATTTCCCACTTTTTCTCTTTTAGATTTTTAGTTTTGCTGAGGTGTTTTTTTTTTTCCGAACTATGATGCTCGGCCATGTAATAGGTTGTTCATCAGGTTGTTTCCCAAACTTGAATCCCCATAGTTTTCGGTAAAAGGAATTTTCTGGCCATGGAGCTTTAGGCCATGGGATGTGTGTTGGTGTTGTCTCGGAAATGAAGAGTGAAACATTGGGTGAAGTTGTTTTGGGTGTGCAGCACTTGGGAATTTGTTTTGGTTAGTGTGGATTGTTTTGTGGGTTTCAATTATTTTATTTTTAGAGTTAAGTGTTATAGCTTTGGTGGAAAAGAATAGTGTGGGTTTGAGGGGAAAAAAAAGTGATTTGAGTTCAATTATGTTTATATTTTTATGAAATTAAAATGTTCTATATTTTTTTTTCTTATTTAATTATATGAATTTGTGGTCCTAAACCGATCCAATCTGTGTTTAAACAGATTGGTTCGGATTGGTTTTATGTTTTAAACAAATTGGATTGGTTCTAATTTTTTAAGAACCGTAGATAACAAATCGGTCTTGGTTTCACCTCAATCCGAACCAATCCTAACCATGCTCACCCCTAAAAATATTCACAATAGCCCCATTATAAACTAACACCCTGGTCAAAGGACAACCATTCAAGTGTGCACTTACATACAAAGTTCTCAGATGCCTTACCAATTTCGGCTTAGGTGATTGAAGTACCACCTTCTCACCACTTCCAGTTTTAACTACCTAAATGGATTTACTAGCCACCTCTTTTGACTCATTCACCTTTGTCACCATCACAACAGGCTATGACAAGTCCTCTACATCCCCTTTTAGCTGTTTTAACTGCCCAGGTTTTGCCTCAAACCTTTTTGGTAGAGCTAGAATCATATTACAATCAGTGTTTGTAGGCAAAGATTCAAACCTAACTGCACCTAACTTCTCACCAAAGTCCTCAGAACTCTTAGACTTTGTATCTTTGTTGGTGTCTGTAGCTCGACTTTTCGTGCCCCCTTTCGGAAGACGAATAAGGCCTACAGTATCGGACTCCTACAGTTCTGAATCTGATCTCACAAGTGTAATGTGAAATAGATAAATACCAAAGAGTCCAAATCCAGAAAATCCTTTGAAAAATTGATTTTGAATCAAATTGCCAAAAATGAATTGCTTTGCCAGATACAGAGTCACCACCTAAATATTTTAAAAAAATTTAGAAAACCCATGACTCGTGCCAAAGGCCACGTGTCCGTCATCACCAAGATTGTTTCAGCTTGGGAACTTAGGTACGAGATGAGAAGGTCATGAATTGAGTACCCTCGCTCACCCGATCAAAGATCGACCTCTACTAATCATGATATGAATCTTATTCACATTATATGCTTTTGTTTCGATTATTAGGCTAGCATTACTATGTAATGCACACACACATAAGTATAGACTAATTTGCAAGAATTGGAACATTTGATTTCATGTTTGTTTTGAAAAAATATTTCGAATATGTATCACTTGAAAAAGTGATCGCATATAAACATTACTCAAATTATTCCAATTCAATCATTCAAGCAATTAGCCTCATGGAAAGCATGATAAACATGGCAACAATCACATGCATGCAATATGCTAAAGCGCGTAAAGGCTTACCTAGTACTCCAAGCCAAAAGAGAAATGAGTTAAAAAAATGCATGATTCCTAACTATGTAATATGACTAATGCAAAGCATGCAAAAATGCAACTAATAGGCTCGGCTACTAATATGGCATATGAATCAATTTGATAACATGCGATCTAAGCACGTATCCAAAGAAGTATTTAAACTAACAATGCAAGTTAGAATGATGAACCAAGTCTTGGTGCATGCAATACAAATGGATGCAAACATGAAGTATGCTAAACAAAACATGATGTCCCTAAACTGACCATCATAAGCTAGTAAATAAAAGGGAGAAAGACGTGGGGTTGGAAGACATGCACATTATTACAACATTTGTGCCCTCACACAGGAGGGTCCGAATAAACTAACTAGCTAACTAATTAAAGCTAAACTCATTAATTAACTATTGCAAAAAAAATGAATAAATAACTAAACTACTTAACTAATTATTACAAACCGAATTAATTAACTAATCTAGCTAATTAAAATAATAACGACACGATACAAATTAACTATTCTAACTAATTAATTACGAAGCCATTATTTTAAGCACAACACTTATATAGACAACACGGATCCCGAGGATCAATGGAGGGCTCATGTATGAATGTGATTTCCACTCGATAAAGGCACTGTTTCTGCTGCTACATATCTCTGTTGCACAGTAGAACACTTTCATTGATTTCCAACTCCAAACCAACTATGTTCTGCCTCAAGAGAACACTGCTTGAATTTGCACTTGTGGCTAGTAGAGGGCCTACCGTCCACTGATGATGGCATGCTGACCACTGTTGACAGAACTTCCCTGCTGCAACAAAGAGCAAATAGAGCAGAGATGTATTCTCAAGGGTTTGTTTACACAATTTATCCCTCCTTGTCATTTGAACAGCTAAAAAAAGTAGTAAATTTGATTCACAAACCATCAATCTATGCAATTTCATTGCATTGAGGCTTATGGACCAAAGTGTGCAAATTCAATAAATGCAATAAAACAAGACAAGACCCTCAAAACCACCTCCCTATCATGAAGGATCAAGGGAAGGAGTTGACAATCAATCTTGAATCGTTTTCATCACTAATGAGTATGAAACAACTCAAAACTCAAGGGTTCAATTAACGTCCGATTGAACCCAAACCAAATTGTTATCTTGTATCATTTTAATCATCAATTTTATTATTTCATTTTAAATTACCATCCATTCTTTAATAAATTGAGTCCAAAGGGTGAATTGAAGTCCTCTAATGAAAAGAGGGCTCAAACTAAGAGTTTCTTTAGGCATGAAAGAGACATCATACTATTGGTAATAAACCCCTAAAGGGATTAAACCATTAAGCATGACATCTCAATCTCATGCTTAAACAAACAAGTTGTTTGAAACCACTTTCAAAGCAAAACAAAAGTCAAGAAAGGAGGGAAGTTGCAAAGGTGATCAAGAGTGATCACAAGTATGGAAAGCCATAAATAAACACTATCAACTCAAATAACATGGTGTCTAAGGCCTAAAACACCAAACTCATGAGGACAATTACTATAAGTATGCAAAACAAAGCTCAAATGCAACAAACACTTAGAAATAGTCTTAAAATAGTCTAAAAATAGTCTTAAAACATGCTGGAATTAAGACAAAAATGGCTAGATTAATAAGCTAAAACATAGATCATGCTAGGCTAGTAAGCAAAACACAAGAAGGGGAGGCTAACCCCTCTAATTTTGGATTTCAAGACATGATTTTAGCCATTGAAATAACTCTAAAAAACAGTGTTTAAAAGCTCAAAAAAATATAGTGCAAAGGTGGAAAACACATGGGAAAAGGCCTTGAGAGCAAGGTGTAAAGAAGGATGAACCACCCCTCAACCTTTATTGACCTTAAAACCCAAGTTTCAGCCCAAAAATACAAAGTTTTTACAGCCCAAAAACAATTGGAAAATAGTAAGAAAAAGAGTGAATACAACAACTAAAGAAGCAAAGCCTTATACCTCTTGAAGAGAAAATCCAATTTCAAGCAATAAAGCAAAGCGCACACACCCTCAAGAGCTTAAACAAGGCTCAAAGACACCTCAACTTGAAAATGGAGAGGTTTGGTTAAGAGTGTATAGGCAAGGGTGAAGGACATATAAGCAAGGGTTAAGAAATTTACAAGAGAGAGAGAATTCTAGAGAGAGAGAGAGGAAAATTTTTCTAGCCTCCAAATATGAGAGGGGGGTCCTCTATATATAGAAAACATGAATTTCCCTCATAAACATCCAACCATACACGTGGGAGTAGATGCAAGCATCTATGCAAACAGCTGGCACAGCTGCCACAAAATATCAGCAAAAGACATTAATGGTTGGCAACCAAGAGTAATGGTCGGCAGCCCAAAGAGGTGGCCGATAGGCCACCAAAGGTTACAGGCTTGAAAATCTTTGGGTTTGGTTCAAAAATGAGGCAACAAGTGTGTAAAGTTTGGAAGGCTCAAAGTTGTGGCATTCCGCTGAGGACTTCGAGCACTTGACAAGTATATGCACTCATCATTAGGTGTACAAGCGATGACGTCCAAGTCGTAAGGGCCGTCAAAAATGGAGTGTCTACTGTTGTAACAACCCCAACCCATGATTAACACTAATTCACGTTTAAGTATGCCAAATGAGTAATTAAGAAGTAATTCTCAGTTAATTATATGTGCATTGCATCATTTTGTGTTTATATCTGTTTAACGTAGAAAGACATGTTCATGTTTTAGTTTCGGTATGCGAAGTGAAGGCCCTATCGGAATCCGATACAGAAATTGATTTGATTTATGAGTTATTTGGAATTTTTAGAACCTTATGGTAGGTTAATTAAAATTCGATTTGGAACGATTAAATTAGATTAATTTAATGTCAACTTATTTGGCCTTAATTAATTACACCTTATCCAAGCCTAATTAAGGCACTAGTGGGCTTCCTTGGCCACCCATACACTCTCATTTCACTCTTTTGTTGATTCAAACGTGAGGGAGAGAATGAGGGAATAAAATTTAGCTCAACTAAGGAAATGCTAGAATTGTTAACAATTGAAGAGGATTTGAGGATTCAACTTCAACATTGGTGAATTCAAGTCTCTAGGTAAGGAACCAACCTCTTAATTGGGTAATGGATTTAGACTTTGCAAGACTTCAAGTGAATTAGGTGAATTCGTGTAGGAATTGAGTTAGAATTGAGGAGGTTTGAGCCATACCATACATGCATGTCCATTTCTTTACAATTTGAGCATGATTTCAAAGAATTCTTTCATGCATGTGTTTATCTCACCTATGTTTTGAGAATTCATCATATTTTTCATCCTCTCATTACATTTGATCATGGTTTGGAGGCTTGAAACTCAAATCATTTCATGCATGTCATGTTTTTGGAACATCCATAAAGTTTAAGTTGAGATTGTGAACAATTGGCATGCCCTTGGGCCATGATTTCATGAATGATCTTCAAGTCATGATGTTTTGTGAGTTTCTAAATGTTTTCCAGAATTTTGGTCCAAAATATTGAGTTTTGAAGTGTTTAGTTTCAGTTTGAAGCTTGGAGATCAAATTTGGAAATTCTAGAATTTGAATTCACGCTCGAGCGTAGGAGTTCAACCTTGAGCGAGCACTCTGAGTGCGTGCACTTCTACTCGGGCGACTTGAAGTACGCTCGAGCGTGAAATGTATGTACCCAGAAGTTCATGTGTTTTGCAGCACGCTCGAGCGACAGAAGTCACGCTCGAGCGAGGGTCTGAGTTTCACGCCCAAGCGGAGATCGAGCGTCCATCGAGCGTGAAAAGCAAGTAACCAGTACTTTTTCAAAGTTTACAGTCCGCTCGAGCGAAAGAAGTCACGCTCAAGCGAACCCTCACTTTTTGCATGTCCGCTCGAGCAAGGAAAGCCACGCTCGAGCGGTGACCTTATTTCCAACAAGTTTTGAAAAATGTTTTTAAGTACACTTTTACATTCTCCTTCTATCCTAGGCATTCCTAGGCCATGATTAAGACTCCATAATGAGGTTAAAGGCTAGAAACACACTAAGAACAAATGAAATATCCGAGTATGTGTATTCAATGTATGAATCTGCCATTTTATGTAGGTCACGAGCCTCAGGATAGGTGAATTGCCTACTTTGCTGCCAATTTGGAGCTACCAGTTATTTGTAAGTAATAACTTAGTAAAACTATGTTCAAGTAAATTATTTTCTGCACACGAATTAAGAACTGTTCTATGAAATGCCATGTTTTATGCTATGAATGATTGTCCAAGTCTAACAATTACTTATGACATTATGCTATGATTTAAGTAATGCCATGATTCAAGTATATGCAAGTTCCCGATACCAGAGGTTCCTTATGGGACTGACAAGCTATCTATACCCGGCTGGAGTTTCCTCAGTAGAACTGACAAGTTTACAAGTTCCCAGTTCGGATGTTCCTTTATGGGACTGACAAGTTATTCTTACCCGGCCGGAGGTTCTTATATAGAACTGACAAGTATGATTTAAGACATTATGTGTGTGATCTATCAGCACTGATGGATGTACTATGTAAGACAAAGCATGAACTCTGAACTCTATATATGCTCAGAATGAGAATACGTATGTGAATTTCAGTTTCAGCCACAGTTATAGGGCATCATTTATTTACCCCTTTACTTTGTTATTATTCACTAAGCCTCCGCTCACTAGTTATTTATTATGTATGTAGGTGAGCAGGCTCGTGATCAGGCTTAAGATGACACTTGGGGTATTTTGTGTTGGTCAACCACCCTCTGTGCCTCACGAGGAGGTTCCAGATTAAGTCGTGTATTGTAGCTGTGTCAATATGGATGTATAAGACTGTCTCTTTTGTTTTATGAACAAGTCACCTTTTGTATGTACTTGTTAGTGACGTGTAAACAATGTACCTATGACACTTGTATGTATATAAAGTTTAAGGTTTTCAATCCCATGTATGTCTTTACAACTCAATGGACTTCGTATGTTTTGTATATTTGCTTCCGCAGCCTCTAACTATATGTTATTATGTCAAAAGGCCTTTGGTAAGCCTAAGATTACTGGCCGGTTACGACACTAAACCTATAGGGGCGAGTTTGGGTCATGACAACAGTGTCTTCCTTGCTACTGCCAGGAACCTCATCTGACTTGCTTGCCATCATGACATTCTCATCTGTAATTACCTCATCCCTCTCACTCTCCTCATTTGACAAGAGTGCTTTAGATATCTCCTCCAGTTGCCTTCTAAGGAAAATATTTTTTGGTACTTTCTTTGTTTTACTTGACTCGCCACTTTCATCTTTTTTCTTCTTCTCTCTCTCTCTCTCTCTCTCAAATCAAATTGTTTTGATCATCTCTTTTTGGATTATCTCATTTCTTTATTGAAAACATAACATGAAACTTTCTTTGTTCCTTTCTTACTTGAGTTCTGGTTGGGCCTAAAGGCTTCCACCCGAACAAAGGAAATTTTGGATGAATCACACCTTGCCAACCAACATGTGTAGGCACTGGTGGCTTCATCATCTTTGGCTGCATTGGGGGGTAAACCTATGGAACCCTCACCCCTTGGCCATGAAACTATTCTAGCCTAAAAAACCTTTGACCCTAGCCAAAAAATGGCCATTGAAATGGTCTTGGCACAAATACTGGTCTCTGAACATGACTAAAGCCACTAGATGGCCTTTGATCTTTTAACTGCCTTACTTTAACTCTTACTCCTTTTGCACCATGAAGAGAAGGATACACAGGTTGCCATTTGAAGAAAAATGGACCATCTTCCTCATTGTATGACTTGTCGACATGCCTAAAGATCCCAAGGTCCTGCCCATCAAACAACAATTGTCTCCATTGAAAATCTGAAGGTCACCTCATCCTAAGGTATTAAACCTTAAGCCATGATCTTTCACAGTCTCCTTCAACTTGTCAGCCAAAATTGCTTGCAATTTATCCTTTTCAGTCCCACATCTTGAGCACACAAACTTGTCCCCTTTTATCACTTTCTTTTCCTTTTCTTGCTTCTCCTTCTGGATCTTCTCTAAATCAGACAACTAAACGGTTGGGTTCAGTGCCTTCCTTTTAATGCTAGTTGATACCATATGAATTGGTGCCATTTCTGGAAAGGGATTGATGTCCACTACCATAACCCCTTTCTCCTTCTATGTATATTTCAGCAATCCATTTTGTATTAAGTCCTACATACAGTTTCTGAAAGTTAGACAATTGTTGGTAGAATATCTAAAAGTATTATGCCATTTACAATATTCTTTTCCTACTCTGTCTAGTTCTTTTGGAATTATATGTTCAGGGGACAATGTTAAAAATTAATTAGCCAATAATTCATCAAAAATGACATTAGCCTTAAACAAATCAAAAGAATGCTGCCTAAATGTAGGGTTTGTATTTCTTTTGGCTGGCTGAGTGGCTGGCATATCCACTGGTTTGTCCACTTTTCTCAAAATCCCACAAACCACTGGTGTTTTGCCAACCACTTGAGCCACATCCACATCAATTTCTATTTCTACATCAACCTCTTGGAAATAAGTTCCATAAGAGTTTGCATTCCTATGTCTCTCCTCTCTAAATATTGATTCATATTTTGTTGCCCTAGATGACAACTCAAACAAGTACCTAAACTCCATCCTTTCAAACTTCTTTCTTAAGTCAAATTCCAGTGCATTTTGAGCCATTCTCACAATTTCAACCTCAGGCATGTACATTCAACACCTTTTAAATTTGTCAATAAATTGTTTTACACTCTTAGAAAACTTCTGCCTCATTTCAAACAAATCAACTAGAGTTACTTCAGGCTCAATTCTATAAAACTGGGTATGAAACTGACTCTCCATTTCTATAATGAACCATGTGAAAGTAGTCCTAGACAAAAAAATGTGGAAATAACCTCATTTTAAGTATGTCATTATTTCCTGTTTCTCCACATTGTAAAGTAAACCTCCATATGTGTTTAATTATTGATTGGTTTTCCTCACCATGAAACAAGGAAAACTCAGGTACTCTATAGTTCTTAGGAAAAGGTTCCTCATCTACCCATTGAGGGTATGGTTTCCTAAATCTAGGCCTTTCAGGCCTACTCATCCATGGACCATAAAGGTCTTGAACAATTCGAATAATCTGGTCTCTTTGAAGATTTTCACCATGATTAATAGCATTTTGCCCCCTATACCCATAATTGTTTTCAAAAAATTCATGCCTGTTGACATGTAAAGGGGGTGTTGGACCTCTTAGCCTTGGGCCATTACCAAATGGTTCACGATGCATGCTAGGCCTGTGCATTTCAAGATATACACCCATATTAGCATAATTATTTACCCCTTGGTGTCCATAACCCATATATACCCAACATTTTGATTCCCAAAACCTTGATTATAGTCTTCAAAACTCATATTATTTCTTGGCCTCATGTTAGGATAACCATTAAATTCTAAACAAATCTCTGTCTTCCATACCTTTTTGACCATGTAATGGGTTAGAAAAAATATTTGACCCACGTTGCCCTCCAAGCCAATTTCCTTAAATTTTAACATTTGGGGTTTGAAATACCTTATGCATTCTTTCCTTTGTAGTTGGGTCCCTATAAAAGGATATTGGCTCACCAACAGACTGGTGTGACACACCAGTTGGTAGGAACATGTGTGTTCTCGAAGACACCTTTTGTGCCTTTACTTCACTCTGGCTTGCATACTCTATCGATGGAGCTTTCAATACACTCCTCACTTCTCCCAGAAGAATCTCGTTCTCCTCCAATGACTAGTTTTCTAGTGCATCCCTTATCTGAGCCACTAAAACCCCTGTTGGAATTTTGGCGTGGCCACTTGTTTGGCCTTCTGTACCCACTGGTTGGCCACCCATCTGGCCTTTATGGGCTATTGCCTGGCCTACATGTTGAGCATCACCATTATCAGCCAAGACCAAGTCTTGGTTCACCTCTTCTTTCTCAAACTCAACAGGCCTCTTTTCAACATGTTTTGTAACTTGTTTCTTCGCCTTCATCATTTCTCCTCCCCAAATTATGCAAGAAGGTCCCACTGGGCATGCAAAAAATTATTAGTAAAAATTATGCTAGGGTTGGATTGACAGCAACCAAGCAGTAATTCAAACTAAACAACTTAAACAGGAACAATCAAGCAATTACGGTTCTAGTTCAAATGCCTCAAAAGAATGAGAATTTCTTTGGATCAACTGATGATAGCAAAGTAAACAAGAAGGAAAAACAAGCTTTTTAAATCAACGGATGGCAACAAGGTAGATTAAACAAAAAGAAAACAACTTCAAATTGTTGTATCGAAGGATGGTAACAATGTAGATTAAACAAACAAAAGCAACTTCATATTGAAATCACCTATGTTCATTCAACAAGTACAGATTACAGTAACATAAACTACTCCTAAGTTACAATCTCTACTACTCTTAGGTCTAAAAGCTAAGTTGTTATGTTGTTGTTGATGTCCCTTACTTTCTGCAAACTTCTGGCTTTTATACTTCTTCTTTCCCACACCCTCATGATCTCTTCAATCTGTAACTGCTGCTGTGTAACTGCAACAACTGCTTCCTGGCTTCTAGGCCTTCCAATTACATTAGACCTTCACTTCTGTCTGTTGAATTGCCTCTTCAAGTTATCACATCCCTACAAGCCTTTTTAACCTTCCCTCGACGAAGAAAGACTTTTACTTTGTTTCATGCTCCCTCTTGAAGAATTGCCCACTGAGTTCACGATCACTGCCAGTAACTGCTCCATCACTTCTAGACGACCCATATGCAAAAAATCCATTTTCAACTGCTGATCTTGATCCTCTAATGTTGGGCATCCACTCTAGACTTGGCCACGTGTCCTTCACTAACTGGACCACCTATCGATACGGCTTGGCAAAAATAGAAGCAAACAATATCATAATACTTTTATCTTCTTACACTCAAACCTCAATTCTAAAACACCACGACCATCCTCCATCACTAGTGCCACCTCTCTTATTGGCCATCCCCTCTAATCGTCTTTTTTCCTCTAAACTTGTCATTACTTTCCACCACGAACCTTTCACTCTCATAAGGCCCCAGTCGCGAGCCACCCATTTTCAAGGTTGATTATAGAGGTTTACAATGGAAGGGAATGAGCTAGGAGTAGCGGTGGTGGTGGTGGTGGTGGTGGCGGTGGCGATAGTGATGGAGGGTTGAAAGTGGCAACAACAGCGACAAAGAAGTGGTGTGTGAATGGAAGAAAAATTAAGCTTTATTTAGTTTGGTTTTAGAATATGTTTTTAAAAAATTTTAAAAAAATTTAATAAATAAATAAACTTATTATTTTCATATGATTTTATCTTTTTAGGTGGCAAAAAAAAAAATTTGGTATTTATGTTTGTCTATAAATTTTTTCATAAAAAATTCACAAATTGAAACCAAACATAGCTTTAGGGTTTTAAAATTGAAGATGATAATATTATTTGAATAAACAGATGTGTACTGAAAATTTTATTTTTTTTATGTGTATTGAGAAGATGTTCATTAAGTATATGTATTGGGGAGATTAATGTGTGGATATAGAATTACCCAAAAATCAAGGGCAAATTACATCAATAGTTCCTACATTTTATTCTCTATGTCATTTTGATAATTACACTTTCAATTTGCTCAATTTTGAGTTTTAATTTTAGATTTCTTGTCAATTTAGTTTAATTGATAATGTCATTTAGTTTTTTTTTTTTTCATAGAAAATAATCATTGAATTGGTTAAGGTTTATGATAATTGTGTGTTTGAGTCAGTTTATGCACATCTCGACAAATCATATTATACTGAAGTTAATAATTAGGCAAACTTCCAGTGGCCCTTGGGCCGACTCGAACTCGAGACCTTGGATCTTATTCTCAAATCTTTACTGCTCTGTCAACAGTCTTTACCTCTCGGTCAATCCCTTAAACTTATTGAATTGAATGAGATTAATTCACTGAGTCGAGCAAACTTATAATTTTGTCCATAAAATCATGACACAAGTCACTTATATGAATATTTTTTATTAAAAAATGATAACAATTATAATTAATTGGACTAAATTAAGAGAAAATCAACAACTCAAGATTAAAATCAAACCAATTAAAATTATAGAAACCAAAATGATATAAAACAAATATATAAGAACTATCAACATAATTTGTCCAAAAATCAATGTGCGACAAAACTTTACATAGTTATCATTCTTCAACCAACGTTTCAATGGCTGATTTTTGAAGTAAATTTCTCGTTCACGCCAAAATGAATTTGAAAAAAAAAATTTAAATTTGATATTCGTCTACACATAGAGTTGAACTCGCAGAATCGTAGATCCGCCAAAACCATTTTCAAGCGAAATTAACAATGTTTTGATCACCGGCTGTATGTCATTTTGTTTTTTGCGAATATACAATTTAAATCAATTTAGATAGGGCGACAAGTTCAACACATCAATTGGGCTCAACAATGCAAAATCTGTAATGTTCTTTGCAACTTTGATGCCATTATAGTATCTTTAAGCATATATGTGGAATTTCCATACAACAATAAGAAAGAATTGTCTTCATCTTTTGACATGAAAATAAAATAAAATAAATAAATAAATTGACGAAGATCACAAAACCTCAACCAGCCAAGGTCGGCACTTCAATTTCAAAGCTAGAAAAAAACATTCGGAAAAATCACAGTTGACAAATTTCCAACCTATTCATCAACCTAAACCTTGTACATGTATAAATAGTCCTAGCTCCCTTGCATACCCATCAAGTTAAACATAATTAAAAAAGATTAATTTGGTCCATAATGGTGATGACACGGTTGCTTTGGCTTCTCTACACATCATTAGTGCTTTCTGCTCTTTCGCTAAATTGCCACTGCAGTGAGATCAAAAAGGTATATATGTAATGCTTTTTCTTTGATCAACAAACATATATATGTATAATATGAGTTTTATGTTAAGGTTTGTGTTTTTGATTTTGATTTTGATTTTGGAATGAATGATTGTAGGTTCATGTTGTGTACATGGGAGAGCGGCCACAAGAAGATGTTTCTGTTGCATCCATGCATCATGCAATGCTGAAAAATGCAATGGGAAGGTTGTTATTAGCACCTAACTAATACCAATATTTATGCATAAATGTAGTGAACAACTATTAATCACCACACTACTAAAACTCAGGATGGGATAAGCCGGATCAGATTTGCCTAAATATCACATTTTGATTATACTTTGGAAAATTATATGTATTTTATTGGATAAATTTTTTGAGCATCTTGAACATTTTACATTTGTTGAATGCTTTTCAAGAATCTTGAGAATTCAAGTTTGTGCAATTGCAGTGCTTCATCTGCAAAAGAGTCGCTTATTTATAGTTATGGAAGGAGCTTTAATGGATTTGCAGCCAAGCTAACAAATGATGAAGTTGCAAAAGTTTCAGGTGAAATATTAAACAAAGAAAAAATGGAATACAAAAAAGCATTGCTTATCTATATATATATATATATATGTTCTTTTCATGCTTAGAACATATTTGCAGAAATGGAAGGTGTAATTTCAGTGATTCCAAATCACAAACTGAAGTTGCACACTACAAGGTCTTGGGACTTCATGGGTTTCGGTACAGGCAATGATGGAAATTTACAAGAAGGAGATGTCATTGTTGGAGTTATAGACACCGGTAAATATATGTATATATATATATGAACGTAGCCCATGTCATTGTTCTGCTTTTCTTGTTCTACTTTCGATGCAATTTCATTTTTTGTTTTTATTAATTTGTAGGAATCTGGCCTGAATCTGATAGCTTTAGTGACAAAGATATGAGCCCTCCACCAGCAAAATGGAAAGGGGCATGCCAAGGCGCCAATTTCACCTGCAACAAGTAATTACATTCCTTCTTTCTCCATAGCAATTTGCTTTCGACTTTTTTACCCAATACAATTAACTTTAAAATAGAATTTCCAAATTTAATAAGTTTTAAACATATTTCTCATACTCAAGTTGTTTCATAAAATAAGACTTCGAATTTCTTAAATCACTTAAAGTCGTGCTTTGAAAACATCTCAATAACAATTTCTATGTATATGATAACCATGAATCAACAACACCATTCTTTAAAATGATGAAATGTTTTGTTTTTGGAATCACACAGCAAGATCATCGGAGCTCGATTCTACAATAGCGAAAACTATTATGACAACACTGAGTTCAAATCCCCAAGAGACTCCATTGGACATGGAACCCATACTGCCTCGACTGCCGCAGGCCGGGAGGTGCCTGGAGCGAACTACTTGGGACTAGCCGATGGAATTGCAAGAGGCGGTGTCCCCAATGCAAGGATTGCCGTGTACAAAGTTTGTTGGGATTCAGGGTGTGCTCTTGCAGATATACTTGCAGCATTTGATGATGCAATTGCAGATGGAGTTGACATTATATCAGTTTCCCTTGGAAGTGATTGGCCATACGACTACTTTGAAGACCCTATTGCCATCGGATCTTTCCATGCCATGAAATATGGAATATTAACATCAAACTCTGCGGGGAATTCGGGGCCTTTTGCCGTCACTGTCTCTAACTTCGCGCCTTGGACACTAACAGTCGCTGCCAGCACCATTGACAGGAAATTTGTTTCCCAAGCTGTTCTTGGCAACGGACAAATTTTCAGTGTAAGTTAAAAATTACAGTACCTGATCATTACCTGCGTTGCAACTTATTTTTAGCGATGTTGTATGTAATTAAGTTTTCTTGATATCTTGACAAAATGAAGGGTCTCTCTATTAACAACTTTGACCTCAATGGGACATCATATCCATTGATTTGGGGAGGAGATGCAGCAAACTACACCGTTGGCGCTGATCCAGAATCTTCAAGATACTGCATACCTGGTGCTATGAGTTCAGACGAAGTGCAAGGAAAAATTGTCTTCTGTGAGACACTTTGGGATGGTTCTGGGATTCTACTAGCTAATGGAGTGGGAACTGTAATGGCCTATTCATCTATAACTGATTTTGCCTTTAATTACCCATTACCAGCAACAGTTATCAGCACAGAGGATGGCCTCAAAGTTTTGGATTACATCAGATCGACTGAGTAAATGATCTTATTTATATCATTTGAGCTATCTCTGTTATTATTTTGTTCTATTCGGCAAATTTTATATTGTGTTAACAAAATACACTAATCATTTTCAGCAACCCCATTGCAACAATTCTAGTAGGCGAGACTCCAAAGGATGTCATGGCACCTGTTGTCGTCTCATTTTCTTCAAGAGGGCCCAACCCAATGAGTCCAGACATTCTCAAGGTAATGAAACAATTTGTCCATTGTGATTGATCTTCTTCACTTTTGTTTTCAACTGTCTCTAAATGTTGCATATCTTGAACTGCTAATGAATAGCCTGATGTCACTGCCCCTGGAGTCGACATCCTTGCTGCCTGGTCTCCAGTGTCCCCGCCGTCAGTCTATTATGCGGACACCAGGAGTGTCAATTACAACATAATCTCTGGGACCTCCATGTCTTGCCCTCACGCTAGTGGTGCTGCTGCCTATGTCAAAGCTGCCCACCCTGACTGGTCTCCAGCCGCCATTAAATCTGCACTCATGACAACAGGTACGGAAATCACAATACCAAGCTTTACCCTTTACATATTGAATTAGCCCGATAACGAATTCAACATATCCAACTACTTTTCATACTACTCTCTCTCTGTGAGCAGCATATGTTATGGACTCCAGGAAACAAGTAGATCTTGAATTTGCTTATGGGTCTGGTCACATTAACCCATCTGCCGCAGTAAACCCTGGACTAGTCTTTGATGCATCTGAGGCAGATTACATTGACTTCCTTTGCAAAACGGGCTACAACACAACCACGCTAAGACTTGTCACCGGCGACAACAGTACTTGCACTAACACACTACTCGGAAGAGGGTGGGATCTAAACTACCCGTCATTCTCTCTGTATGTTAAAGATGGCGAGCAAATCATGGGCGTTTTCAACAGGACAGTGACCAATGTGGGTGAACCAAATTCAACTTACGTCTCTAGCGTGTACATTCCCACAACTTTCAGTGTCACGGTAGAGCCATCTGTGCTATCATTTTCCGCAGTTGGGGAAAAAAAATCGTTCACAGTGAAGATAACTGGACCAAAGATTTCACAGCAACCAATCATGTCAGGTGCGATTACGTGGAAATATGGAGTCCATGTGGTGAGAACTCCACTTGTGGTTTATAACTATATTCCTGGTGCTCCTTATAACCTTGATGATGGTAGTACTTACTCCATGATTAACAACAAGAAGGCTACCTTCCGAGGTTCTTCCATATATCACAAGAATGGGATCATCGATCGGCTACAACTAATTTGAACTAGATCGCACTCTTGATTCTCGGAGGGAGCTTTTGAGGCAGTTATTGACTGAATAAATTGTTATGTTTTCGAGTTCTTTCAAATTCAAGACCAAGCGATAAAAAATAAAAGAAAAGGGAAGCCTTGTTCTCTAGTTTGCAACCTCTCTTTTTCGGGTATAATAAAACTGACGAGGACAAATGTTATTGCCTCCTAAGTAATGGAATTCATTTGTTCTGTATCTATGTTTGTATGTGTACTCTTTTGTGGGACGTATGTTTTCCTACATTAATTGAATAAATGCACAAGAAAAAAAAAATTATTTTCATTTCATTTCCCACAACTTTTAATGTCACACTTGAGCCATCTGTGCCGTCTTTCTCTCTTATAAGTGAGAGTCATTTAGGCTTCGTTTGGGAAGCCATGGTTTGGGCTTTTTTGGCTATTTTAGCCACAAAAAATAAAATAGGCTATTTTAGCCATAACAAACAAAATATCACATCCAACCCATAATCATTACATTCTTCTCTCACAAAAAAACTCAAAAAAGCCAAAAAACCTTTCCCAAACCAAGCTTTTAAGCCCAGGCTAAAATAGCCAAAAAAATCAAAAAGTCCAAAAGACAACCTACTTCCCAAACGGAAAGATTGCTCAGCTAACTTTGTTTTGTCAAAAATTTTAGAGTAAATTACAAATAATTTTACTTAAAATATTAATTGTTCATGTAGTTTTAGAAATTATATCTTACTTTTTTAAATTTTTTCAATTACGTGACAAATAACTTATTTTATTAATTAATTATTAAGTCAATTAATAATTTTTAATGATATCAAAAATATGTTTCAATTAATAGTTTTTGTAATTTTATTGTTTCATAAGAGGGTAGTTAGAACTTCAATTTTTTCTGTTGAACGACAAATTTTAACAAAGAAGTATTTGTAACTTACATAATT
The DNA here is from genome assembly GCF_055761805.1 of Camellia sinensis. Classification (NCBI taxonomy): domain Eukaryota; kingdom Viridiplantae; phylum Streptophyta; class Magnoliopsida; order Ericales; family Theaceae; genus Camellia; species Camellia sinensis. Next base: position 66,636,182 of record NC_138973.1, on the reverse strand, counting down.
ACATAGCATAATTTGTATTTTAAGAAAATCTCAAAAAATATATTTGTACAAGGGTCATGTTATAGATGTAGATGATCATATTGGCGATTTATAAATCACAAAGAATAAAATACTTTTTGAACGAATATAAATTGCATCTGGCCTATATTTAAATTTTTTTGGGTTAGTTACAAAAAAATCTAGGGTTTCGTGTGTTTTCAATTTAAACTCCAGAGGTTCAATTTTTACAAATTAAATCTTAAAATTTCATCTGTGTTTCAATATAAACCCTCCGTCTATTTCCGTCTCACTTCATTTTCTTTCTTTTTTTCAGATATAAACCAAGGTTTAGATTCAATATATTTCAATTTTGAGTTTCAATTTTTAGAGTTTGTACGTATGACTAAACCTGTAGATATTTATATAAACATTTGTACATATGACTAAACTTGTATTCGCAAGGTTTAGAGTTTCAATTTTTACAAATATATTTCTTTCTTTCTTTTCATCTGTGTTTCAGATTCAAACTTTAGCACAAATGAGATCATGGAAAATTCTAGAAGGCCCTAAAGAAAGAATTCAAGTACATATACACATTTGTACATATGACTAAACTTGTAGATATTTATACAAACATTTCTAGAAAATATTCTAGAATGTTCTTGTAATTTATAAGAAGACTTTTATGGAAAACTTCTATTTACCACTTTCTTTTGTATTCTAGAATGTTCCTAAGGAGCTTATGAATAGGACATTTGCTCCAATCCATCCAAAAATTGTATAAGTTCCTCTATGGTGAATACAAAGACATTCTTTCATACTCTCATTGTCTTCTTATTTGTCTTTCTTACAAATTTGTAAGTTAGGCTGACTTAGTATCATCAAGTAAGACTTGTGATTGTTTAAGTGCCGCACAAAATGCTTGAAAATAACCAAGGCTATGACAGCACGCTCTTGTGGTTACTTTGTAATTCTCACTACCTAAATTGTCACTTTAATGGTGGATGAAAGTATTTTTGATAGTAGCAAACTTGGAAGAGGTTAGTTCAAAAAAAAAACCTTGGAAGAGGTTGGGATCTCAAATATCACAGTTCTCACTTTGGCTTTGTGTTCAGTTGTAAAAAAATTTGCGCAAAAAAAATAACTAACCACTGAGTTTCGATTCTCCTGATGGTGAAACTCGTCAGATGTACTAATTTAATAAATAATTATTAACTTTTACCAATAAAATAAATAAATAAATAATATTTCTTTAGCTAGAAAATTGATTAAATGAAAATAGAAATGATTTAGCGCATATAATCTCATATATTAATTTTTTTTGCCCAAAAAAAAAATTAGGGTTAGTTATGTTTGTCACCCCTATACTTTAATCCAAATTTCATATTAGTCTCTATAGTTTTAATTTAAACAATTGGATCCCTACACTTTAAATATAGTTTCAATTTAGTTTTTCCGTCTAAATTGAAGGTTAAAATTAATAATTTTGAGATATTTGTTAATTTTTTAACGTTTCAATATGGTTTTTTTGTCTAGATTGGTGGTCAAAATTAATAATTTTGAGACTCTTGTCAATTTTCTAAAACGTACACGTAGATAAAATTAACAAAAATTCAGATAGAAAAACCAAATTGAAATTAAACTTAAAGTATAGAGACAAATTGTTTAAATTAAAATTATAAGAATTAAAATAAAATTTAAATCAAATTACTGAGATGAAAAATATAATTAACCTAAAAATTTATTATGGTGAGACATATTTTCCTCCGACAACTAAACACACGTATAAAAAATAAACGATTTTTCTTTTTCCTTTCCTGTGCAGTGACATATACATAAGACAACTAGCATGTAGATTCCCACAACTTTGAGGTTATGTTTGTTTTTATTAAGCCTCCGTTTGGGAAGTAGGTTGGTTTTTTGGCTTTTTAATTTTTTGATTTTTTTTGTTATTTTAACCTGGGCTTAAAAGTTTGGTTTGGGAAGGGCTTTTTAGCTTTTTGGCTTTTTTGAATTTTTTTGTGAGAGAAGAATGTAATGATTATGGGTTGGATGTGATGTTTTGTTTGTTATGGCTAAAATAGCCTATTTTGTTTTTTGTGGCTAAAATAGCCAAAAAAGCCCAAACCATGGCTTCCCAAACGAAGCTTAAAATATTTTGATCAAAAATATTTTACTCATTTTATCTTATTTGATTAAAAAAAGTTAGTAAATATTTTTTAAGAAAAATATTTTTATATCATTTTTTCCAAAATGACTTGCCTCTACAAACTTCGTAAATTTTTACAAAATTAACTCACTTATTATATTTTTAACACATTATCTTTTCAAAAAAGTATTTAGCTCACTAAAAAATATTAAATAACACTTTATTAAATCAGAATTTCTCTTTTAGATAATAAAATATTTTTGTTTTAAGTATCAACTAAACGCTGAAAAATAAAAACAAAAATATTTTTTTGTGTGTATAAAATAAAACAAAATAAAATAATTTTAATATAAAATATTTCACATCAAAATAAACACACCCTTTTAGTTAAAAAGATAAAACGTCAATGTGTGGACCTTCTAATTATTGAGAAACCCATCTTGGTGAACTTTTTAAAAAACATTGACTTTTTAGAAATTTTATTATCTTCTAGTCTTAAAAAAATAAAATTTAAAAAAACAATCCTTACCAAAGACAAATTGTAAAATAAAAAAAATATTGAATCCTCGTTTAACATTAACTTTTTTAAGTGACTTTTTTGTTTTAAGATTTTTTTAATTTGGCTTTTTTAATCTTGTTTGGTTTAACTTTTTTAACTATTTTGATTTTTGTAAGAAAAAAAATATAATAATTATGATTTAAATATAATATTTTATCTTATTGACTTATGTAGCTAATTTTTTCTTTTTTATACTTTTTTAGTCAAAAATCTAAAACAAAACGAAACTTAAGCCCCGTTTGGGAATATGCTATTTTAGTAATTTTTTGACTTTTTAACTAAAATATGAGGTAAAAAAAACTATTATGTTTGGGATGACTTTTTGACTTTTTACGAAAAGATATGCAAAAAATAGAGACAAAAGAGAATCTTTAACCTATTTTGTATAAGTTATTGACTTTTTGATTTTTTTAATAACTTTTTGATTTTGAAGTTAAAATACTCACTTGCCAAACGAGGCGTTAAAGCTGCTATGAACTGAATGCTATTCTGTACGGCACAAGAAGGTTCTTTGTCCGTAGTGTACCTTAAATAACCCAAAGCTATAAATAAAACTGAAAGAATAAAAAATAACCCCAAAACTGTGTCTTTTAGGGCACAGCAGCCACCTTTCACAATGATCAAACCTTTTAGGGACAAATGTAATTCACAAAAATTCACATTGATCAAACCATTTGGGCCAACTGTAATTCACAAAAACTATAGTGATGTATGAACCCTAGCAAACATATTGTAGAAGAAAGAAATGAGAATATTTTATAAGAAATCACTTCCAAGTAGTTTATTCATAATCAAGGTAATACAAATACAACATTGAAATACAGAATAGGCAACCATGCGAGATCATATCAACCCGCATGAATTAAATTTAAATAATAGTCACCATGACAAGACCACAAAAAAAGGGAAAAAAAAAAAACAAAAACAAAGCTCAAACCTGATCAAGCGGCAGGAGTCTTCTGATTTGGCTTGAACACATACTTGATGAGGGATTCCTTAATGGACAAGAGTTCGGGGAATTCCTGCTTCAGTTTGGTGGCATCAAGCTCATTGTTGCTCCTTGGAGCAACTATAACCTTTGCCTGCTCTTCAAGATTAAAGTTCTTCCATGTGAAGTTGGGGTCAATGTAATCACGATACATCTCTAAAATCTCGTTGTGGCTCACCACTCCAGGGTTTGTGAAGTTGTATATTCCAGTGAGGTTCCTCTTTGCCATATCAATAGAAATGGGGAGAAGCTCATCTAAGATTGTCATGGAGTTTGGAATGTCGACAACCTTCTCATATCGAGTGATCTTTGTAATGAAATTGCGGGGATTGGTCAAATCAGATGAGATTGGCATTCTGACACGTAGCGTACAGACATTCTCATAATTATTGAGCAGATCTTCCACCTTTAGAAATCAATTAGAGGAATCAACATCAAAACTAACAATCATTTTCAACTTTCATACATTATTGCACATTCTTTAACATATGGCCAGTAGGATTTAATTACAAGTATTAATAACATAAAAAAGCAGATAAACAGACAGCAATGCTGCTATTTGCTGATCTACACTTGATAGTTGAGATCAAAGTAGATTTGCCTAATCAACATAACAATTCGGGTACATCCACTTGTCTTTATGATAAATGCTCTAGTTTCTTGAATTTGACTTTCTAACACATGAATTTGGCCTCATGTTAGGATTTAAAGGGTTTCACTACAATAGATTACCACAATATCTATATTTTAAAACCAATTAGAAAGCACTAAAGTAAGGTGTTTAAAGGATAAAAAGACCATTATACAAATAGTAGTTGATTCAGTAATACGTTAAAGGCCGAAATTTATATAGGAACTAGGTTACTGGAATGTGGTGTATGTTACTTCCCTTATTAGATTCATTTTCAACACTGGATAACATTAGTCACACAACACAAACGAATGTTTTATATGAAGCATAAACCCACACTGACTCAAACATCTGAGCAAAGTTCAAAAATTGTAAGGCTAATATAATATCCAACATATGATACTTTTAGCTTGTGTTTGATTAGGAGATTTGGAGAGGAATTTAAAAAGGAAAAGAAAAAATGTGTATAAAATTAAGTGAAATGCAAGTATATTTTATTTACATTTCACATATATTTTCCTTTTCCCTTTTCAAATCACTTCTCAAATCTCCAGCGTCACGGCATCGTACAAACCAAGCCAAATTGAGTAAGACCAGCTCAAAACTAAACATGCATTAAATTAAAAATTGAGTTCAGCTTGTAACCCTGATACAGTCTCACAGTAACTTCAAATCAAGTTAATTGGAAACCAATCACAAGTTAATTGGGTTGCCTTGAGATCTTAATTACACAAATTCTTCAAACTAAGTACCCTGCTAAATACACAAATGCTATATTGCTGTAGATTCAAATTAGGTGTAATGTAGATCCCACCTAAAATGAATCTAGTGCACACATTGAATTTCCTGAAACACTATGTATAGCATTCCAATTGCATTATCCGGGCGTTCTAGCTAACAATATCGTCGTGACCTTCCTCCTATGGATTTTCATGACATAACTTGAAAGCAAGAAGACTGCAAATCAGCTCATTTGCAGCTAAAACACACAATCTTATTCGAATAAAAGAAATCCAAAAAGCAAGATCACAGATCTAACACTTTTGATCTTGTAATCATTATATAGATAATCAATACCTAATTGAAGCAATTATAACAAAAATATCAAGAGTATAAACATAGATCTTTAATGAAGCTAGCATAATAATATCAAATTAAATGACAATCAAGCACAACAAATCACAAAAATCCAATCTTTAACACAAATTGCACAAATTAGACTGACCATGGCCTTGGTCTTGGAATAGAAGGATCCGATGAAATTGGGGATATCCTCCTCTTTGAACCCGACGCCGGATCCGAGAGGATGAGCGGAATCGTACTCGAAGATACAGCCGGTGGCGTAGTTGATCAAGATGAGTCCTCTGTCTCTGCAGAGGTCGGCGAGGGTTAGAGTTCCGACGACATTGGTGCGGATGGTCTCGACCTTGTGGGACTCGCACCAGTCCACGTTGGGGCGCCCGGTGACGCCGGCGGCGTTGAAGACGTGGGTGGGATTGATGGAGACGAGGTCGGAGTCGAGGGAGCTCCGGTTCTCGAGACGGCCGGAGCCGTAGACGTAGTCGATTCCTTGGGATTCGCAGAGCTTGCCGAGCAGACCTCCTATCCAGCCGGTGCGGCCGTAGATCAGGAACTTCAGGGGCTTCTCCGATGAGCCGTTGGCTGGGAACCCCATACTCAAATCTAGAAAGAGAGAGAGAGAGAGAGAGAGAGAGAGAGAGAGAGAGAGAGAGTGGAGAGATGTAGTTACAGGGAGCTACTGTATATGAATATGAAGAGAGAAGAGAGAAGAGAGAAATGGATGTGTGTGAGAGAAGAGAGATGTAGTAATTGTTCCTGTTATTTGGGCATAAAAAGAGATTAGTTGTGGTAGCTGTTGGGCAAGGATTCTGTCTCCAAATGGGATCTTACTTCTCCCCTGTTTCAGTTTGATGGGTGGATTTGTTTGGACGGACTGTATAAGGAGATATTAGAATTTATTAAATTATTAATTTTGGGATATATTATTTTTAGATTGTTTGATTGAATTATATTTGTATTTTATATTTGTATTTTATATTTGTTTAGTTATGGATTAGATGTGAGGAAAAGATTATTTGATTAGGTAGGATAGGAATCTTATGTTTGTTTGGGATATTATAGAGAAAGATAAATGTTTCAAATGACTATTTTTTTATTTTCAATTATTTACTAAGTAATAGTAATATTAAACATATCTTTAATATTTTAATTATTTTTAACTAGATTAAATAAAAATTTATTTTATTTTATTTTTTACACAATTACATAAATTTACTTTTTAAAAAATAAATAATTAAAATGAACAAAATATCTATAAAAAATATGTTATTTTTTTAATTAAAATTCTAAATAAATTTATTTTAAAAAATAATAATAATTAAATAATGAAATTAAATAAAACATCTATTAAAATTTAAATAATAAAATTAAATAAAATATAAACAAAATTTTAAAATAAAACCTCAATAAAATATCTATAAAAAAATTATTTTAAAAAATTAAATAAATAAATAAAACATCAATAAAAATTAAATAAAATTATTTTATTTTTAAATTGAGACATTTAAATTTTATTGAATTTTACTAAATATAATACATAATTAAATAATAAAAGGTTAAAATGATCATTTCACTACCTAATCCCCGATTTGGGGACGCTGCTGCGCAAGGTGCGCAGCAGCATCTGCTGTGCGGTGGAAATAGGCTCATTTTGGGGTCCATTTTGATAATCCGAACCGTTCACATTTTAGAATACATCAAGTAGAACATGTCTGCAAAAAATCAAGTTAATCGGATATCGTTTACCCATTCATCCACTCACATTTTTATCTACAAAAATAAATAATAATTGTGATTTAAAGTATTAAAATGAATACAAATGTGAGTGGATGAATAGGTAAACGATATCCAATGAACTTGATTTTTTGCAAGCATATTCTACTTGATGTTTTCTAAAATGTGAACGGTTCGGATTATCAAAATAGACTCCGAAATGGGCCCATTTCTGCACACAACAAATGTTGCTGCACATCCCGCGCAACAGCATCCCCCAGCTCCCTAATCCCATATCCCCTTATCTCTCCATTTGTGTCCCAACCCCCCCATGGGACACAATAGTCCAATGAATTTGGAATTGATAGTTCGGTGTCAAAATTTTGAACCAAATAATGGATTATTAATTCAGATGGACTAATAGTCCAATCCTACCTTTCAATCCCTCAAAACAAAAACCACCTAACTGTATTAGATAATTAAAATTGTGTATTGACAAGAATCATTAAATGATGATTTTTATCCGTGAGAGTTTGTAAGAATATAATTTAATTAATTTTTTTTTAAAAAAAATTACTAATAAAAGTATGTGTTTAATAATTTTTATCGATAAAAAATTATTTGACTCAATTAAAAGTTTAACGGGAGAGAAATCATTCTCTTTGGAATAACCCCTTCCCCATGAAATAGGATCTGTTGGTCTTGTTATTGTTGTAATCCAATCATTACATCCATATTTAAAGTTAAAAGTGAAATTATGTTGTTTTATAGTATGTTATTTTAGGTTATTTTGGAAACTGTTTTGCTTATTAGAAAAAAATATATGTAAGAAAATAGAAAAATTATATAATTTAAATAAGTAAAAAAAATTAATAAATTAATTTATAAGTCACTTCTCAAAAGAGACTTTTATTCTAGTTTTTAATTTCAACAATTGTGTTATGTATTTTATTGACATGTCTCTATATGATAAATTGTATAAAAAGATGTGAAAATCACTACCCAGTGTAAAAAAAAAAAAATACATAAATATGAAGAGGCGCAAGTCAAAGCGCTGTTTGGAAAGTTTGACCTTTTTTTTTTTACTAAAAGATAAATTGATTACAAAATAAAAAAAAAAATTAATTCAAACAAAATATCATATCAAACCTCATAATCATTTTACTTTTTATCTCACAAATATCACGTCCAATCACAAAAAAATTTAATTATCTTTCCAAACATAAAAAAAAAATTCTCTAATAATATCTTACAATTAAAAAAGGAAAATTTACTCATAAGTCCTAGTTTTTGAAACGTTGAACCATTTAGTCCTAAAAGTTTTCTTATGCTCCATTTAGTCCCATTTTTACATCAACATGATGTGAATGATGTAAATGATCTGATATTTCATTCTATAATTTCAAAATTTATTGAAATCTGATGAACATTAGATGTTTTTCATCCTATATTTTCAAACATTATTGAAATTTGATGAACATTAGATGTTTGAAATCCAATGTTTGTAACATGACTCTGATGTTATTAACATTGTATCTGATGTTATTAACATTGTAATGGGACCTTTCAGTCTATAAGAAAACTTTTAGGACTAAACAGTGCATAAGTTATTAATTTGGAATTTATTGGTGCATCCCCCATAAAAAAACCTACAAAAAAAATTCACTTCCCAAACACCCACAAAGTTGCATTCCCAAAAAAAAATTAAGTTGTATCCCATCACAAGATGACTTGTATCCATCATATTTGTATTAAAAAAAAAAAATTGTCTTACTGTTGAATAATTCTCCCGAAAAGTCATTATAAAGAATCATGACCTAAAAAAAAAATTAGACTTTAGTATTATGAACAAAATGTTTCAGAAACGTTTTTTATTTATATTTACAAAAATTTTATAAATTAATTTTTGTTTATTTTTAAAAAAATATAAATTACAAACGCATTTAATTTGAATAAAATGTTTAAAAAAATTTAAAAATATAAACTAAAAAATATGTTTGTTCAATCCTAAAATATTTATTGTTATTTTTTATTATTTATGACAATGGGATCATACACATTATAATTGGAAAAAAAAATTATTAAAAAATTAATTGAAAAAAAATTGTTTGAAAAAAAATATTTGTTAGTCAAATTTTTAAATTTCTGTTTAAAAACCAACGTAAACTCATTTTTTGAGTTTATATTTTTTCCTCAAATTTATAAACAGAAACAATCATTTATAAATTAAAAAAATTATCAAACAAGTTTTTATAATATTTTTTAAGTTTTTATAAATATAAATTAAAAACTGAAAACGAAATAATTTTACCAAACAGGTCCCAAATAACCCCAATTTGATAGATAACAATGTGATATATTAGAAATCAATTTTTAATTTATTGCATACTCAATTTTGTAAGTTCTAATATCTTTGTCACATAATTATGGTTGAATTTATAGTGTCAATTGTAACATATCATCAATAGTGTTTTCGTTTACTTATTATAGGTTTATGAAAAAAATTGTGATTTTAATTAGGGTAAATTATCAATAAGTCATAATAATTAGAGTTAATTTCCATCAAATACTAAAAATAAGTCCCGATAAAATAGTCGTTTAAAATAATTTTTTGTAATGATTTTTTTACATGTCACTAACAATTGACTATTAGTGACTTTTTTGTCATGATTTTCATAAATTGTCGTTAAACTTACAATTAGTGACATTTTTCTGTGATAATTTTTTCAAACTATCACTGAAAGTTAAAAATCAGTGACTGTGAGAGAGATTTATAATCTGGCTTTAGGCCATGGTAGAAGCTGGACGGATAGGACCGAGCATGTTAGGCCGAGCTAATTTGGGCCAGTCCAGAGTGGATTTTGCCCGGTTGAGGCTCGGACCCCCTGTTTAGGCCGAGCGGACTGAGGCCTCCCTAGAGTTGATCTTGCTCGGTCGAGGCTTAGGCCCGAGGTCCAGGTCCAATGTTTGAACCGAGCTTACTTGGCCGAGATGACCGCCTTTTAACCCGGGTTCCATGGGTCGCACGCGTAGCCCGACAGGAAACGTCTTCTGTTCATCGGCCGGCCTGTCTTGAACTCGGCTCTGCCGGAATGCTTCCAAGCTCGGCTGTTATGGAGCTCGGCGAGTGGAGCACTCAGGCACGTTACGCAGCACGGTCATGGGAAGCTGAGGTGATGCCGCCGGGATGCCGAGCTCCCGCTAATGTAGTCTGGTGGTATGGTTAGGTGGTGATTGCTGAATTTATGCTGACAGATAGGAAAGTAGCTCCACATGTCAAGAGACCAATAGGAGTAGATTTGAGCGCAGAAAGTATATAAGCAAGACTGCGCCCCCATGCTGAGGATGAAACATAATTTGGTAAGAAAAACCTAAACACTCAAGTCTCTCCTCTCTCGCTCTATCCCTGAGTGTGTGCTAACTTGACCGTCGGAGCGATTTTCCGGCTACACATCGCTGGATAGCTCACCGTCATTGTGTTCGCAGGTCGATCGGACAGATGAGGAGCTTGGACGAAAGGAGTACGGGCACTGCAGAATATTTGCTCCCTATACAATTGGCGCTGTCTGTGGGAAGTTTGATAGATAAAATACCGTTGTCTGCCATCGACGATGTTACCCCGGAGTCAGCCAGACGGAGAGACAGACTCCCCGCCGTTTCCAAACATGGCGGGCCTGGAGACTTCCCTAGGAGGATATTCAAGAGACGTGTGGGATAAGCGCGGTAGAAGTTTTGGTAACTCTCAGAGCCCAGATGGGCACCGGCGGCGAAGAGAATCGCACGCTAGGCGTCCGGAGCACAAGTTAAGGGACCAAGACACTGTCATATGGAGAATGGCGGTGGAGATGGAAGATCTCAAACAGCATGTCAAAGGGAAGGATATTGCTGGAGTGGGAGACCACAGTGAGCGCACCCAACCATGCCGTTCAGGCAATCAGAGCCAGCGGCACACTCCCTCCCTTTCTATCACCAGAAGCTACAGGGTTGGAGAATCCGACGCGCTTGTAGAGAAGTCTAGCGCGCAAGATAGTACCTATCAACCCTCACGTCTAGCGACGACGTCAAGGTATTCCTATTCCGCTCGCTCAGAGGACTTATGGGCAGTCTTGAAGGAGCGGGCTCGCCAGCGAGAGACTCAAAGGGTGCCAGCGAGAGACTCAAAGGGTGCCGGCGCTCCAGCGGCTATCTTACGGGGGCCGCGCTAGTGAAGAGGTCATAACGCCACCACCCCGCCCAGCCGTACCTCTCCTTCTAGACACAGATTTGGCGAGGCTGAATGCCACCCCCTTCTCCCTTGAGATAGAAACCACTCCACTCCCCGCGGGCTTTCACTATCCCAAGTTTATGCTCTACGACGGAAAGACCGATCCATACATGTATGTAAGCCACTTCCGGCAGGTCATGGCCAGACATAGGCGCAATGACGCTCTTATGTGCCTTATCTTCCTGTCGAGTTTGGGCGAGCTGGGCTTGAAATGGTTTGAGAGGCTGCCGGAGGGAAATATCGAAAGGTGGCAGCAGTTGGGGGAAGCCTTTGTAACTCGTTTCAAGACCAACACTAAAACGCCGAAGGAGGTGGACCACCTTCTCAGTGTCAAAATGAAGTCAAGAGACAAACTCAAGGCATATAACTCCAGATACTGGGAAACCTTCAACGAGATTTTAGATTGCCCGATCAACCTGCCAATCACTCCATATAAGCGCGGTCTCCCGGTTAGACATAGGCTGCGGGACTCGTTTACTATGAACCAGCCGATATCCATAGGCCAACTAATGCAGCGCATCAATAAGCACATCCGAGTAAAGGATGATGCGGCAGCGTCCACCACGAAGACAACTTCGGTGGTAACAAACAAGAGGTCTGCTATGGGAGAAATTGAGAAAATTTAGGGCGATCAAGTCATGTCGAAGCAATGCTTCGTGGCAGTGAACGGGAGCCGAGCTGCCAAAGGCTTCATGCAAATGATTGAAGGCCCAGAAGACCAGAGTGTCCTTGATGACGTGGGCACTAGGGCCGAGGACAAAGCTGTTGAAGAATTGGTAGAAGTACGGCTCGACACGGAAAATCCAAACAAGTTCTTTTTGCTCGGATCAAGCCTAACCGCTCAAGAAAGGGCCGAGATGGTAGAGTTCTTGATGGAAAATATCGAAGTCTTCGCATGGTCGTCCTACGACATGCCTGGCATTGACCCAAGTTTTATTTGCCACCAACTCAATGTTTTCCCTGATGCGCGGCCAGTCATTCAGAGAACAAGGAGATCAGCTCTTCATCACGCCGAGGTAGTCGTGGAGGAGGTAAGGAACTTGCTTGAAGCACGGACTATTCAGGAAGTGCACTACCCTCGGTGGATTTCAAACACGGTCGTAGTACCCAAGAAGAATGGGAAGTGGCGAGTTTACGTCGACTACAAGACCGTCAATCGAGCTTGCCCTAAGACAGCTTTCCTCTACCCAGAATAGACTAGCTGATGGATTTAATAGCCGGACATGAAAGGCTTAGTTTCTTAGATGCCTACCGCGGTTATCATCAGATTGCCATGCATGGCCCCGATCGTGAGATAACCTCTTTCACCACTCCAAGGGGACTTTTCTGCTATCGAGTCATGCCTTTTGGTTTGAAGAACGCCGGGGTAACTTTCCAAAGGATGGTGACCAAAATGTTTGCCCCTCTTCTAGGCCGAACGATGGAAGCTTACATTGACGACATGGTGGTCAAAAGCAGACATCAGGCAGACCACTTGTCTAACCTAGCCGAGATGTTCGCCATTCTCAGACAACGCAAGTTACACTTGAATGCATCCAAGTGTGCCTTCGACATGGGATCTGGGAAATTCCTAGGCTTCCTAGTCACAAACCGAGGCATCGAGGCCGACCCCACACAAATCAAAGTCATACAAAAATTAAAATAGCCCAACTCGACGAAGGACATGCAGCATCTGGCCGGAATGGCCGCCGCGCTTAATCGATTCATAAGTCGGTCATCAGATCGCTGTCGCCATTTCTTTTGAGCCCTGAAATCCAAGTTTTCGTGGGAAGAGGAATGTGACAGGGCTTTGGCCGAGCTAAAGGCGTATCTGTCTTCTGCTCCATTATTGGTGACACCAAAGCCCGGCGAAGAACTCTACCTTTACCTGGCCATTTCTCAGCATGCAGTTAGCACAGTGCTTGTCCAGTCAGAAGGCATCCAGCATTTCCCCATCTTCTACGTGAGCAAAACCTTGCTACCGGTAGAGTCGAGATACTTGTCGCTGGAAAAACTTGCCTTGGCACTGGTGATGGCCTCCAGGAAATTAGCGCACTATTTTCATACTCACACAATCATCGTTTTGACTGAGTTCTCATTCAAAGCCTTGTTTGAGTGGGTGGATTTCTCCAGTCGAATCCTCGAGTGGGCGGTCGAATTGGGACAATTCGATGTCAAATTCCAACCCCGAACTTCCATAAAAGCACAGACATTGTTCAACTTTGTTGCTGAATTCTCACCTGGAATTCATCCAGTATGCCCGGTGGACCTTGCTGCGACAGTCGAGGAGGTGAATGCTGGCTCGCCAGAAATTGCACAGCAGGGCGATGTTGGCGACGCGGAACTTGCGCACCCCACCATAAAACCTCCAGCCGGCATAGTACTTCAGCCCGGCGATGGGACTTCGGACTTGTGCATGGCAGTTCAACCTGTTAGGTCCAGTGTTGTATCACCGAAGGGGGATGAAATTGAACCAAACGGTAGCGAACCAGAAACCGAACAGCCAAGCAACCATGATTCCATCAACCTTCAAGCCTCCCAGGACCCCTCAGAGTGTTAGAAGCTCTTTATCGGAGAAATGTGGAAATTTTTTATAGATGGAGCCTCAAATCGTCACGGTGCTGGGCTGGGCATAGTTTTGATCTCCCCAGATGGTTTGACTATCGAACACTTTACCACACTTGGATTCCCTGCATCAAACAACGAGGCTGAGTACGAGGCGCTGTTGGCCGGGCTCAAGAGCGCCCTTCAGGTGCACGCATCCGAGCTAATAGTTTACAGCGATTCCCAACTCGTTGTCAACCAAGAGTCTGGTGTTTACGAAGCTAAAGATGACAGAATGGAAAAGTACCAAGCTGTAGTGAGAGAACACATCAAGTGATTCCAGGCAATCAGGGTCCAACAAATTGGCCAGGAAGACAACGGTCGTGCGAATGAGTTAGCCGGTTTAGCTTCCATGGCCGATAAAACATCTCTCAGCCCTCTATTGATTGAGTTTCTTCCTAGGCCTAGCATTGAGGAAACCGAGCAGACAGAGGTACTTTGCACCGAGCTAGGTCCTTCTTGGATGGACCCTATTATCCTCTTCCTCAAGGAGCGGACCCTTCCGGCCGATAAAAAGAAAGCACATAAAGTTCGGGTAAAGTCAGAGCGGTTTTGGCTCTCTCCATCTAACGCTTTATACAAGAAGTCTTTCACCGACCCTTATCTCAAGTGTGTACACCCAAACAGCGTAAAAGCTTTCTTGTACGAAATTCATGAAGGCATATGCGGCAGTCACATCGGGGCAGATCTTTGGCCTACCGAGCTATCTCGCAAGGGTATTGGTGGCCGTGCATGCAAGCGGACACTCATAAATATGTTCACAAATGTGAGAAGTGCCAGAAGTTCGCCCACCAAATTCACCAGCCGACCAGAGAACTTCTTCCCCTCACAAGCCCTTGGCCTTTTGCGATATGGGGGCTGGACATAGTGGGACCACTCCCAACGGCACCAGGCAATTGGAAGTTCTTCATCGCGGCTACGGACTACTTCACCAAATGGGTTGAAGCTGAGCCCTTAGCAACTATCAAAGAGAAAGACGTCAAACGGTTTATTTGGCAGAATGTGGTAACGCAGTTTGGCGTCCCTAAAATTCTGATCTCTGATAATGGCACCCAATTTGACGGGTGCCTATTCAGAGGATTTTGTGAAGAATTGAAGATCGAATTCTACAACTCCATCCCAGCTTACCCGCAGTCTAACGGCCAAGCCGAAACATCAAACAAGACCATTCTTGATGGGTTGAAGAAAAGACTTGAGAAAGCCAAAGGAAAATGGGTCGAGGAACTCTCAAGTGTCCTTTGGGCATACCGAATGACCCCGAGGCGATCTACCGGTGAAACTCCTTTTGCCTTGGCATATGGCATGGAGGCGGTCATCCCATTGGAAGTTGGCATGCCCACCATCCGCAGTGAAAGTTTTGAGCCCGAGATGAACTCTGAAGCCATCGCCCTGGAATTGGACCTAGTGGAAGAGCGCCGAGAAAAGGCTCTAATCCATGTGGTTGCATACCAACAAGAGCTTTCTAGAAAATACAACAAAACGGTGCATCCCAAACCGTTCAAAGTTGGGGATTGGGTTTTAAGAAAGGTGATGGGCAACACACTAGTGACGGGGGAAGGCAAGCTAGGGGCAAATTGGGAAGGACCCTACAGGATAACTGGTCTGGCAGGCAAGGGGGCATACCACTTGGAAGATTTGGATGACAAAGGCATACCCCGGCCATGGAATGCAGCTAACCTCAAATTGTACTATTTTTAAGTTTTTCATAGTTTTTATGTTATTCTTTTGATCGCCCTAGCAAACACTTGGAAAAATTTGAATAAAAAGTTTGAGATTCTTACCCGGGTCATAGACTTGACCGAGGATTTCACCAGCGGGGTATCAGGCACGTGGTCGCTGCCGACCACATCGCTCGGCAGAAGCAAGGCTTTGGTTAGGTCAAAGGGAAGTAGATGCTTCTTGTCCCCTTTGACCGATGCACTGTCCGGGATCTCTTTTCCCCGGTGCTTCAGTTGGGGCTTCCATGGTGGTGTTGGGTCAGTTGTGACCGCCGGTTACTCGGTGTTCAACTCCGCAACTAGCTCGGCAGAGGGATCGGCACTGCGAGGCCTTTTCCTAGCCCGACAGTTATCTTTGCTTGTCTGCATGGCGGCTGGTGACGCTAGTGCAACCACGGTCCCACTCGATTGACCAACAGCGACTGTACAGGAGGGGATGTTCGGTATCTTGGTGGATATGGCGGTGATGAGATTTTTGATGCGGCTTCGTTTGGCCATCTCTTTTGCCTCGGTCAGCTGGATGAGGGGCACGTCGGATAATGTGGGGTCAGGAGGTGGCGACGGCGCTCGAAGGAAGTCTGTCACTCTACTCCGGCGTGGAGCGAAGTATCAGTAGGTCGGTACGTAGCCGAGAAGTTCGTGACAATCTTGGTTTCGGTACCACAACACGGTTCTGATGGCTGCTTCGTTGGGATAATGGTAGTTGGCTTGCAAAGCCTCAATTGCTGCAAAAGAAGAAAAGATATTGAGTATGGAATTTAGAAAGGAAAAAATTTGATCGAGCAGTTAGCACAGCTTACATGTTTCACCGAAGTTTTTGCTTATATACCAACCCGGCACATCGGCCGTTTCATAATTACCAGACACCCAGAAAAAGTCATCGTCGTGCATGTCTTTGTCCGGGGTGCCAATCACTATCTTCTCCTTGCCCAGTCTGATCTTTAAATAATCGGCAAGGTCGTCGCCCGTATGCCCGAGGGTATACTGGCGAAGTATTTCGGCTAATCCTAGGTTGGTTCCTAGACGGTTGTTCAGTTCGTGGATCCCATTAATTATCCTGTAAGTATTGGTTGAGACTTGGGTTAGTGCTAACTCGGTACGCCGCAAGAACTCGCACGATAGAGGGTTAACCAGGAAGCAGAGGCCACCTTCTATTATGGAGAGCATAGTGAAAGGGCACTGGTCTAGTCTGCCCCAGGGGGTTACTTCCTCGACATCGAGCTCGAGATGTACGTCGGCTGGGATACTGTATTCTTCCCGAAACGCGGCTAGAGCGACCGGCGTGTCGACTAGGAAGCGGTAACGCCCCATGTGTAGCCGGCTGGTTTTAGCACGGTTGTGTTGGTTTGGCACAAACTCTTGTTTGGCGGCTACTCTGTCTTTGAGAGCTTTAGTGTTGGTGCGTGGTCCCCTTAGACTCTGCAGGAAATAGAGGGTAAGTGTAAATGGGAGCGAGGTCGCGCAAAACGAGCTTGACTTTAGCTCAGTCAGGTGGAGTGCTAGACCACCCCGGTCATGAAGGTAAATCCAGAAGCTTGGCCGCTCAAGCGGACCAGATGTTAGCCCGGTCAAGCGGTCAAACCCTCTACCTACCTCAGTTTCTACAGGAGTTTTTTTACAAACTCGCAATTTGCTCGGTTTAGATGTTTTTTGGGATCAAAAGAAGACCTGGAGCCCGGTCCGCCCCAGATCTTCATGTGTTCATCACTGGAGCTGAAGAACAGCAAGGAGAACAAGGGGCATGAGAGGTTTTTGGGAGCTATATCCTAAAACCTATTACTTTTGTGCCTTAAGATGTGAAATACCAAAAGAAAAAGCAATGAAGGGGTTCGAAGAACTTACGAGAATGAGGGCGAGAGTCCAATCTTCGAGCACGAACCCAGGCGAGAGCAGGAATGGTGTTTGAGTTGGGAGGTTGGCACTGCAGCTTTGGAACGACAGGAATGAAAGAGAGACAGTAGGAAGAAACTGAAGGGAGATGTGTCGTGTTTATAGGAGAAAAGAACTGCCTAAATTTGAATCTAAAAAGACGGCTGGGTTGCTTCTCGAGGAAAATAAATGGTTGACGCGCGTCCCCATTGACGGCGGTGTCAGTACTGAAAAGACAGGTGGCAAGATGAGGCGTCAACCGAACAAGCTTAGAAAGCGAGCGTTGGGATTAGCGCGGTTTACGTCTTGCAAACTAAGAATTGAGGCAGGATCTACCCCGGTCGGATCATTTAATCCCGGTCACGCTTGCGCGGACGGAATTAAGGGGCAATTGTGAGGGAGATTTATAATCTGGCTTTGGGCCATAGTAGAAGCTGGACGGATAGGACCGAGCATGTTAGGCCGAGCTAATTTGGACCAGTCCAGAGTGGATTTTGCCTGGTTGAGGCGCGGGCCCCCTATTTAGGCCGAGCTGATGAGGCCTTCCTGGAGTTGATCTTGCTCGATCGAGGCATAGGCCCGAGGTCCAGGTCTAATGTTTGAACCGAGCTTACTTGGCCGAGATGACCGCCTGCTAACCCGGGTGTCGCACGCGTAGCTCGGCAGAAAATGTCTTCTGTTCACCGGCCGACCTGTCTTGAACTCGGCTCTGCCAGAATGCTTCCGAGCTCTGCTGTTATGGGGCTCGGCGAGCGGAGCACTCATGCACGTTACGCAGCACGGTCATGGGAAGCCGAGGTGATGCCGCCGGGATGCCAAGCTCCCGCTAATGTAGTCTGGTGGTATGGTTAGGTGGTGATTGCTAGATTTATGCTGACAGATGGGAAAGCAGCTCCACGTGTCAAGAGACCAATGAGAGTAGATTTGAGTGCAGAAAGTATACAAGCAAAACTGCGCCCCCATGCTGAGGATGAAACATAATTTGGTGAGAAAAACCTAAACACTCAAGTCTCTCCTCTCTCTCTCAATTCCTGAGTGTGTGCTAACTTGACTGTCGGAGGGGTTTTTCAGCCACACACCGCCGGGTAGCTCACCGCCATTGTGTTCGCAGGTCGATCGGACAGACGAAAAGCTTGGATGAAAGGAGTACGGGCACTGCGAAATATTTGCTCCCCGTACAAAATAGTCATTTAAAATAATTCCTAATAAAATATTTGCTCCCCGTACGAAATAAGTCCTAATAAAATAGTCGTTTAAACTAATTTTTTGTAATGATTTTTTTACATGTCGCTAAAAATTGACTATTAGTGACTTTTTTGTCACGATTTTCATAAATTGTCGTTAAACTTACAATTAGTGACATTTTTCTGTGATAATTTTTTTAAACTATCACTGAAAGTTAAAAATCAGTGACATTTTTTTGTGAAGATTTTTTTAAACTGTTATTAAAACTTATAATTAGTGACATTTTTGTGACAATTTTCAAATAGTCGTTGAAAATTAACAATTAGTGACATTTTTTAATAATGTTTGATGAAAAATGTCATTAATTCTTATAGAACTTATTGGATAATAAGTTTACCTATTTGAATCTATACATAAATCTTTTTTTAATTATCAATATTTTTAAAATTTGCCACTTATTTAAAATTATTTTTCAAAATTTACAATGAAATGAAGTTTTTCTTATTTTATATGAAACAGCCTCCGTTTGGAAAGTGGGTTGGCTTTTTGGCTTTTTTGGCTATTTTAGTCTAGGCTTAAAAGCTTGGTTTGGGAAGAGCTTTTTGGCTTTTTGGCTTTTTTGAGTTTTTTTGTGAAAGAAGAATGTAATGATTATGGGTTGGATGTGATGTTTTGTTTGTTATGACTAAAATAGCCTATTTTATTTTTTGTAGCTAAAATAGCCAAAAAAGCCCAAACCATGGCTTCCCAAACGAAGCCATTATAATTAAAGAATAAAATTACATAATTTCATACTTTCTGAATCTTAAGTTAAAAATAAAAATTCATAACCGAACATAATATGAGGTATAACTAAAAAAATTGATAAGTCATAATTAAAATAATATTATAACTAAAGAAAAAAATTAATCATAAATAAAAAAAAATAACATAATTAAAAATATACATATAATACACCTTTGTGTGTATGCTAGAATTTTCCTTTATCCATACGGTGAATTGTCATCCTCATTTATGGTGATATTTGTTATAATGGCGTGAGATGATGAGCGCAATATGTTAAAGTGCTTATCATGATATCGATGTTGTTGTCCCACTGTCTATGAAAGTATGGCGTTTATGAACGTGTCCTTTAGTCTGGTTGGTTTGCGGAATTAAAATAGATGAGATTATTAATATAATGAAGTTGAGTGATAAAATTATTAATATAATAATATTAAATTAAAAATGTAAGATAAATTATATTTATTTACATAATAATGTAATTGGTTGAGATTAAGTCTATAAAATTACG
Organism: Camellia sinensis; assembly: GCF_055761805.1. Classification (NCBI taxonomy): domain Eukaryota; kingdom Viridiplantae; phylum Streptophyta; class Magnoliopsida; order Ericales; family Theaceae; genus Camellia; species Camellia sinensis. Next base: position 66,616,170 of record NC_138973.1, on the reverse strand, counting down.
AAAAAGTTCTCATTATATAAAATTTGATTTTGTTATTTTTAGTATGGTGGATTGAAATAACCTTTTTACTTCTAATTTCATGGAATTTAATTTTAATATCACATTTTTTAATATTGTGTTTGGTTGTAAGATTTAGGAAGAGATTTAAAAATGAAAATGAGAAAGGTAAGTGAAATGTGAATAAAATATACCTACGTTTCACATAATTTTACACACATTTTTCCTTTATATTTCTAAATCTCTTCATAAATCCCCTGACCAAACACGGAATTACTAGTCCATAAGACTTTTAATCCTATGACAATTTTTCAAAACAAACTTAATTTTTGTAAGATCTACCTCACCATTAATCCAATCCCATTCTTTATCTCTAAAACAAACAAAATCTTAGATACTTAACTTTAAAATATTTGTGAAAAATATATGAGAGTACTTGTAATAGAGAATATATAATGAATTTAAATTTTATTAACTAATATCATTAAGACACTCCTTAACATAATCAAGGATATCTATGAATCTCAAGACATTTTTAATTATTGTAGGTGTTTGTTTATCCTTCTCTTTCATTTAATTATTAACTTGGGTAAAATTTTTGAAACATAATATTTTTAAGCATTAATAATTAAGAGTACATTGAAATTAATAATAATTTGATAAAAGAGAGTTCTTAGCCACAAGTGGACAGCCCTCTGGACTCTCTGGGAATTTTTTTAGCTACAAAAATAAAATTGTTCAAAAAAGCGCAATGATGCATCAACACAACTTTTTCTTTTGAATTCTTTCAGAGTATGTTTCTGATCAATAAAAAATTGATTTATTACCAATCAAAATCATTTTTTTACTTGTCAGAAACATATATGAAAAGAATTCAAGAAGAAAATTTGTGTGAATAAATCATTTTTGTTATCATAATTTGTCATGAACACGAACATAATGGCTACAAATGCAACACAAAGTATAGGGTGCTTGTTGAATAAGATGAGCTCTAATGTGCACAAATCTTAAAACATTCCAGTATAATTGGTGGAGAATATAAAGTATTAATTATTTATATTAGGTGATTGAGGAATATAAAAAGACATAATAAATAATTATTGATGAGAGAGTATGGCCACGTAATATTCAATTAGACTAGATTATTTTTTAGAAAAAAATATTAGAAATCTCAAATATTTTACCAAATATTCTCATATAGGTGTCACATGTAAATCTCATATCATGTGAGACATTTAGTACAATATTCAATAAAACATTTAAAATTTCTAGCCTTGCTCTATTTTCTATGTATCATTTTCGGCAAGTATTTATTAGGCTTTTATTACGTTCACTATATGGTTGGGGGAAAATGTTAGAGGTTTCAAATTTTCTACTAAATAAATGATCAAATGTCTCACATGGGAATGGGGTCCACAAAATTGCGGATCCCACATCCATGTGAGCCATTTGGTCATTTGTTTGGTAGAAAATTTGATATTCCTAACATTACCCTATGGTTGGGTTGTCCATCAATGCTCTTTCCTTTTGGGCTTTTCGTAATTTTGGTTGGTTTTTCGTTGGCGACAACCAAATGGTCCGAATTCAAAGTAGCAAATCTGAAACTCAATACAAAAATATTTTAAGATTCGATTATTTTACAATAGTTTATGAATAATGTTATATGTAATAATTAGTGTATTAATTAGTGTATCAATTGATTATTTGATATAATTTAAGAGATTTTTGATATTTGTAATATGATTAATGAGTGATGTCAATAATAATATCATAACTAGTGTTATTACACTAGTTAGTACACTAATGGATACATATAGCACAACCGATAATTTATATATTTGAATTTTATACTGTCATAATGAATTATTTTAATCTAGTGGTAGTGATGTAGTGTTATATGTAAATAATTATCAGTATATGCAATAAATTATAAGATGTTTTGGCAACACATTAAAAAAAGTTAAAAAATCAACTTTTAACTTATTTTAAGTCATATCACCTCTCACATAGAACAATAAAAAAAAGTCAAAAAGTCAATTTTTAACTATCTTTCCAAAACACTCATATATATATATATATATATATATATATATATTATAAAGGATAAATTACATTTTATCTCCCTAAATTATTATCTCGTTTCACTTTACTCTCTTAAATTAAAAATTGTAACACTTAACCCATCATCTATTAAAATTTTTTTCAATTTAAACCTTAGTGACAAAAATACCTTTTTAACTATAAGAGTAAATTACACTTCATCCGTTAAATTATTATTCAATATCACTCTACCCCTCAATTAAAAAAATACTTAACTTTTATTTTAAAGGGTAAATTACACTTTACCCCTTGGTTTTTCGTTGGCAACAAACAAATGGTCCGAATTCAAAGTAGCAAGTCTGAAACTCAGTACAAAAATATTTTAAGATATAATTATTTTACAAAAGTTTATATACTTGAATTTTATACCGTCACAATGAATTATTTTAATCTAGTGGTGGTGATGTAATGTTATATGTATATAATTATCAGTATATGTAATAAATTATATATATTATAAAGGACTAATTACATTTTATCTCCCTAAATTATTGTCTCCTTTTACTTTACTCTCTTAATTAAAAATTGTAACAACCCATCATTTATTAATTTTTTTTTCAATTTAGATGTTTGGGAATATATTATTTTAATAATTTTTTAACTTTTTGGCTAAAATATGAGATAAAAAAATTAGTATGTTTAGAATGATATTTTGATTTTTTACAAAAAGATGTGCAAAAAGTAGAAAGAAAAGAGAATTTTTAAATTTTTGATATTGATTATAGACTTTTTGATTTTTTTAATAATTTTTTGACTTTTAAACTAAAACAAGCACTTGCCAAATGAGATTTAGTGACAAAAATACCCTTTTAACTATAGGAGTAAATTACACTTCATCCGTTAAATTATTATTCAATATCAATCTACCCATCAACTAAAAAATTGCTTGATTTTTAATTTAAAAGGTAAATTACCCTTTACCCCTAAAAATGTTTGATTTTTAGTATGAAAAAAATTACTAAAAATTAAAAAAAAAATTAAGATTTATTTTTAAAAAATTAAATTAAAATTAAAAATTTTCTTATTTTTTTTATTGTTAGTAATATTTTTCATATTTTAGTTAAAAAAATTAAATTTTTAGATGCATTTAAAAGTTTAATATTTGTTCCTTTCCTCTCTTTAATCTCTTTCTTCACAAGAGAGAGACCATCACTAGATAACGAAGACGAAGGCGGATATGTTCCATCGTAGTTGTTATGAAAATAAAGAAAAAAGAGAAAAGAGAAACTCTATATTGAATTGAATGAATAATACAAGAGGAAAAACCTGTATATATAGACAGAAAGGAAACCTAGATAGGTATAGAAAAGGAAACCTATATAGGTATAGAAAAGATAGAGATAAGCATAGAAGGAGATAGAGATAAGATATACAGCTATAATAATATACATCTATAATAATATACAGCTAACACCCCCTCTCAAGCTCAAGGTGGTAAGTTAGATATCAATTTGAGCTTGGAGAGAAGATCAGAAAAGCGGCCTGGAAGATGAGTTTTGGTGAAGAGGTCGGCGGTCTGATTAGCAAAGGTAACAAAGAGAAGACCAACATGGCCACTAGTAACATGTTGTCGTATGAAGTGACAATCGATCTCAATATGCTTGGTGCAATCATGAAAGACATCATTATGGGCAATCTGAATAACACTTTGATTGTCACAATAAAGATTAGTGGCAGCTGAATGAGAAACACCCATGTCAGAAAGAAGCCAACGAAGCCACATAAGCTCCTGAGTAGTGTCTGCAAGAGCACGATACTCGGCCTCGGTACTAGAACGAGCAACAAGGGTTTTCTTCTTGCTACGCCAGGAAATGAGAGAGGTGCCCAAGAAGAAGTAGAACCCAGTAGTGGGACGACGATCGATAGGATCCCCTGCCCAATCAGCATCAGAAAAGACATGCAGCTGTAGAGAAGAGTAAGGGGAATAGTGAAGACCATGAAACAAAGTTCCTTTGAGATAACGCAAAATGCGAACTAGAGCAGCATAGTGTGGAGAGCGAGGAGCAGTCATAAATTGATTGACAATGTGAACAGCATAAGCAATATCTGGACGAGTAACTGTGAGATAGACAAGATTACCAACTAACTGACGATATAATAGTTGCATTTGACAATAGGGCGCCGTCAAGAGGTGTAAGACGAGTTTGAGGATCAACTGGAGTAGGGACAGTCTTGCAATTGGAAAGGCTAGCACGAGCCAAAAGATCGGAAGTATACTTGGCCTGAGTAAGAAAATAACCAGAGGAATCTTGAGAAATTTCCAAGCCAAAGAAGTAGCTAAGTGCACCCAAATCTTTCATCTCAAATTGGTGATGGAGAAACTGTTTGAGACTAGAAATACCCACTATGTCATCTCCAGTGATAATCATATCATCCACATAGAGGAGAAGGAGAATAGTACTGCGCTCCATCTTACGGATAAACAATGCAGAATCATGGGCACTAGAAGAAAAACCAAAGTCACGAATGGTAGAGCTGAACTTGGCAAACCAGGCATGTGGAGCTTGTTTCAAACCATATAAAGCATGGCGGAGTTTGCAAACCTTGTTTGAGGGAACAGAAGAACCAAGAGGAGGTTGCATATAAACTTTCTCAGTGAGATCACCATTGAGAAATGCATTCTTGACATCCATCTGAGAAAGGTACCAGTAGTGAGCAGCAGCAACGGCAAGTAAGCTGCGAACTGAAGTAAGACGGGCAACATGAGCAAATGTTTCCTCATAGTCAATCCTTTATTCTTGACTAAATCCCCGGGTAACAAGGCGAGCTTTGTAATGCTCAATGGAACCATCAGAATAAGTTTTGATCTTGTAAACCCATCTGCAACTAACAGTACGCTTGCCATGAGAAAGATCAACCACATCCCAGGTATGAGTTTGATCGAAAGCCTGCAGTTCATCAGTCATAGCTTGTTGCCAAAGAGGGTTAGAAGAAGCTTCTTAATAAGAAGTAGGTTCATGAGAGCAAAAAGCAGTGGAACCAACAATATAATCACGGAGAAGAACAGAAGGTTGCCTTACCCGGGTAGAATGACGCTCAGGTAGAGGGGGAACCTCAATGGAAATAGGTTCCGAAGGAACCTCCACCGGAGCCGGAGAAGGCGTAGGGTCATCAGCTGACACAGGATCCTTAGGATGGACGATAGGCGTAGGTGGCTGTGGAAGCATGGGGGCAGAATCTGTATTAAAGTCATCAGAAAACAAATCTACAGAAATATCAGTGAAGACCGGTGAGTGGGTGGACTGTGGTAGGTGAAACTTGGAAAGAGTGGAGAACATTTTGCGTTCCCAAAAGACCACATGATGAGAAATACGAAAAGGTTTGAAGATAGGATCCCAACAACGATACCCTTTATGTTCAATACCACACCCCAGAAAACAACAAAGACAAGAACAAGGTTCTAGTTTAGTATGTTCATGAGGCTGAAGTAGAACAAAACAGCAGAACAAAAAACTTTAAGAGTTGTATAATTAGGAGGAGAACCATACAAACGCTCGTAAGGAGTTGTGTTAGCTATGACAGGGTAGGGACTCGATTGATGGTATGGATGGTAGTGAGGGCAACTTCCCTCCAAAATTTTTCAGGACAAGAAAAAGAAAGGGGAAGAGCCCGAGTAGTGTCTAGAATATGACAGTGCTTTCTTTCGACTCGTCCATTTTGTTGGGAAGTGCCTGCACAAGATCGATGAGAAAGAGTACCACGAGCCCGAAGAAAAGAAAGAAAATCAGAATCCAAGTACTCCTTACATTATCAGAACGAAAAAGCTTAATAGTACAAGAAAACTGAGTATGGACCATAGCAGAGAAATCATAGTAAATCTGTTTAAGTTCAGAGCGATTTTTGAGAAGAAAAAGCCAAGTATAGCGAGAAAAATCATCAACAAAAATCACAAAATATGTAGACCCCCCCATGGTAAGTGTGGGGGAAGGTCCCCAAATATCTGAATGCACAAGATCAAAAGGAGCAGTAGAAATAGAATTACTTTTATTAAAAGGTAATGCAGGTTGTTTAGCAATTTGACAAGATAAACAATCGACATCGTCAAGACAGACACGACCTAACTGACCACTAGAAACTAAATTTTTTAAACGACTAAAAGAGACATGTCCTAAGCGACAATGTCAAAGATGAAAAGGAGACATAGTAGATACATCAGCAACATGAGATGATTTGTGCGGATTGCGAAGATGAATAAGCTCGAACAGATGTCCATGCTTACGGCCTATCCCAAGGATCTGTCTCGTCTGAGGGTCCTGCACCAAACAACCATTAGCAGAAAAGGTAATAGTTAGACCAAGTTCACATAACTGACCAACAGAGATAAGGTTCACTTTAAGAGAAGGAATATGGTAAGCATCCGAAAGAGACACAGTGGAAGTAGAGATTTGGCCAATATGACTAATAGGCATATGAGAACCATCAGTAATGTGTATAGTGGAAGCAGAAGAGGATGATGACAAAGAAGAAAATAGAGTGGAGTCAGAAGTCATGTGATTACAACATGCAGAATCAAAATACCATAAAGAGTTACCTGAGGTTACTAAAAGAGCAGTAGAAGGAGGAGTACCCGATTTGTTGAGCACCTGGTGGATAATGGACTCAACATTATCCATAGAGAAAGAAGGAGCAGAAGAACCCCTAGAGGCAATAGCAGAAGAGCGAGAACCGGGGCTAAATTTGGACTGAGACCCAGAACGAGAAGCCCCTTTCTTAGATGAAGTAGTGGAGGGAGCTTGAGGATAATTGCTTTAGAGATTGCCTAGAGCAGTCTTATGACAAGTCATGCATTCGCGAACCGGGTAGTGAACAAGAGAATGAGTGGCTGTGAAGATGAGGAACTCTGAGAAGATGGAGTAGCAAGAACAAAATCCATGTCGTGAGATTTGAGACTCCCAAAACGAGTCTCCTCTGATAAGAGCTCAGTAATGGCTTGCTCTAAAGTGGGCAAGGGCAAATGATGAAACAAAGAAGCACGCACGGGCTCAAAAGTGCTATGAAGAGCCATAAGAAACTGTAATAGTCGCTGATGATTCCGATAAGTAATAAATAGTTGTGCATCATCAGAATGAGCCCATGTAGGTTCAGAAAAAGCGAGCTAGTGCCAAACGGACGACATGTGGGATAGGAAGTCATTGAGAGACTGACCGAGTGCTTGGCGCATGTGATGAAGAGTCTGCAACAGTTGATATTGATGAGCATTGCCAGTGGTCTGATAATGTTCCTTCAAAAAATCCAAAATTGCTTTGGCAAGAAAGGCAATGGAGTCATCGTCCTAAAAGCGTCCAAATTGAAGATTGATGAAAGGAACTGAGGTAGCCCAGAACCATGTGATAATTCTTACTTTCCCATTCGTCAAGACGGTCATCGAATGCAGAGTCCGTCTCATCTTCCTTTTGGTTGGGTTTGGAAAGAGTACCAATAATAATCCGCCAAAGGTGTTTCCCTTTAATGAAGCTAGAGAGAGCTTGGGCTCAACTAACATAATTAGACCCATCAAGTATAATAGGAACAGATTGGATATTGTCAGTACGATCCATAAGTGCCAAAACGGAGGTCATCAATAGATTTAAAAGCCCAAAAAAACCTTAGGAATAAGTAGGACTGACGTCAGCACTGTGCTGTGATGATGTCAGCAGCCAGCCAGGGGCTGAGAGAGGCTGACGTCAACGGCTGAATAAGGCTGACGTCAGCACTGTGCTGTGATGATGTCAGCAGCCAGCCAGGGGTTGAGAGAGGCTGACGTCAGTGGCTAAATAGAGCTAACGTCAGCGGCTAAACCAAACAAGGCATGCGGCAGAGAGAAAGCCGAGGGGAAATCAACTGAGGCAGAAGCTGAAGGGAGATCGACTGAGGAGGAAGCCGATGGGCGAGCCGAGGTTGATGCAGAAGCCGAAGGTGAGCCGAGGCTGATGCGGAAGCCGAAGAGCAGAAGCCGAGGGAAGTCGGCTGAGACGACGCGTGTGGGAGCGTATCGAGAGTAGAACCGAAGCAAGCCGACACGCCGATATTTGGGTGGCGCGTAAAGGCGCGTGTGATGACCGATGAGGGTGATTCTGGTGGCGTTTGCTTCCTCTTGAAGAGACGAAGAGTGTGAAGTAGTCCAATCGTTGAAACAGAGAGAAACTAGATACGCAGAAGCCAGCAGAAACCAATCGGGGACAGAACGAGAAAAAAAATGAGGCTAGGAGAGAACCTAGGCTCTGATACCATGTTATGAAAATAGAGAAAGAAAAGAAAAGAGAAACTCTATATTGAATTGAATGAATAATACAAGAGGAGAAGCCTGTATATATAGGCAGAAAGGAAACCTAGAGAGGTACAGAAAAGGAAACCTAGATAGATACAGAAAAAATAGAGATAAGCATAGAAGGAGATAGAGATAAGATATACAGCTATAATAATATACATCTATAATTATACAGCTAACAGTAGTAAGAAAAAAGTGAAACGGCGACATGCTGAGGGTTTTGATTCGGAGGACGGGGAAGAGGATGACGGTGGTGATAGTGCTCATATGGATTTTGAGGAGCCACCAAATTCTTTTATGTGGAATAAGGAAACCCCGTTTTCTTCTTCATTCAAAGAAACACTCACTGGAGATCATTCCAGAACATGGAATTAGAGAGAAGAAGATGAGATTGCCACGAACTCTATTTCTGATGAACTTAATTATTCCGCCTCCCTGAAGGTGACTTCTTGGCACAGAGTCATAGTCCCCCAAGATGAACTTCAAAAGCTCAGGGGCCCTTGAAGGAAGGCACTCATTGTTAAGCAACTTGGTCGTTCGGTGGGTTACAACCTACTCGTTTAAAGAATGAAACAGGTCTGGCAATTACAGAGTCACTTTGAGATTGTTGATGTAGGGGATGGTTATTACCTTGTGCGTTTTCCTTGTGAGGAAGATTACACTCATGTTCTACTGGATGGTCCTTGGGTCTTTCTTAACCATTATCTAGCAGTGAGTAAATGGCGACCAGAATTTCGACCGGCGGAGATTGCCACTCCTACCACCTTGGTATGGGTCCGATTTTCCAGGTATACCCATTGAATACTTTCAACAGAACATCTTTATGCGACTAGGGAACTTAATTGGCTGAGCTGTGAAAACAAATAGGAACACTGCGAAAGTGACTCGAGATCGATTTGCACGAGTTTGCTTGGAGATTGATCTACGTGTTACTTTAGTAGCTAAAGTGGGACTCAATTCCAGAGATTATGCAGTTGAATATGAAGGTCTCCACTCAATTTGCTTTGAATGTGGTTTCTATGGCCATAAGACGAAAGAGTACCCAACACTTCGGCGTGTTTCAGACCCCGAACCTTCATCTTCAAAGTCGACGAATCTGGGAAAATTGGCGGATACTGAACCAGAGCAGATACCCTCGTTAGACTGGTTTGGTGCCTGGATGATTGCCAAGACCCGGTCTAAGGGAATGGGTAGACCTTTTCGTGGTAATGAATGGTTAGGTCGTACACTGCCTGGTTAAGAACTGAATCATGCGACAAAGGGCACTTTCTCACGACCTCCATCTTCTAGAGGAAGGACAGTTGGAAAGGACAGTCGTAATGGTACCTGATTTTGGATTTATGACCCAGAGTCAAGCCCATCTAATGATATTGGGTCAATCTCTTCATCTAATCTAAGGTAATGGACATGCATGCTACTACTGGGCTTAGCACTGAAGCCTATGTTTTTAACTTTAAAGGCCACAGTTCTGGATCTCTGGACAAACGGCCCATAAAGATAAGTCACCCTAAACACCCAGTTCAGACTAAAAACCTAGCCCAAAAGACGCAGACTTCCACTTCCATTTTCCTGAACCCTAACCCCTTTTCGGCTAGAACGTCGACCCCCCTAAGCCTAATGGAAAAACTGCGGCATCTAAACCCCTCTCTTATCTCCTATCTTCACCAACCAACCTCTCCACATTTCCATTTGTGGATTACTTCATAACCCTACCAGTGGTTTTTTCGGTTGAGCACCCGATGATGAGACCTCATCTAATCATTCCCAACTACAGAGCGGATCAAGTCAACCTTTAAGTGATGCAGACTCAGGCTTAAGAGCCATTGGAGTCGAAGTTCGAAATGAGAGCCTCTCCACCACCTTTGACTATGAGGGAGATGAATCAGTTACAGATCATGGGTTGCTCGATGCGAGGCAACCGAGATGGACCTCTAGCCAAGTTTTTGGCACCAATCTCCTTATTGACCCCATGAAGATCCTTGTTTGGAATTGTAAAGAAGCTGGTAAAATAGAAATGGTGAGGAGCATTTGTGATTTGGTTTGGTCCCATGACCATGTTATTTTGGTGTTGTTGGAAACTCAAGTTCAGAGTATGTGAGATAAACCTATCTTACGCCGCACCCTTTTTTCAGCTGTGTCTAAAGTGGAAGCAACAGGTGTTTTTGGTGGTATTTGGTTATTCTGGAGGGATGACCTCATGAAAGTTGAGATTTCCCTCCCTTATGCCCAGGCTCTCAGTGTTATAATTCGATGGAAGAATAAAGTTGATTGGTTCTTTACAGCCTTATATGCTAGCCCTAATCCCAGCTCCCATGCAGAGTTATGGGATTATCTAGCTAGGCTCGCTCAGAGCCTTCCTTTACCTTGGCTAGTGGCAGGCGATTTCAATGATATAACCTCTGGTTCGAAAAGCAAGGTGGTGTTCCAGTAAGTTAAAGGTGTACCAACTTTAACCAATGCATTGATGCTTGTCAACTTATTAATTTAGGCTTTGCAGGACCTCGGTTTACTTGGACAAATGGTAGAAAAGGCAATGCTAATATCAAGGAGAGGTTGGATGGAGTGCTTTGTAATTATAGTTGAAGACACTGTTATGATGAAGCTTGGGTGCAACACCTTCCCAAAACTAGTTCAGGTCATTTCCCTATCCTCATTTCTCTATACGGTATCATCCCAGCAATCAACAATCGTCATTTCAAGATGGAAACGACTTGTCTAACTCATACATCTTGTTAGTAATGGGGCGCCCATGTGGCATGACCATTTGAACATAATTTGGATCTTATCCAAATAGGTTTTGAATTAAATTCAAACCTATTTAGGATAATCACTCAGGATATAGATATTATCAGTTTTAACTGATATGGATAAATAATAATAATATAATATATATCTGATATATGGTTATGGGTAACCAAGAGAGAAACAACATATGTTTTGTTTTAACCCATAAACTTACTCTCTCCCAAGAAACAACGATCAAGTCATTTGCACTGTGGTTTGTGTGGGTGATATTCACCATTGTAATATCACCCCACTGCTGGGATTGATTGATTAGATTCTGGAAGCACGTGATTTATCCACGAGGTTTTAGTTCAAATGAGGTATGATCTAAACATTTTATTCCGCTGCATGTTTTTTGTTTTGATTTACATTGGTATCAGAGCCATTGATGGATATTTTCGTGCTTTCTTTTATCATGTGTATATTTATAAAAGATGTGGAGATCCAAAATATTTCTTTTTTATGATCATTAATGTCATTTTTAAGAGCATAAATGATTTTATTTTGGAAAATGGAGTCCGACAGTACAAAAATCGGACCGGAAAACACCCGGGAAGGCGGCGCGTGTGATTCACGCGCTGTATGACGCCGAGCAGCAGCACCATGCGCCACCACGCGCTGCCACGCGCTAGGCACGCGCCCCCCACGCGCCACACGTGCGATCTGTCCCCTCCCTTCCACACGCGCGCGTTAGCCGCGCCGCTTCCAACTGCGCCACGTGTGCGACACACGCGCGCCATGCGCCGCGCCGCGTTGACTCGCGTCGAGTTGCGCTAAGCGGCGCCGAGCCGAGCCGAGCCGTTTTTCCGCGCTGGCTTGGCTCTAAGGCTCTGTTTGTTTGTTTTTAATTCTGAATTGCGTTAATTGGCCATAATTTATTCGTTATAGCTTTGTTTTAAGCATGGTTGGTACCGTTAGACTCAGAATTATTTTTTCTACATTCTGTAAAATTTTGAAAATTTTATGAAAATAAAAAATATTTTTCCTAAAATAATAATGCATTATTTTTGCTTTAAAATGCATCTGGTGTTGCATGATTAAATTTCTGGAGCTGAATTTTTTATTGTAGACTATTGATATAATTTACTATTTACTGGTATATTTATAGCATTTTATCAAATTCTGGAATATTTATTTCTGATTTTATGTGTGTTTATTAGTTATTTAAAATTCCAGAAAATTCCAGAAAATACCAGAAAATTCCAGAAAATTTCAGGATGATGTACTTTCTGTTATGGCATAATTTAAATATTTAATACAGCATATTTTTTTAGAGTTTGTAATATGTTTTAATTAGAGGAGCATGATTATTTATTTATTTATTTATTAGAATTCCATTATTAAATGAATATAGCATGAGTTATTTGTAAATTTATATTAAGATGCTATTGTATGGAATTTATCATGCTTTGTATATGCCATAGTCAGTGGGAGGTTATTCGGTTGAGAGAAATCTTTGTAGATTAACTCCCGAAAACCAATATTTTGCGCATAAATTAAATTAAATTTTGGATAATTGTCACCTGTGGCGCAAGAGATGATTACGAGCATAACGGATTTTCGATCTTGCGACTTGTGTAATATTGTCACTATTTAATTTATATTTTTGCGGCAAAATTATATTATGCTAATCAAATTAATCCCAATGCGAATTTCTCTCTAAATTGATTTAGCTTATGGAAGTTAATTTGGTTGACCTAGACTTAGTAGAGATGTTCAAAGGTGAACAAACTAATCTCATTCTTTAGATGAGCAAAAGTCTTGGAGACTTTAGGCCAAACCTTAATTGAGCCAAAGTAAGGAAACATGACTCAAAGTCACCGTGGTTTTGTTGCCTTGTTCGGCACAATAAAAACTAATGTGTGCGCTATAGTTAGCGGCACGCTATATAGTTTTGGTTGGCGAGTTTTGGAGTTATGAAATTAGTAAGCCCTCAATAGATCAGTATGTGATCTTGACTAATGAGCTGCGCGGATTGACTTTGTAATTTGATTTGTAAATAATGTTACATCATTGGATGAAGTAACATTCAAGAGTCACGTCATCCAAGAAATGCGAGCTTAAATAAATTAGTCATTAAGTGTAAGACGAGTAGCCAGTATGAGCAGTGTTTTGCTCTCTACCCAATTATTGGGAGTGGATTGAGCGAAATTTCATGCACTATAATAGTGTGCGTAGAAATATCACGTGAAGTGAAAAGATCAGCGCTTAGAAGCTACAAAATCTATTAACACTACGTGAAAAGATTAGCGCTTAGTGGCTGCAAAATCTATTAGCATTGCCAACTTGTCTAAGTTTGGACACTTACTGTTTCTACACTTGAGTGTGAGACATGAGGAGGGGCTTCTTTGTATAATTCCTTAGCTAGGCTAACGTTTTGAATAACATTTACCACTAAGTGCAAACTTTGCAGCATAGTAATGAAAAGGTCAAGGCCGACAAGGTTGTAATGACTCTAAGAATTTGACGCATCGCTTGTGAGAGCATTGTGTTGAATTAGACTCTTTAGCCTAATTCGCGCTTAAGTTACTTTGGAGCTGTCATAGTTGATAGCTTATTCTCTCCTTCTTGTGGATAGTAGAATTAATTGCAAGTAACTATGAAGCGAGAAATAGATATGGCAAGAGGAGTATCGTCATCTTTCAACTAGATGCAGTAAAGTGTATGGAGAATAAAATTGACTTGAAGGTGCAGGGGATTAGCACTTACTAGTTAAATTTGCGACTTAGGCGCACTTGATATCTCCATGACATCCCTTTTATGATCTAGTGAATATGACTTTGTCGTGAGTCATTACCTAGTTGGGCCTAAACCTTTAAAACTTGTCTTTGAGAACTCACACATTAAGATGATTGGAATTAGTTTATGACATTGGTCATGAACCAGTGGCTTATTATACTTAATCACATTAATGAGATGATGACACGATGGTTTGAGTAGGCCTTCTCGGGCCCACTCGCTTATGACATCCTGCTCTCATGTAATGTGTAATTTTGTTCGCAATGGGTGTGCACAAGTAAGTAGGAAAGCCGTAGAAGGTCATTTGTATTTGTGCATTTAGTCCACTATGTTATTTGTGACTAGATATGTGTGAGGGTATGATAGCTAAGCCTCAATCTCGACACATTTATAGATTACGATACGCATCTGAGTCAAGACTATTTGATCTCCCATAAGTCAAAAGTTTTGAGACGATTTTTGACATTGCACATATGAGGTCGAGATCAATTAGATAACAGCTTTCATGTTTTTAGTTTTGACCAAGGTGGCGAGTATCTATTTGAGTTATTTTTAGAAAACTCTGTGAAGAGAGATGGATGCTTAGAAAATTGATTATTCCTAGTACTCAACAACACAATTGTGTAGTAGAGATAAGGAATTAAATATTGTTAATGTTAGGTGGATAATGGCGCAAAATATTTCCCAATTGAAAATTGCACTAGTTTGTTGCCTATATCCCTAACTAAGAGCCCTCCATATCAGATTTTACACTCCAATTTTGAGTAATAGGTTAGTGGAGAGCCATCTATGGGCAATCTATAACCGTTAAGCAGCTTATCTTTATGTTACTTCTCATAAGATTGTGAAGTTAAGACCTAGGGTTCTATAGCGCATTATTGTATGCTGTCTTGTAAACACAAAGGGTCGTGTGGCGCATTATTGTATGCGGTCATGCAAACCCTCCGGGTCATGTGCATATAGGTAAGCAACTTTGTGGTAGTGTAACTAAGTCACATAAAGTTTTATTAGTAAAGGTGACGTGAATAGAGTTTTTGGAACTCTATAAGATGGAGAATTCCAAGCATAGCGCTCTATGTAGCCTAGTTGAGAATGGAAAGAAATTTCTAATATCCTAGGGACAGTGGGAGCGATGTGCCTACTAATGGATTACTCCATTAGAGCAGAATACTCTACATTCTTAGTTGCGTGGTAGCAAATGTGAAAATTTTCCACGTCATCACTGGGTGATTGAGAGGGAAACATTCATGATTGCTCCGCAAGATGATAAAGAGCCTAGGATAATGCCAAAGGCTCTAGTCCCCTGTTTTTAGAAAGTGGATCAATGTTGCGCAGTTTAAGACAAAGTCTTTGAGGATTAACCATTTTTATAATTTGGTTGACTTTCCATTATGACGCAAAACTGTTATAAAGTTATGCGTAATTTGGATAGTCATTGTTGAGGCATAAGGCTCGCTAGATACCAAATGGTCGCACCATTGAGGAAAGTGTAGATCATGAGAAGACTTCCTCCTGGGGAGTGAGGTTATTTTGACTTAGGCTATGATTGACATAAGTTCGGAACATTGATTTGTGGACATTGTGACCCGATTTTTCATTAGAGAATTGGATAAGTAGATCCGTAAGGATTTACCTTCTGCTTTTATGGTGAAAAGTTAGGAGCGCAAAAAGGTTGCTGGTTCCAATAAATCTTTTACAACCTAAAGCAGTTATCCAAACAGTGGTTCTTAGATTTCGTCAAGCCATGATAGGCCAACGATGATCAATGAAGACCACTGAGGCATGATCAATGGTCCAAAAGAAGTTTTTCCTTACTTAGTCATTATGAGCCAGGAATTTATAAGGTTGTCGCCACCTAGGGTGGGCAGTCCTCTATTTTAGATATGATGGACATGGGTGATGTAATTTATATGCTCGGATGTACGATCCTTAGGGATTGTTTTAGGAAAATTCTCGGTCTGTCTTCGATGACTTACATAGAGAATATCTTAGAATGATTCTAGATGCAAAATTACAAATCCATTGACTTACCTATCAGTAAAAGCCAGAGCCTTAGCTATTGAGTGAATCCTCAGATTGTCTTTGGGAGAAACAGATGACCTATGTTCCTTGATCTTTTCTTTGTTGTGGGAGCCTAAAGTACGCTATGTGGGCGTATTCGGCATGATAAGTGTTATCTTTGATAAATGGTTAACTGAGTTGTTCAGACTTTGACCTTGCTCATTAGACTGTGGATAAAATGCTTTATTAGAAGCATATTAATTTGCTCATTGTAAAATTCAATGCGCTGGTTGGGCGCATCTACGCTAGTTGGGCGCATTAAGAATGAACGCAAATTGGTCACCAAAAATATCTTTAGAGAGGTTATTGCGCAAGAGGTAGTGATCTTAAATCATTTCATGTGAGGCGCACATGGTGGATTCCGTTGTATATACTTATCGCAAGAGGTGCTGAGAAGGCTTATGTTTGGAATCTATAATTGCGCAAGCTGTGGTCAATTTTTTTTTAAATCGATCACTTATTTTGAGATGATGGGATGTTGACACTATTACGGTTTGTGTCATAATGATTAGCAAATGATGATGTCAGCAGCCAAGATTGGCTCACTCACACGAGCAATCGCCCTTGGCGCTTGGGAGCGAGCAAGGATGAGACTGGTGGTTTATTTTTATTTGGAGCCAAGAGAGGCTTAAATCATCCACTATGTATGTCACCTTGGTTATAACCAAGATGAGGTCGTGTTAAGGACCAAACATGGATGTTAGTTCCCACTTTCCATGTTATGCCTGTTATGATTAGCCAGATTCGAGATCTCATTTGGCGCCTAGAAGGCGAGCAAATAGAGAATTCGGGTTAGGCGCTAGAAAGCGACTAGACTAATATATGTACGGTGTATCGAGTATGACATCACTCTTTATGGAAGAGTTACTCCACCGTTGCATGTATTCATACTATATGTGCTTGGCGACCGAGTAATGAGGTGAGAGAATGGATCCCTGCTTCCTCACCGTGTGAGTCTTACGTGTCATTATTGATATGACTTTCATTTATGTACCCTTTTGTGACTTTTGACTATGTCATAAGGTAAGGGGTTGATGTTCTGCTACTTTGGTATGTTGCATGCGGTCATGCATGATTCGGCCTTAAGGGACATCACTGGGAAAGCGGTCAATCCTAAACTAAATGGCATGAGTGCAAAGGGAAGATCATCTAGTATTACACCACTGTTGTATATTCACTGTCGGCAACTCACATCGCTCTGTATGAGAGGCGAATTGAGTGTGAATATATTGCAAGAATTGAGAGGGTCAAACATGCTCTTTTTTGAGGGATTAGAGATGTTTTTTGGACCGGTGTAATTAGATGGGTCTGGGGTATATGAGACGCTATTTCTGTTCTTTTTGGGTTGATGTCTCTATGCTGGCTCATTTTGAGTTTCTAGTATAGAGCTCCCACATGCAGGTGTTCTCAGCAGTCGTACGGTGCAGTGGCTAGTATGAGATTGTTTATTTTTGGGAGATTGAGACAGTGATGTGGCAGTGTCATGCCAACTCATGTGCGAGTGGGAGATGTTAGTAATGGGGCGCCCATGTGGCATGATCATTTGAACATAATTTGGATCTTATCCAAATAGGTTTTGAATTAAATTCAAACCTATTTAGGATAACCACTCAGGATATAGATATTATCAGTTTTAACTGATATGGATAAATAATAATAATATAATATATATCTGATATATGGTTATGGGTAACCAAGAGAGAAACAACGTATGTTTTGTTTCAACCCATAAACTTACTCTCTCCCAAGAAACAACGATCAAGTCATTTGCACTGTGGTTTGTGTGGGTGATATTCACCATTGTAATATCACCCCACTGCTGGGATTGATTGATTAGATTCTGGAAGCACGTGATTTATCCACGAGGTTTTAGTTCAAATGAGGTATGATCTAAACATTTTATTCCGCTGCATGTTTTTTGTTTTGATTTACACATCTTTTGCTCCTTTTGTCCAACAGGCGTGGGATTTCCATAAAAAAGATATGGCTTTACCTATCCAGAGGTTTGTGGAGCAAATCAAACTCTGGAATCGAGAGACTTTTGGTAACATTTTCCACAGGAAACGCAAAACTCTGGCGCAACTTGCAGGTTTTCAAAAAGCTCTGTCTCTCCAGCCAAATTGTTTTCTTGATAATCTCGAGGAGAAGTTGATTATGGAATATAATGAGATCCTTCTTTAAGAAGAACCTCTATGGTTTCAAAAATCACGGATGAATTGGCTTATGTTTGGGGACTGCAAGACTCAATTTTTTCCATACATCAACGATTATCCGAAGGCGATAGAATGAGATCATGCCCTTAAAGAATACTGATGGCTCGCGGTGTGTGGATCAGATAGCATTTCAACAACGAGCAATCCAGTTTTTTAAGGAATTGTTCAGGTCTGAAACTTCTTCTGGTATTTACTCTCAAGTTAGCCCTCCATTGCCCCATCTCTCTAAATCGGAACAATCTATTCTTGCTGCCCCAATCTCTTGTTTGGAAGTCAAGTCTACGGTTTTTGCTATGGGTCTCTGCAAGGCTCCAAGTCTAGATGGTATTCAACCTTTCTTTTATTAGAAGTGTTGGGATAAGGTTGGCTCTCCTATATGTTCCGTCGTGTAACAAGCTTTTCGGGAGGACCAAGTTCCAGCTGATTTGAATAGAACCTTGATTACCTTAATTCCGAAAGTACCTCATCCGGACGCTATGAGTCACTTTAGGCCAATATCGTTGTGTAATGTCACTATGAGGATTATCTCCAAGGTCTTGGTCACCCGTTTGTAACACTTTCTTCCAACTTTGATATCTCCTTATCACGGTAGCGTCATACCGGGGCGACAATCGACAGACAATATAGTTATTGTCCAAGAGCTTCTTTATACTATGAAGAAAACCAAGCATCAAAAAGGGATGGTAGCCATCAAGATCGATTTGGAGAAAGCTTATGACTGGATTGAATGGAGTTTTCTTAGAAGTGTATTGGAAAAAATTAAACTCCCAAATAATTAGATTTCCTTGATTATGAGTTGTGTGACCACTTCCCAGTTGTCGTTGCTTTGGAATGAAAAAGTTACTCCAGAATTTCAACCATCTCGCGGCCTTTGGCAGGGAGACCCCCTCTCCCCTTATCTATTTCTCCCTTGTATTGAAAAATTAGGTCGTAGCATTGATCACATTGTGGCTCAGGGCTTATGGAAACCTATCAAACTTTCCTGAAAGGGGTCCTATTTCTCACATTTGTTTTTTGCAGACGACATGCTACTTTTTGGGGAAGCTACGGAGGCAGAAATCCAAATTATGCAATCTGTGATGCAAAATTTCTATCATGTATTTGGGCAGCGTATCAACTTTCAAAAATCCAAACCTTATGCCGTTCCAAGGGACAGAGTTTTATCCTTGAGTTTAGCTACTAGTATTTTTATGACATAAGACTTGGGCAAATATCTTGGGGTTGCTCTCATTCATGGGAAAATGTCCAAGACGATGTATAGACATGTTCTTGATCGAGTGCAAGCTCGGTTAGCTGGGTGGAAAACTCAACTACTTTCCCTAGCGAATAGAGTCACTCTTATCCAATCCGTTACCGTGGCTATCCCAGCTTACTCTATACAGACTACTCTTCTCCCGGCTTCACTTTGTTCTGCTATTGATAGCCTACATAAACGGTTCCTCTAGAGTTGTGATCAAACTAAGACAAGATCATCTCTTGTGGCTTGGGAGGATATCTGTAAAGATAGAGAGGATGGGGGATTGGGGATTGGGGCTTCGTAAGATGCAAAACATGAATCTAGCTCTTCTTTCTAAATTGGGTTGGCGTTTAACTCAAGATACCACCTCTCCCTAGGCTATCAGTCTTCATGCTAAATATTTCCATCATGGGAAACAAGTGTGGGGTCCTCCTCCATCCAGTGCATCCTATACTTGTCGTAGCATTAATAAAGGGTCTCAACTTCTTATTAGTAGCTTCAAGTGAAGAGTTGGCAATGGGAGGTCCATTAGCCTCTGGATGGATCATTGGATAGGTGATGTGGTTTTTCTTCATTCGACTCTTAATGTGATTCCCGATTCAGAAATTCATAAAAGAGTCTTTGAATATTGGATAGACGGAGTTGGTTGGGATTGTACGCGCTTAATGACTTGGCTACCGCCCCACATCTTAAATCTACTCAAGAGGGTAGTTATTAATAATGCACTTGGGAACGATGATTGTCAAATCTGGAAACACTTGCCCAAAGGGCATTTTTCTACCATAACAGCATATCACAGACTTATCCCTCTGGCTGGAGACAATAGATTGATTAGTGGCTGGAAGAATTTATGGAAATCTGATGGGCCGAATATATGGAAGCACTTTATTTGGCTTGTTCGTCGCGACCACATTTTGACCAATGCGTTGAAGTTTTGCCGTGGTATCTTTGTGCCAACTGCCCCATTTGTGATAGCCATAATGAGACTACTCTCCATGCTTTGGGAGATTGTGAGTTTCCAAAAAAGGTGTGGCATGAACTGATTCCTCCCTCACACGGGCTTTTATTTTTCTCAGTGCCCCTTCAAGCTTAGATTGATGTTAATCTGAAAGCTCCTCCATGGCCTAGCTCAATGGACTGTCCTTGGTCTTTATTCTTTATGGGGGCCTTATCATTAATTTGGTATTAGCATAGCAAGCAAACTCATGATAATGGCTTTGCTCCCCCCGTCCCGCCCAGTTGATGTGATTAAAACACGAGTTGTTGAAGTTCTCCAAGCCAATGACTTGAGGAAGAATCATGTTGGCCTTAACACAACTACTGCTGAGATAAATCAATGGCACCATCCTCCGCCTCATTGGGTTAAACTGAGTATGGATGGCTCAGTTCAAGGGCAAGAGAACAAAGCTGGTGCTAGGGGTATCATTCGGACAGCTGATGGTAAATGGGTATTCGGTTTCCAACACTTCATTGGGTGTACCACTGTTGTTGCGGCAGAACTGTGGGCATTATGGATTAGTCTTCAGCTGACATGTGATGGAGGATTTCGAGCCGTTGTAGTTGAAACAGGCTCCTTGGACGCTATCAAAGCTGTTGGGATAATTGATCAAATGGATCCTAATTTCAATATTTGTCAAGAAATTAGGGACCTCATGTCAAGGGATTGGCAACGCCATCTTCAAGCTATTCGTCGTGTAGCTAATGAATGTGCGGACTCTTTGGCCAAGACTGTTGTTCATCAGGTTGCTTCAAGAGTTGTTCTTCGCGACTCGTCCTCCTTTATGCAACCTTTGTTAGCCTCCGTTTAGGAAGTGGGTTGGCTTTTTGACTTTTTTGATTATGGGTTAGATGTGATGTTTTGTTTGTTATGGTTAAAATAGCTTATTTTGTCTTTTGTGGCTATTTTAGTCTGGGCTAAAAAGTTTGGTTTGGGAAGGACTTTTTGACTTTTTAGTTTTTTTGACTTTTTTTGTGAGAGAAGAGTGTAATGATTATGAGTTGGATGTGATGTTTTGTTTGTTGTGGCTAAAATAGCCTATTTTGTCTTTTGTGGCTATTTTAGCCCCAACCTTACTTGCCAAACGGACCTTTAGTCAAGGATGGTCAGGGATGTAGCATTTCCCCCATTTTTCTGTGTAGTCGTGAGGCTTTGCCTCCTCTTTTAACCAAAAAAAAAAAAAGTTAAATATTTGTGAAGAATTTTTTTAAAAAAATTAACCAAACTTTAAAAAAAAATTAAAAAACATAAAACAAAAAACTGATATATTTTTATATTTCTTGTTTGTGAACATTTTTTTAGATTTTTTTCATAAATATCAGTATTTTTTTTAACAAACTAAAAATTAATTTAGTGATAAAATGAAAAAAAAAATTAAAAGTCCAAATTGAAAATGATATTAGGTGATAGTTCAAGGGAGTAAAGCGATATGAGGTGACAGTTTAAAAGGGTATAAAGTGTAATTTATCTAATTGATGAAAGTATATTTTAGTCATAAAGGTCCAAATTAAAAAATAAAAATAGTCGATGAGGGGGTTCATTGCTACAATTTTTAGTTGAGGGGGTATAGTGATATAGGACATTAATTGAAAGGGGTAAAGTGTAATTTATCCTATTATAAATTGAGCTTCATATTATTTGGGTTGTCCAAATCCAACCAAACTTCAATTTGGACTTAAAAAATCAAGCCCAGACCCCGAACCAAGTTCATAAATAATTCTCAATTCATTTTTCTTCTTCTTTGGACTGGGCTCTAGTTAAGCTAGCCGAGAGCATGTGAAGGGAACATATTTTATTTGGAGCTCTATCAATTAATAAGTGTTTTAACTACACCTTTCTGACACAGAAAACTCTAAAAAACACATATAATGAAAAAAATAAAAACAAAAAGGGGCTCAAAGTTTTGTGATAGTGATCTAATGCAAGTTGGAAAAAAAAAAAAAAAAAAATTCTCTAACAAGTTGCAAAATATATATATATATATATATATATATTTTTACTGTCTAATAGTGATTGTTGTTGACTTAGATCCCTGTGTTTTTATTTTAGGCAGAGGATTCTCTCCCTTTATTTTATCACTTTCTAACTTGTTTAATAAGTCCAAGAAATCTCATAGTAAAAATTAGTATTAACAAGGATGAGAATTTGATTTTGAGTTGAGTTGAGGGATAGTCATTTTATGCAAATATTGGGAAAGTCAATCAATATTCAGTACCATTCATATTATTCATTTCACAATGTTGAACTAGAAAGTAATACCAATGAACCATCCTTGCTAGTTGAATCGAGTCATTTCTCCTAAATTCCCCCAAATCCATGCTCAATTTTGCTTTTTCACCAAAATGTGTTCCAGGAAGCTGAAATAAATATTTATTCCACATAGTACTAAATTTGAGTACAAAAATCGATGAAGATCTGCACACATTACAATAAAATTGACTGGAATACATGAATTATAGAGCTATAATCAGTGTAAAATTCACTTCCAAAATGTCTTTCTTGGTCATTTCACTTCCCCCCCCCCCCCCCCCCCAAACAAAAAATAAAACTAAAAACAAAAACTAACAATTCAATCAGATCTGGATTAGACACACGTCTAGTGAAGTTTAGTCTATATTAGATTCTTATACAAAGTGGATGACTGATAAAAGGTAGGTGGCTAGGGAAAGCTTGATTTGATCAGATTGTGAGATTTTCTTTTATGTTAATAGGCCCAAGACTCCCAACGATGTTCCCACCCACATCTGGAAATGTTTCGCAACCAGGAATAGGCTTCACCTTTCCCATTTGATCAACTTCAACCGGGTACTTGAGAAGGTGACCCTTCATTTCTGTAACTTCATCGGCAGCATATTGTTTCCAGTTCAACTCGCTCAGTGATCTTACCCTCCTTACGCATTCAAGGCTCTCAGGATGCTTAAAAAATTCCTCAAGAGCACCGATATGCTCTGCCCACAGTGACATTCTATACCCATGGACCTGCAATCAGACAAAAATAGCAGCTGGTCACAAATTCATGTCGCTAAACATGCATAAATGAATACCAACTAGCATAAAAGTCCATGACAGAATACCAAGACTACCTATAAAAATAAAAACAGAAAGACAAAGTCCAAAGATTGCGGACCATAATATGTAAGCAAGCTCAGTTTAGTCACAAATCTGAACTTTTCAAAAATGTATCAGAAAAATGTCTCAAAAGCACAAGTATTGAGGTGTGTGACTCAATATTACCCCCAAAACTTTGATATGCAAGCATAATTAGAGAGAACATATGTCAACTTCAGCTTCAACTCGGTTATTTTGGTCAAAGAGACAAAAGACAATTTTACCCAATAAATAAAACAAAAGGAAAGAAAGAGTAGACACAGATTTAGACACACTTCAAACAAGTCTAGCAATCTCAGGATGTCCACAACATAAATGCTCTTCAATGCTCATGAGTTCAAATACACAAAATTGTAGGCTCATTTTTTTTTTACTTATAAAAGATTGTATCGTTCTTTGAATTTATGTTAACTCCTCAAATTATTTCACCTAATAATAATAGACATTTAATATAAAATAGGATGATATTATGTTTGATTTATCTGACATGAGACAAAGTGTTGTCTTTTGAAAGCCACCAACGTCAAAGCACAATAATTGCACAAAATTCATTCTGGTGAAAGCATACCTGCCCACGTGGAGTAGAGTGTTTGCTTGCCCAAGTATAGTGAGGCTGATACGCACCCATCGCAATCTCCGTGTCTCTAGTGCCCTCCAAGGAACGTTGATTGATGTTTGCAGACCCGAGTATCACATACTCATCATCAACAATCATTCCTTTTGAATGGACGTAGATCATAAAGCGTCGGTTTTTTCGTGTCAGTTCCTGAGTATCAACAGGACACATTCAAATGGAGGGGATCATGGACAAAGATGACTGGAAAAACGGGAAGCATAATATTTGGAGAGAGATTAAAATATAGGTACCCAATCTTTCCCCTTCCAAACACATATTATTGTGTACTAATTGGGCGTTGTTTTATATGAAAATATAGGTAGGAGTAGAGAGAGATTTACTTGAGAATGGTTTTTGGTAGTAGCATTTCCTGCATCTGAACTGTCTTCCCTATCTTGAGCCTCACGATTGCCAAGGCAGAAGAAATTCAAATAATCTTGAGGTTCATATTTCTTCTCAAGCCCTACCTCTTCCAAAGCCTTGTAAATTTCTTCATACATCATTTGCATTGTATTATGCTGCATAATCAACAATATCACCAGGTTCACGAGATGTATGTAGCAAAAAGCCCAAACAATATGCAGTATTATCTATAAAAAATTCATATCCCTCTTATACTTCTTCTGGAAAATAGATTATAATTAACTTCAAGATAAATTTGTGTCACATCACATGTATATCGTCTGGAGAAAATTGAAAAAGAAAAAAGAAAAAAGAAAAAGAAAAAAAAAAGAAAAGAAATAGAAACCCCTTCATTTAGTAAGTAATTCATACCAAACAAGGTTTAGGTACAGCATGCAACAAAGTAATGAGTTTTATAAGCATAGTCATCAATCCCATACTGGTCAGCATACTGTGTTTGCCATTAATACAGTACGTACCGATACCAGTGCATTCAGCTTAGTATTTTGAATTTATCACTACAAATGTCATATATAAACTTACAGAATTTGATGGAGAAAATGTGGCATTGCCTATATCAGGTATTGTTCAACACCAAACCATTTTAGAACATAAATATGTTATCCAACACCAGTACATATCTAAACAGAGTTAAAAGACATTTTTTATTACAAAAGAATAAAAAAATAAATCATTTTAGAATAACATACTTCAAAGAGACTTTAAAACAACCAATCATAAGTTGTTACAAAATTTAATATATTAGCATTTGGTTATACATATTACAAGCATGCAACATTCATTAAAGATGAAAAGAAAAGGACTAAGTTTTACAGCTTTTGGTCCAAAAGTCCAATTTTTATTTTCTTCAGCCTAAAAGTTCATACTCTAAATTACTATGTCCATAAGGACATGCTCTTGAAAAAATACCAAATTACCCATTTATTAATCACGCGTGTTGTTCCTCTCAATAATCAAACCGTCTCTCTCTCTCTCTCTCTCTCTCTCTCTAAATCACTTCTCTCTCCCTCTATTTGTTTCGCTCTTGAAACCCATATAAATGAGCAAAAACGAAGGGATGAGCAGAGGCTTTGCTGCTGCAGTCGCAGCTGTCGGCGCGCGCCGCAAAGTATCCTCTGTCTCCGACCCGAATGAAAGCGTCATCACCGTTGACGAGCTCAAACAAAAGAGTGTGTAAGGCATAGAGAGAAATCAAGAGAAAATGGCAATGATTAGGTCGTTGTACCACTCAATCTACTTCAGATCTCTCTGTTCTTCTTCCGCCACCACACCATCAAAATGATCCACACTCCCAACAATATCGTACAATGAAGATGAAGATGATGAGAAGAAGATTAGAGTGGTGATGAAGCATAGTGTCAAGATCTTGGAAGAGCTAGTCATTGTTCTCTTTGAAGCTTTTTGTTTTTTTGGTAACATTTTGCTATGTGTTGTGTTGTGCGGAATAGATCTATCAGATTTGTTGTTCTCCGTCAGATCTGAGATCCTCTGTCGGCACCTCCTTCCACCATAAAGATTGATGGCTCTAGCTAAGATCCTGCGGATCCAGAGGGTTATGGTTTTGCACTCCCCCCCCCCTCTCTCTCTCTCTCTCTCTCACACACACACACACTCCTCATCTTTCTCTCTAGGGTTCGTGTTTCGATTCGCGAATAGATTGTCACCGCAGTCCAACATCAACCACAACTCCGAATGAAATCGCGATCATCATCAACCACAACGGTGATCGTTTGGAATAGATCCGTCAGATTTGTTGTTCTCTGTCAGATCTGAGATCCTCTGTCGGCACCTCCTTCCACTATAGAGATTGATGGCGCTGGCTGAGATCCGGCAAATCCAGAGGGTTATGGCTTCGCATTCTCTCTCTCTCTCTCTCTCACACACACACACACTCCTCATCTTTCCCTCTCTAGGGTTAGGGTTTCGATTCTCGAATAGATTGTCATCGCAGTCCAACATCAACCATAGCTCCGAATGAAATCGCGATCATCATCAACTACAACGGTGATCGTTTGGATGACTTGAGGCGGTGATAATGGCAATGGTGGCGGTGGTTCCATTGCCTCTGGTTTTCTAAGGTTTTGACATCAATTGAATGAGAGAAACTAGTCTCAAAACCAAATCAATAATATACACAGAGATATATAAGTATGGTTTTATGTATTAGAAGTAGGCAAAATCTACCTATAAATGGTTAGGGTTTTTTTTTTCCCTTATCTAATCACAACGGATAGCGGTGACATTTTTCACAATTTTTCATATATTTATATAACAAAATCAATTGGGTTAAAGGCATTCTAACAATGTTGTAATTTGAGGATGAACCAATACATCTTTTGTTCTCTCTCTAGTCTCCAATAACCATGTACAGGTAGGTATGTTCTTCTTTCTCTCCTCATTGGGTTGCTTTTCTTCTATCCATTTGGCTGTAATTTCAAGAGACGAAGAGTGTGGTGAAGTACTTGGAAGAGGCACATAAAAATCTGTTTTTTTATTTTTCTTATTTTTTGATATTGTTGTTGTTGATAATGATGATGAACAAATATGATTTGATAATTTGTTGTTGTTGATGAACAGAAAAAGACAGATAGAGAGAAGAAATATTTGAATAGATAGGATTTGGTTTGGCTTGATATTTCAACAGATAGAAAAAATAAAAAATAAATAAAAATTTAATAGGTAAAATTTCAACATATAAAATCCAAGGAAAAAATTGAGCAGATAGGAATAAAATTTGACCAGAAAAAATCATAAAATTAAATAGATAGGGCCAAAAAATTGAACAGATAGGGAAAAAATTGAAAAGATAGGAAAAAAATTAAACAGATAGATATAAATTTGAATTGATAGTCAAAATAATTTGAATAGATAGTTAAAAAGAGTCCACAGATAAATTAAGGGGTAAAATTGAAAATAAAATATCCTTCAATACAAATAAAAGGACTTCTCACCAAACTATTTCACAAAAGGTGGACTTCTCACCAACAAAAAATATCCACTGGACCTAATGATGCCTTATACCCTCCTTAGGTTGGGACTTTCCAACAATTTTCGCTAAGTTTTATTTATTGACCTTATATCTTTTGCCCCCTTATAAATATTTTTACGAGGGGCAAAATAATCTTTCCCTGCCTTCCTTATCAAATTCTGACCAAATTTTGGAATTTGTTTAGCTCAATATATGTAAATGGTTTCTTCCAAATACATAAATAAAGCTTGTTGCAAAATTTTCATGAATCTCACATAAAAAATTTATGTACACTTCACATAACAGTTTACACTTAAACTTCACAACAGTTGTGAACTGTTCTCTTTTACAGCACGTGAAGGTATATATCACATAAGCAGGAATCAGTTTAGGATTCCACAAGTTACAAAGTGATACCATTTTGACCTCTACTAACATCCATATATAATGGTGCGATTCTCAATTACAACAAAAGGGATATATATATAGAGAACATATGGGGCGATTCAATTTGTGGGGGACAAGGAATCCTTTCAGTCATATATAATTATACCACAAAAATAAGAAATTACATTACAATTTCTCAACATTAAATTTTTTTGATGCGGCATGATAGCTCTTTAATATGGTTTCAGCAAACGATAGTTGTTTAAGGCAATGTTAGGCAGCAGTTGGAGTTTACCTGCCACAGAAGAATCCTTTGAGTCGGAGCACCTGTAGGGACACCCTCCGGCCACATTGGGATGACAATATATGCAGAAAATCTCTCCTTTGCTCTGATTTTATTTGCAATTTTGAGAGCAATTTCCATTGGTATTAAATTGTTTGCACCTGTGGATAATAACAAACATATATATCATCCTCAAAATGCTCACTTTCACTGTCTAGAAAATTTGTAATTTCACAACAGCCACCCTATCTTTCCTTACGATTATAATGTTTTTATTTCCCTTGTCACGTTTGTTTCAGCAATCAACCAGAGCATGAAAAATGAAGAAAATGAAAACTAGGGTAATGAGTTAGCTATTAACCATTACAAGCAGCTGATAGTGCATAATTTCCACAACAAATGAAAATAAATGAGTTACTGTATACTCGGATTCCTATATATAATTTTCACATTACAACTTTTGATATGTGATAGTAACAACATATCCTAATTTTTTCCCTTTCAGTTTACCCTGAATGTCAATTCCTCACCTAAGTCTCTGTGGTTAGTCCAATTGTATGATGACCCAAGGAAGTACTGGTTCTCAATGTAAATGAAATGTTGGGCAGCACGGATTGCCTTTACATATGCAGTATGTATACTCATGTCTATCAGGACATTCTTCCCACATACCAGGTTCTGTTACGATGAAGGGAAGATATTAAGAAGCACACATCATAAACAAGATTGACGGAAAAATAATCAAGGGGAAAATCACAATCCAAAATTTTCTCTCACCCTGCTTGTGGCGTCTTTTGGGTCTTTTGGAAACCCCTTAACAGAATTGGAATCAATTGAACGAAAAACCTATAATTTTTAAATAAGTTAGTTAATAAAAATTGAGTATCAAAGTTTAATAATTTTGAATATCTATTTTAACAGCCTTCATAAACTAACATACCTGGACATGCCAAGCTTCTGGACCATCCTCATTTAGGCAAGACACATCTGTAATTCCAATGATGTCGGGAATTCTATCAATTATGAGTAATGAATCATCATGCGACTTTGTCATTTTTTGAAGCCCATGAGGCTTTGAAGCCCTTAACCAACGCTCCTCAAAGTTGGTGAGGATGTCATATGCTGCTGGACCATCAATTTGACAGTGTAAGTCATGCCACGGTTCTCTTGGACAACCAGCAACAGGCCCCTGTTCAAGTAACAACAAATATCGGGAAAAGGAAAAGTCAGAGAAAAGGAATCTTTAACATCACATGTTAAAATGACGGCGGTATCACCAACCCATATACTTGTCTTACTCTATTTATATTTGTCATTCTTTTCCTTTCTCATTATACTTTTCTCATCTTTTCTAGCAAAACCAAAAAATTGGGGTTGATTTTGTTACTCTATTTGTACTTTTCTTTTCGTGAATGAAAGTTTTGGTTTATATAATTATTTGGAACCATGAAATATTGATCAATTTTGTACAAGCCAAACAACAAAACATGTGTTCTGGCTTGTCGCAACCAAACATAGGAAAACAAGTCATTTTAAAGACAATGTTTTCCATGGAAAATGTTTTCATTGAAACAAATGGAACGTTAGTAGATAAATCACATATAACTAAAGGAGAGCAGTAACAATAAAAATCCATAACTTGATATGGCAATATAGAATGTTGATTGAATGAATACCGTGAAAGTAGGATTATGATAGTCATCTTTGTGCACAGTTTGTAATGTCCGAAAGATAGGATGTTTGGGAGTGTCATATCTCCCATTGCATAAATCAAGACCCCCAACAAATGCTATGATCTTCCTCTTATAATGACCTGCATCAGCATCCACAATCACAGTTTTCTGATGATGGGTGTAGATTGTTCCTGCTTCCTGATAACCAGACCAATAAGACATTAAAAGCAGATCCTGAATCTAGAAAAGGTATATCAAGATTATCATTAAAAAATTTGGTTTTGGCAATTCCAAATCTTTGTTTGATCTAACACCTTGGTAGACAACTGTAAATAACGCATTACGAAAGGTATGATTCTCTACAATATAGCAATATGAAAAAGTAACTGACACATAAACAAAATATCGTTCCATAACATCAAATTCAGCTATGCTAACTATTAGTAACTCAAGTTTAACATGATTGGTTAAAATTTACACGGCTTCTGAAGACAAAACATTTAGCAACACAAATTGCCTTACTTCACCACCACTTTTACAAATTCAAGAACTCTTTTCAATTTTCCTATAACTTATTAGCATCATCTCACAGAACTTAGAAGAAAGCTGCATCCAATTCTTCAGAAAACATATCAACAACAAGGTAAGATGTAAAGATTGCAGATCTGACCTGCTTTTTGACCCAGCTATATCCTTTTCCAGAAGATCGGGGACAAAGCAAAACTTGCACTGAAGAATGCTTGAAGAACTTCCGAGTCTCCTCATCACCGGTATGCATTACCCCATCCTAATAAAAAAAGTAATATCTTGTAAAAAATGTTTTACTTAAGCTAATGAGCAATGTAGGATTAAAAAGTTAATGTGGACACCACGTTTAAGGAACATAACTTAGCAGATGTCATGAAAGAAGACAGTTAGTACACTACAACTCCAGCTGAGAAAGCTTTATCCACAGATAATAAGATCTATAAACACAATATGGTATGATAAACTTATTTAAACAATGAATAACAATATAGGGTGTTAATAAACACTTGCATGGAAACCATGACAATTGACAAATTGAAACATCAAGTCATACAAGATTGTTAGACTTCAATCCAATCTTATAATTTCAACAATGCTGAATGCCAAGATAACAAAAACAAGAGCATTATACAAAGTGAGGAGGGAAACAAGGAAGAACAAGGACACTCATTTATAGGAACTGTATGCCTTTTAAACTTTCAAAGCATAACTTCACTCAATGATGGAAACAAACTCTTAAACCATGACTTGAATTTGTCAATAATTAAAATTATACCACCCAAAATAGGGCCCAATATGATAAATATCACTGCTATCCACCCATGATAAGTAACCAAACCAAACCAAACCAAGCCTTAAGTCCCATCAAATGGGGTCGGCTACATGAATCATTCTTCATCACTCGACTCTATCAAAGGCCATTTGGTTAGTCAAACTAAGGACATTCATATCTCTACTTACTACACTAGCCCACATCCACCCATGATAAGTAGAATGAAAATTTTGATGAAGACCATAGTACATACTCGATTGTGTCACTAACTGTAAATAGTGGCACAACATGATAATATTTTGAGCAAAATTTAAAACATTCCACCTCAGGTTTCAAAAAGATTTGATGATTAAACAAGATCACTCAAAGCACCAGGAGGAAACAACCCAGAAATGCATGAGGTACACAAGAAGCTAAGCTCCAAAAATATATATATATATATATATATATGTCATAAAAAATATCCACATAAAAGTCAATGAAAATTTAAGAACTCACTGTCAAACATCATCAAATGATAGTAGACAATCCTCCCATAGAAACAACCATGGAGAACAAATTTTAATTAAAAAAACCTACAGAAAAAATCAACACAAATATAAAGTAATGAATTAAATTATTTTGAAGGCCTTATGACAAAAACAATAGAATGTACTGATGCCAAACTAAACAAAATACAATGAGCAACCACCTTGAGCTCCACAAAAGTAATCAATTGAGCTATAAGCTCCAACATAGGAAATTAGTCCTTTATCTGACTTGTGTTTAAAACAACAATATAACACATGAATTATAAAAGATGAAGATCCATTAATCATCTATTGGAAAATCTCCCAAAGTAAAGATAAAATTACAAAATGGATAGCATGTCAACGGAGTCCAAATATGACACAATAAGTTTGGTTATTACCTTATGATAACCCAAAATGCTCTGAGAAGTAGGATCATCCCATACAAGGAGCAGTACCCTCACACCTTCTTGTGACTTGGTTTTGAGAAGTTCCCCTAGACTGAATTTTGATGCATTATCATTATCCCGAACAAGACTAATATTGTAGGACAAAGACCACCCTGTAATGTATATTAACCGACGGGCCTGACTAATTGCATCAAAAATGTCACGCCAACAATTCCCTTGCTCGTATTTTATGTTATGGTCAAGTCTCAAATTTGGAAGGCAACCACCATGGGCATCTTGATAAAGTCTAACCTTTCCACCTCTCCTAAGGGGAAAATATGTACCAGGTACTCCATGATTTTCAGTGTGTGACCCTACCGTACTATGGTAAAGTGTGATTTTCTCTATTGATATGTATTGAATTGATAAAGTCAAGACAGCTCCAGACTTGCATGGCTTACCGCTCTCATTAACAACTGGAAAGGTACCTTCAAGTTTTGTGCCCGACCAAAGTTGCTCCACTGGTATCCCAACAGCACCTATAATTTGAGAGCCCACAACATCATTGTCTTTAACAACAAAGTGCACCTCCGCAGCATAATGTGCAACGGGAACATTAAAATGTTGCATCCAAACCGGGTTCTCATTATTACTAATCACAAAAGTCCTTCCAATAACAGCATTGGAGATTGAAATTGTGACATATGGATCAGTTGTCATCTTACGACTCACATTCCCTTCAATTTTGTTGCTAACATTTCCCGGGAATTTCCTAAACAATTCCCCTACTTTCTTGTGCAACGAATCCATGTTAGGGAGGTTGTTAGCCTCTTTGATACAAATATCTAAATTTCCATGTAGCATTAAAACCTTTAAAGATGCATTTGAGGTCTTAAATGGCACTTGTTGTACACCCTGTCCATGGTGTGAACCTTCATCAGACCACGAATCACCATAAACAGAATAAGCCATATAAGAACACTCCTCAGTAAATTTCCCCCCCAAAAAAACAGATTGAATTCCTTATCTACTCTTGTGTCTCAAACTACCCAACAAGATGTATTTAACAGTAATGAAAATTGATAAAACAACCACAGCCCATCAAAAGATTACTCCTCCAAATACATAAAAAGAAAACAAAATCAAAAATTGACAAAAACCTGGATTTTGATTTGATGGTGATCAAAATCTGGGGTAGCTCTTCCTGTGAAGAGGAAAATGATCGAATACCTGGTGGGTGGTACCTTAACATGCAAATGCAAGAACTACCCAGTTGAAATGGAAGAATGAATGAGAGATTTGGACGATTGGCAGAGGTTTTTTGGGGGAGAAATTGAATGGGTAAAAGTCAGCGGACATGAAAATGGAAGATATGGAAGCGAAACAAACGAAGGAAGATAAAAATTGGTAGTTGACTGAGTATGATAAATAGTTGGAAGTTAACATTAATAATAATATGTTAATGAAGTGGACCCTTTGCTCGAATTCAAATATGACATACTCAATAGAAACACACGGATGAAAATCAAATTCTTTCATGGTGTTCTGTTGAGTTGGACCACCCAGTTGTGGGTAAAATAATACTTGCATAAGGAGAGAAGACCCAAACAAGTCGTCCATATGAGAGAGAGAGAGAGAGAGAGAAAGAGAGAGAGAGAGACTCCAAATTGGAAGCAGCCAGCGAATGAGAAAACGAGGTACAGACTCGTAATTTGCTCTTTCTTCGTTTTTGTTCTTTCGTTTTCTTTGCTTTTCTGGGCGACCAATAAGCATACTTGCTGTAAAGTGAGGTTGCATTTTTTGTGGATTGTCAAAGCATTTACAACCGTTCATTTCTTTTTTTTCACCAAGTCTGAGTAAGAAATAAATTATTTTTTTAATTTGATATTTCTTCTTCCAATGGTGAGCATGAAAGCAGAATTGAAAGTGGTCAACCAATTGGTCGACCAGTCAGCCGACCAGTAAAGATAATTTTTTTTTTTATTTATTACCTATTTGAATCTTTTTTGACCGGTTTGAACTTACCTATTTAAAAGAGAACCAGTCAACCAGATGGTCAATCGGCTGGTTGACCGGTTGGTCTCCTCCAATAGTCACGCACAGTAATTTGGTAAAACATTATTTTGTTATCAGTTTGATGATTTTTTTGTTCAATTCTCATTTTGATACCAATTTGATAAAACCGTTGGAGCTCCAAAAAGTACATTTTTCACCAAATTTCAAATTTGATACTAGATTTACTTAACCGTTGGAGATGGTCTTAGATTATAAGATAGGTGAGAAAATAATGAATTTTTAAATTTTTGGTGAATGATTTGTCTTTAATCGAAATATAAAAGAGATTAATCAAAATATATGTAAATTAATCCAAATATCTTACTTAAATTTGATGTTTTTTAAAGTTTACTTGAGATTTAATTTTATAAAAATTAATAATATAATAATATTTATAACCACTTTAAAGAACATCTCAACAATGAGAAAATACAAAAATCACCCTAACTGGAAGGGCTTCGTCAAATTAATAGTTTTAATGTTACATGTCTTGTTTTCGATTAAATAAATAGAGTACAGATATATAAATAAAAAATTTATACAAAAAAATTTATATATAATGACATAACAAGTTTGTGTTCATTTATTTTCAATCAAAAATTTTCGTTAAAGTGCTTTATAATTTTTTAAATGGTTAATTACATTAGTGCTCCATATACGTTGACTATTATATTATTTTGATTCTTACATTTTCAATTGATTTAATTTCGATATTTAATTTTAAATTTTGTATTACTTTGGTCCAATTGATAATGTCATTAGAGTTTTTAATAGACAATTATCACTAAGTTGATTAAAATTAACTCATTGAACTGATCATGTTTATAAATTTACCTTCAAAAACACATTGAAACATGCTAACAACTTTAATTAGTTAGATCAAATTGAGATAAAATTAAAAAATCAAGAGCAAAATCAAATAAATTGAAATTACAAGAATTAAAATGGTACAATAGTTAAAGTATAAGGACTATCGTGTAATTTGTCATTTCTAAAATGTTACGGTCATATCATTATTGTGAGACTTTTTGTAAGTAATATACTTTTAAATGCACTTGGTAACAAAAATACTATTTTAATTTTTTTCATCAAAATAATTTATAATATTTTTTAGTAGAAAAATGTTTGGGGGCCCTAATTCTGTGGCTTAAATGTGGCTCAAATGGCCAAAACGACGTCGTTTTGGCCATTTGAGCCACATTTGAGCCACATTTGAGCCACAGAATTTGAGCCCTCTGCCATTGCTCAATTTAGTATAATTGATTCAAAACATTTACGCTATCCTGTTCGTAATTACAATTGATTCAAAACATTTACGCTATGCTGTTCGTAATTACAATAATTATTTGCATACCTATGTCTTACCTATGTCTTAAAACGTGTTGTCCACTGAGGGTAGGCTGATTATGAGAAAATTCTAGCATGTGGCCGACTTTTAATGTTTAATAACACATTCAAAAAAAAAAAAAAAAAAAAAAAAAAAAAAAAAAAAAAAAAAAACATTCAAAGTCTAGTCATATAATTCTGAGTTGATTAAAAAAAATGAAAATAAGTTTGGTGGGTTGTTGGGGGTAGTGATCACCATGGTGGGAAATTGAGTAGGTATTTGATATATACTAAAAAAGTATATTTTATATATATATATATATTTATTTATTTATTTGGGTTATATCAATTAATATTTATCAATATCTTCTCTTTATTTTTTTATTAATTTTTTCTAATTTTTTATATATTTTTTTAATAAAAAATCAAAAAATACACTTATTTAGAACATTCCGAACCACCCTTAAAAGTTGTTGGATGTGGAGGAGGGAGGAAGGAAAGAGATAACGGGATGATTAATATAGTTGTTAAAATAAATTATAAATTATAACTTAACAAATTATAGATTATGATTTCAATCAGAAATTGTTAATTTATTTTGTGCAGTTATTAAATTGTAGATTTAAGTTGTTGAGTAGTATGTAGTAAATAAGTTGTGAAATAACTTTTTGATGTGTCCTTTTTATCTATAAATTGAATTAATTTTTATTTTTTGTTATTAATTACTAGTTCATATATTTCCATAAAATAAAAACAAAAACAAACAAACAAACAAAAAATTAGTCCACAGTCCATTTCAAAGACTGTTTGAAATAAGTTTAATCAAATAGTCCGAAATAACTTTTCCAAAGTTGGAATCTATGAGTTGCCTTAAAAAAGCCACACTAAACACCCCCAATGAAAAGGGCAAATTATGCTTATAGTTCATATATTTTCGTCTTTGTGTTATTTTGGTCCTATAATTTTAATTTACTCGATTTTGATCATGAATTTATGATTTTGTCTCAATTTAATCTAATTGCTTATAGGGAATGGCTTCTGTCCAGTCCTTAATCGGACTGGACCGTGCTGTTGGGCCAGTGGAGACCCACCACGGGTCCCGTTTTGATAATCTGAACCGTTCAATGTGTAGAACTCGTCGAGTACTATATGCTTGAAAAAAATCACGTTGATCGGATATCGATAGCTATGTGATCAAAATAGATTTTTGTCAACCGTTAATTTATTCACCGTCCATTTTTTTTTATACAAAACTGATTTGATCACATAGTTATCGATATTCGATTAACGTGATTTTTTCCAAGCATATAGTACTCGACGATTTCTACATATTGAACGGTTCAGATTATCAAAACGGGACCCGTGGTGGGCCCCCATAGGGCCAACAGCACGGTCCAGTTCGATTAAGGACTGGACAGAAGCCATGCCCTTGCTTATAATTGTTAACATTTTTTAATGAAAAATATGCACATACGTGATATGTGTTATGTTTTTCAAGGTAAAATTATAAACGTGTTCAACTCAGTGAGTTAACTTTAACTAATTTAATGATAATTAGTCATAAAAAATACTAACGGCATTATTAATTAGATTAAAGTGACAAAAAATCTAAAATTAATGGTCAAAATTAAACAAATTAAAAGTGTAGAGATTAAAATGACACAATAAATAAAATATAAGGACTATTGGTGTAATTTGTCCTAATGAAAACTTATTTTGATAATAAAAGTGAAAGTATATATTTTTTTCAAAGATGAAATTCACTCAAATCAACTCATTTTTTATTAATTGCAAAACAGTTTTTATTTTTTATTTTTTACTTTTTTTTTTTTATCACAGAAAATAATGCTCTAAGGTGTCATCACGGCATCCGTGGGCTCAGGCCCCTCGATAATTGCTTACCAGCCTGATTTAACTCAACCTATAGGAAGAGACCTACCACCGGCCCAGACCCCGGAGTAACCGGTTACTAGCTTAATTTAACTCAACCCATAAGAAGGAATCTACCACCAAGACACCAGCGGAGTACAGAGCGAGATCTCTGCAGAGAACCACTGAAATTATCTAGCATTTTGCTCCCCCAAGAGTCAAAGCTGAGTCACGCTTATAGAAAAAGACGTCTTCTCTACTAGGCTAGCATCACCAATGATTGCAAAACAGTTTTTCTTGATTTTTGTTTTCATCATACCAAATATTAGAAAAAACATGGCACATAAGTCCCAAAAAAATTCATTAATTCATCAAGTCTCATACGTAGTGAAAAAGGTTTATTGCAAAAGTAAAGTTTAAATAGAAGAGTGGCAAAGAGAGGAAGGGCAGACACTGGTTTTACAAAGAAGACAGTTGTGAAGGAGTAATGTCAGGTCAGGTATGCACACCTTGTTCGTAGATAACATCCCAGAATCAATGGATCCTAAAGGGCTCTATAATCTTTTTACCAATTTTGGAATCGTTAAGGATGCTTTCATACCGAACAAAAGAAGGAAAACAACGCAGTCAAGGTTTGGGTTTGTTAGGTATGATTGCATGGTGGCAGCTTAAGTAGCTATCCAAAAAGAAAATGGGATTTGGTGTGATGACCGATCACTAATCGTCAAGAAAGCAGAGTTTGATAAGACTCAGGAGAAAGCTGTAAAGGAGCAAATGCCACACGGACCACGATCATTGAGGATGGTAAATGGTTCAAAGCCTATGAGAAGAAGATCATATGCAGAGGTGGTAAAAGGTGAAAGAAATAATAAAACAAATGTTGCAATTAAAGCCATTGAAGTCAGTAATAGCTGGCCGTACCAGAGCATAATTGTCAAACTTAAGGCTCACTGTTTCTTCATGAAATTCAGGAAGGAGTTTTAGGACAGAAATCTAAAGAATATTCAGCTACGTGAAGAAGAGACAGGGAGGCCATTGTAACTTTTAATTCAATTGATGACATGAAAAATAGAAGCCACATCTTGGGGGATTGGATGAATGACTGGTGCGAGTCTATAATAGAATGGAAGAAAGGCCTTCAAATGGAACAAGAAGGGCATATATTGTAACGCCCCAAAAATTTGGGCAGGGTATATCTATTTATACAACAAACCCACCTGATAAACAAACACATATTTATGGCTAACTATTCCACACATCCATTTCCATTTAATCACAAATGCCAAATGCATGTTATTCACATCTCAATGCCCAAGTTCCAATCCCAAGCATGTATTTTACAATAAATATGAAATGGAAGCCAAACAGATAATAAGTGCTCTATAGGCTTACAAATTTATCCAATAACATTCTTGGTTACACAAAATGGAGTTTTAACTCAATGCAAATACAATCATGGGCTTACATTCAACAAATAACAATAAAACAAAATGAAGCCTCAGCTCCGAGTCCTCCCAAGTCAATGCCTTAGCGGAGGCATAACACCTGTACCTGAAATGGTTTTCCTTTATAGGGTGAGCCACAACCCAGTAAAGATATACTACACAACATATGAACCATGACAAGATTAAAGAGGAGTATGCTCATGCCATGCTCATGATAAAACAGTTTATTTCTCTTTTTATAAAGCATGCAATGCTGAGATGCAACAATAGATATAAAGCCATTTCCATTTTAAACCATATCTGTTACATGAATACATGCTCTGTGAATCTCTAGGTGAGTGTCTGCAAGTAGGCCCTAATGCACTACCACTGTCATTTTTACCATTAAACTGGAAGGCTCGACACCTAACCACGCGGTTCTACACCCCCTACCCAAATTCACCAAGTATTCATTTTTTCGCAAACAGATACATTTCCAAACATTTCTCAAAAGGAGATACATTTCCAATGAAATGAATGTAATGCAATGTCCAATGCAACAAATAAGGAATGTGGTTCAATTCACCTAAGTCTTATGCATTTCTACAACCATCATGGCTATCCTCCACTGAGCCCAAAACAGATATTTCTAAACAGATATTTAAACAATTAAATTCTAAAAATTTTAATAAATACAATCTATTCCACATGCCATCAAATATGAACAACTACATTAGTTTTCATATCACAATCATGTCCGATAACCTCTCAAGGTCCATTTCTAGCCATGCCGGTTTTATTCCAACGGATACATTAAACAAAATAATATCGTTAATACCCAAGAAAACATCATTTTCTTTCCAAACTCATTCTCCAAGCATTATTCAACTATGACATCCTGTTTTGATCAAAAGTCCCAAAAGTTAAACGTAATTCCTTTGTTTTCTTTAAAAATGCTATTTTGGGCACAAACCGGTTAAAATTTCAAAACCAATCAAATCGAAATCCGTTTTTTGTATAACTCTTTCATAACCTTACAAACATATTCCAAGTTTACACTTTCACAATGGCCCCGTTTGGTAGAGCTGTGGGAAAGTGATTATAACTTATAGCCTAATAGCTTATAACTTATAGCTGTAAACATAAGCTAATTTTTGACTTATAAATTAAGCTTCTCCTCCCTCACTCAAAGAATAAGTTGATTTTTGACTTACAAAAAGCTATAAGCTGTATTGTTAAGCTGAACTAAACACATCAAAATAGCTTAAATTAAGCTAAAAACTAAAATAAGCTGGAAATAAGTCCTACCAAACAGGGCCAATTTGGGCATTATCTTTTTATTTTTCTCAAAATTTCTCTTTTAGGCAAATAAATCACAAATTTTTCAAAAATTCTAATTAAATTATATACAACTCTAAGCTCCCTATAATCAAGTAAAAGTGTATAAAGAAGTGTAGGAAAAATCCCTACCTTAAGCTAGAAGAGGAAACAAGCAAAAATCTAAATTTTCAATTTTGTTGAATTTTGATCTCCACCGATCAAAATGTTACTCTCGCCAAGCTCTTCATTTTGGCCTCAAGAACTAGGGTAAAAAACTCAATGGATCTTGCTAGATCAAGAAAAGAATTAAGGGTTTGTGGTGGTGTTTAGAAAAAGATGAGAGAAATGAGAGAGTCGAAAGAAAGAGAGGGAAAGAGATATATATATATATATATATATATGTTCTCTGCCAAGAACAAAGAGGAAACAATTAAAAGTAAGGGGGAATGGGGTAGCCCCACGTGGGCTCTCTCATCATTATTATACTTTATTTTATTATATTAAAACATTTATGAATCTACATATGTATATATATATATATATATATATATCAATTAAAAGTATATTTTAATATCATTAATGACAAAAAGATATAATATTTTCTCACCACAAAATATATTTCGTTTAATGGTACACACCATAAAATCAACTATCAAATATTTATTATAATCCTATATAATAAATAATAACAACTTCCAAGGTGGTTATTACCAATCATATTTTAAAAGGATCAAACAGTTAAACGTGAGTTATTAAACAAACTCAATTTAAATTAAATCTAAGCCATGGGTCTCATCCATAAGTCAAATATGGTCCAATTATATACCAAAATAGACCTACCAAATTTATCTTAAATCATGGTCCGAACATCCAAAACTCAATTTTAAATTCTGCTATAAATTAAACTGAACACCAATCAGTCCGTGAATTTTCATAAAATAAATACTCATCATTAAATTCTAAAATTTTTATCCAACGTGCTAGACTCATATGGGAACCACATATAAAAATTTCATAATTTTCTGAGATTGGGAACTATTTTTAAAAAATACAAAATCGAATTATTTTTGCACAAAATTTACACGGCAATCAAATTCGAAAATTTGCTCAATTAAATTATGCACGGCTATTTTAAAAAAAAAATTAGGGTCATTTCATATATGGCTAAACTGTTACGGGGTACCCCTAAATCTGTGGAACAACATCACATTTACCAGAATTGATGAAATCTGGGGTGTAGTGACAACCATTGATGAGAGCACATCAGCTATGACATCTTTAATATGTGGAAAGATTCGTATTGCAACATCATATATGGATCTGATTAATAAAGTTATAAATTTGGAGTGCAATGGGTGTTTATTTCCAATCCGAGTATGCGAAGAACAGAAAATTGTAACTATAGCTTGCAATGGTGTATGTTCACGTGAAGAAAATAAATTTAGGGAGGATCTCTCTATTAACAAAGAAGTGATGAACCAGTTCCATAACGAAGGAGAAGACCAGATTGTGGCTGCCGGCGACAAGGTGGAGTCCAAGGTGATACAAGGTAGATTGGAAAATCTAGAAGCTGTCAAATCCTTTACCCTAATCTCGGTTTCCAAGGTCAATGAGATGCATATGAGCATGGGAAATTGAAAGAATACAGCAAACAACAGCGCATGCGTGGTGGAGGAATCATTATGTGGGTCAGATGCAGGCAAATGTGGAGTTGATGACTGCTTAAGTACACCTGGATTTATAGAGAGCTTAAATGGACCAGCCATAGATAAGCCCAACATCAATCTTGAAGTTGTGTTGGACAGCAATTTAAATTCAAGCAAGCCCATGTTGGTTAATTATGGGCCAGGTAAGGTGTGTGAAGCCCAAACATCTAAACAAAATTGGATCAACATAACTATGTCCTCTAACTCAGGCCACCAATCGCAAAAGTTTAGGCATGTTGTATTGGGCTCATCGTCTAACAAGTTTTGTACTTCCCAGGGCCAGCTTAGAGGAGTCACCAAGTTCTTTTGTGTTTCAGAAACCAGAGGAAGGCCGAAGAATGGAAGAAGGGGAAAGCAAGAAAATTGGACAAGAGTGGGTTTTCAAAGAGGTGCGATCTTTAAGGCAGCTGTAGCTACACTCTCTTCTTCAATTTCACACTCCAGTAATTCACTTCGTAAAAGAAACCTGGTTAGTGAAGCTATGGCTACGATACAGATGGGGAAATCATTAGGGATTGACTATGAAGCGAAAGATTCAAATATGGCTAACAAAATCATGAAAATGAAGGAGAAAGATACGGAAAGATGGGAATTACGGAGACAAATGCTAAGCAATAAGGCAACATTTATGGGTGGCAGAGGTGTTTTGATTAGTTATCATGAAGATTATATCTTGCAATGTAAGAGGGTTGAATAGACCTGAAAAAAAGAAAAAGAAAAGTGAAAGATATACTTAAAGAGAAAAGGGTAGATTTGGTGTTATTTCAAGAAACGAAGAGATCGCGATTATCAGCTCAATTTGTACAGTCATTATGGTATAGTGACTTAATGGACTATCTAGAAGTTGATTCGGATGGTAGTGCTGGAGGCTTACTTTGCATCTGGAATCCAGAGATATTTCAAGTTGTTGATTGCTGCAGTAATTGAAACTTTATCATTCTTTTAGGTATGATTCACCGTAGTTTAGAATATGTTATTGGTAATATTTATGCACCAAATGATATTATCAATAGGAGAAGCTTATGGAAATGCTTACTTACTGTCAAAAAAGATTTTCCAAAACCTTGGTGTATCGATGGTGATTTTAACGACATTACTTTGTTATCTGAAAGAATTGGTTGCTTAAGAAGAGATAGAGGCATGAAAGACCTCAGATTTTATAGATAAAATGGAAATGGTAGATATGCCAATAATAGGGAGGAGGTACACTTGGTGTAATGCTCAGGATGGAGATAAATGGAGTAGGTTAGACAGATTTCTGTTAAATGTTGAATGGATGGAATGGTTTAACTTCAAGTTGTGGGGATTACCTAGATTTGTATCAGATCATTGTCCAATACTGTTGATGGAAGATGAAAGGAATTGGGGTCCAAAACCATTTAGATTCATCAATGCTTGGTGTACTCACCCTACTTTTTTGGTCGTTGTTAAACATACTTGGGAAGAAACACAAGTGTCTGGGTTGGCAGGGTATAAAGTCTTCAAGAAGCTGCAATCACTCAAGATTGAACTAAAGAGGTGGAATGTGGAGGTTTTTGGGAATATAGGGTCTAAATTGAAATCTGCCGAAGAGAAACTTCATTCGTGGGACTTGGCTGCAGAATCTAGATTGTTGCAAGTATTTGAAACTAAGAGAAGAAGAGAGCTAAAAGGTGAGGTTTGGAAACTCAGAAAAATGGAGAAAAGCTTATGGTTTCAAAAAGCCAGGATGAATTGGGCTTTAAAAGGTGATAGGAATACAAAGTTTTTTTCATATTGTAGCTAATAAGAGACATAATAGTACCATGTTGGACACTTTAAATGTGAATGGAATAGCAGTGGATGATCTAAAGGAGATAAGACATGTGGTGTATAACCATTTCAAAGAAGTCTAC
Source organism: Camellia sinensis (assembly GCF_055761805.1). Classification (NCBI taxonomy): domain Eukaryota; kingdom Viridiplantae; phylum Streptophyta; class Magnoliopsida; order Ericales; family Theaceae; genus Camellia; species Camellia sinensis. The sequence continues at coordinate 66,572,565 of NC_138973.1, read as the reverse complement.
AAAGAATATTGGAGGGACAGACCCAAAATAACTAAAATTTTCAATGTCATCCCATAATGTCACAGCTCAAAATTATTAGAAAAAGAGTTTGCAGAAGTTTGGAAAGTGGTAAAAGAATGTCATTGGAATAAGGCCGCAGGCCCGGATGGTTTCAATCTAACTTGTATTCAAAAGGGCTGGCAAGTAATGAAGTCTGAGTTGTTATGTTTTTTGAAGGAGTTCCATGAGAATGGAAAACTGGTAAGTGCCTTAAATTGTCCTGTTGTAGCATTGATCCCTACGCAGGACAAGCCAACTAGTCTTAATAAGTACAGACCAATCAGTCTCATTAGCTCTATTTATAAAATTCTTTCAAAGATCCTAGCTAATAGATTGAAGAAGGTACTTTCGGAGATCATTAGTGAAACCCAAACAGCTTTTCTGGGGGGGCAGAAATGTAATGGATGGCATATCGATTGCTAATGAGGTAGTGGATTGGTGGAAGAAGACCAACAAAAAAGGTTTAGTTTTGAAATTGGATTTTGAAAAAGCATATGACACTGTGAATTGGAATTTTTTATTTGATATGCTGTGTAAATTTGGATTTGGAGCAAAATTGGTGGAATGGATGAAGACATGTGTCTCTACAGCCAGAATTTCAGTTCTAGTAAATGGGTCTCCAACAAAAGAATTTTCTCCACAAAAAGGTTTAAGGCAAGGTGATCCCCTCTCTATTTTTTTATTTAATATTGTTGCAGAAGCTTTGAACATTCTGTTAACAAGAGCTAAAGACTTGGGCCTAGTGAAATGAACAAAAATTGGGGAGAATGACTTTAACATATCACACCTTCAGTTTGCTGATGACACTATTATTTTTTGTGAAGCTGCATGGGAGGAAATTGTAAACATAAAGAGAATTCTTAGATGTTTTGAGGTGATGTCTGGCTTGGAGATAAATTTTCATAAGAGTGTAGCCAGTGATATTGGGGTTCCAATTGAGCTAGTTGAAGAATTTGCCACGAAGCCACATTGTTCGAATCAAAATTTACCATTGAAGTACCTAGGATTTCCATTGGGTGCCAACCTAAGAAGGAAAGCTTTTTGGAAACCAATTTTGGATAAATATAGGGTGAAGCTTGCTGGTTGGAAAAGAAGCGTATTATCTTTTGCTGGGAGGATAACAATGATTAAAGTTGTGATATCCAATCTTCCTATTTATTATATGTCCATTTTTAGAATACTTGTGGAGGTTGCTAAAGAAATAGAGAGGGTTGAAGCTGCTTTTTTGTGGGGAGACAGAAGTACGAAAAAAAGTTCACCTTGTCAAGTGGAAAGAGTTAGCAATAAATAAATCTAAAGGTGGACTAGGCATCCGTGATATCAAAACTGTTAACTCTTGCATATTAATGAAATGGTGGTGGAGGTTTGGTTTTGAGAAGAATGTGTTGTGGAAAAATCTTATAGCAGCAAATACACGACTGAAGGGGGTCAATGGTTCCCCAACCAGGTTGTAAATGCATCCATATCAAATATTTGGAGTGATATCATTGTTGTACTACCCTCTATTAATGGCCTCTTAAGCTATTTCAGGGAGAATATTAAAATTATAATAGGGGATGGAAATAGAATTTCATTTTGGGGAGACATTTGGTGTAGGGAAATAAGATTGCCAAAGCATTTCCCTAGACTCTTCAGTCTGTCTTTAAACAAGAATGAATCACTGAAGTTTTTTGCCAATAATAAACAAAGTTCATGCAACTGCAACCTAAGGTTTAGGAGACAACTTTTGGCATGGGAGGAGGAGGAAGTTGCAAGATTACGTAGTATGTTGGGATTAAGCCCAGTGTTGTTTCCTAGAGCAAAGGACTCACTTATTTTTAAAGTCAAATCAATGTTCAACTAGTGTGAATCACTTTGGGGTTCAGATTTAGCCTTACCTCCCCTTATTTGGAATAATCATGCCCCTTCAAAGGGACAATTCTTTACTTGGCTGGTTTGGAAGGGCAGATTAAAAACCTCAGTGTGGCTTCAAAGACTTGGTGTCCTACATAATGGTGTAGATGTAGCCTGTGCTTTTTGTAAGTCTGAACCAGAAACAGTAGATCATATAATGCTTAACTGCCCTTTTGTTTGGAAAATATAGATTGAGATACTTAACTGGTGGGGGTGTCAATGGGTAACTCCTGAATCCATTATAAGGTTGCTAAATTGGTGGAATGGATGGAAATTCAAGAAGGGTGAACTGCAGATTTGGAAAGCTTTGCCATGTGCAATATTGTGGTCAGTTTGGAAGCATAGAAATGACATAATTTTCAATGGTGCTCAACCAACTTATATGGTCTTGGCTGATCTTATCAAGATAAGGGTAGCAATATGGATGAAGAATCACTCTTTGGGCAAGTTTTATTCTGTTCATGATTTTGTGGATAATTTGCAGCAGGTGAGAAAGTCTATTGGTTTAGGAAGATGAAAATTGCAATGTGGTTTAAATCAATTTTATTGTATTTTTGGCTAGTGTGAATTTTATTAAGCTTAAGAGAGTTTGAACATATTGCCCTTTTTGTTTTTGGCTGCTGTTGGGGTGACCAATCTGCTATGCCCTCTGTTGATTTTAGGTGTATAGGTTAGTAGGAGCAACTTTGTCTATGGAGAGCAGCAGCAATCCTCAGTGGTCTGGTATATACTCTGCAATGTCCTGGTGATTTATTTCAATCTTAGGCCGATCAGGACTTTGTTGCTGCTGCTGTATTGTGGCTCTGTCTATTCTGTATCTGTGACGACTTGGGTTAATCTTTTGCTTATGTTTTCATTTGAGCCTGTGATTACTGATATTTTCTAGAGTCTGTGCTGATTTGCTCTGTGCTATAGTGATCTGTTACGGAGGTTTGATCTAGTTATGCCCTGTTTGCCTGTGCTGATCTAGTATTATCTAGACTACAAAATGGTTTAAGGTATGGCTGATGGAGTTTGTTATTGTTGATCTGTTTTTTTGAAATTGTGGCACTTTGGTCTGTTCTTTGGCTTTTGTTAGAGCCTGGTATTGCTGATTGTTCTATTTGTTCTTTTTTGTTTGTCGCTTTCTATCGGAGATGCTTAGTATATGATAGGATGGGTTTTTTAGTGTAAACTTAGTTGGAATGATCTAACCCATTGTGATGCGTGGTGCACCTTCCTTTCTTTATTGATGTTTGTGTGTACATCTTATACCTTTCATCGTCATCAATAAAATTTTTGTTGTTTGCCGATCAAAAAAGAGTCTCATACATAGTCCTTTCTGGTAATAACCCATTCGTTAAAACACAAATTATGCACGTGTAACATTAGTACCTTTTTTTAAAAAATTGAAATCTCATAACTTTCATTCTATGCAGCTGTTTTCATAAAATTTTTATTTTTGAAATCTATATGAGAAGATCCATAATCAATTTGAAATGCGTTATTATAAAAAATAAAAATAAAAAGTGAAATTTTACAACTTTTTTTTCCCAAATTAAAAATATATATATTGAAATTTTACATGGAAAAATTATGAAAATGTGAATTTCACAAATTTCAAACAAAAATTATGAAACTGTGAAATTTGATAAAACAAAAATTTCAAACAAAATTATGATTCAATCAGATCCGGAATAGACACACATCTAGTGAAGTTTAGTCTTATATTAGATTCTTCTACAAAGTGGATGACTGATAAAAGGGAGGTGGCTAGGGAAAGCTTGATTTGATCAGATTGTGAGATTTTCTTTTATGTTAATAGGCCCAAGACTCCCAATGATGTTCCCACCCACATCTGGAAATGTTTCGCAACCAGGAATAGGCTTCACCTTTCCCATTTGATCAACTTTTCAACCGGGTACTTGAGAAGGTGACCCTTCATGTCTGTAACTTCATTGGCAGCATATTGATTCCAGTTCAACTCGCTCAGTGATCTTACCCTCCTTACGCATTCAAGGCTCTCAGGATGCTTAAAACATTCCTCAAGAGCACCGATATGCTCTGACCACAGTGACATTCTATACCCATGGACCTGCAATCAGACAAAAATAGCAGCTGGTCACAAATTCATGTCGCTAAACATGCATAAATGAATACCAACTTGAATAAAAGTTCATGACTGAATACCAAGACTACCTATAAAAATAAAAACAAAAAGATAAAGTCCATAGATTGCGGACCATAATATGTAAGCAAGCTCAGTTTAGTCACAAATCTGAACTTTTCAAAAATGTATCAGAAAAATGTCTCAAAAGCACGGGTATTGAGGTGTGTGACTCAATATTACCCCCAAAACTTTGATATGCAAGCATAATTAGAGAGAACATATGTCAACTTCAGCTTCAACTCGGTTATTTTGGTCAAAGAGACAAAAGACAAATTTGAAATGAAAACATTTACCCAATAAATAAAACAAAAGGAAAGAAAGAGTAGACACAGATTTAGACACACTTCAATAAATAAAACAAAAGGAAAGAAAGAGTAGACACAGAAAATTGTAACTATAGCTTGCAATTGTGTATGTTCACGTGAAGAAAATAGATTTAGGGAGGATCTCTCTATTAACAAAGAAGTGATGAACCAGTTCCATGACGAAGGAGAAGACCAGATTGTGGCCGCCGGCGACAAGGTGGAGTCCAAGGTGATACAAGGTAGATTGGAAAATCTAGAAGCTGTCAAATCCTTTACCCTAATCTCGGTTTCCAAGGTCAATGAGATGCATATGAGCATGGGAAATTGGAAGAATACAGCAAACAACAGCGCATGCGTGGTGGAGGAATCATTATGTGGGTCAGATGCAGGCAAATGTGGAGTTGATGACTGCTTAAGTACACCTGGATTTATAGAGAGCTTAAATGGACCAGCCATAGATAGGCCCAACATCAATCTTGAAGTTGTGTTGGACAGTAATTTAAATTCAAGCAAGCCCATGTTGGTTAATTATGGGCCAGGTAAGGTGTGTGAAGCCCAAACATCTAAACAAAATTGGATCAACATAACTATGTCCTCTAACTCAGGCCACCAATCGCAAAAGTTTAGGCATGTTGTATTGGGCTCATCGTCTAACAAGTTTTGTACTTCCCAGGGCCAGCTTAGAGGGGTCACCAAGTCCTTTTGTGTTTCAGAAACCAGAGGAAGGCCGAAGAATGGAAGAAGGGGAAAGCAAGAAAATTGGACAAGAGTGGGTTTTCAAAGAGGTGCGATCTTTAAGGCAGCCGTAGCTACACTCTCTTCTTCAATTTCACACTCCAGTAATTCACTTCGTAAAAGAAACCTGGTTAGTGAAGCTATGGCTATGATACAGATGGGGAAATCATTAGGGATTGACTATGAAGCGAAAGATTCAAATATGGCTAACAAAATCATGGAAATGAAGGAGAAAGATACGGAAAGATGGGAATTACGGAGACAAATGCTAAGCAATAAGGCAACATTTATGGGTGGCAGAGGTGTTTTGATTGGTTATCATGAAGATTATATCTTGCAATGTAAGAGGGTTGAATAGACCTGAAAAAAGAAGAAAAGTGAAAGATATACTTAAAGAGAAAAGGGTAGATTTGGTGTTATTTCAAGAAACGAAGAGATCGCGATTATCAGCTCAATTTGTACAGTCATTATGGTATAGTGACTCAATGGACTATCTAGAAGTTGATTCGGATGATAGTGCTGGAGGCTTACTTTGCATCTGGAATCCAGAGATATTTCAAGTTGTTGATTGCTGCAGTAATTGAAACTTTATCATTCTTTTAGGTATGATTCACCGTAGTTTAGAATATGTTATTGGTAATATTTATGCACCAAATGATATTATCAATAGGAGAAGCTTATGGAAATGCTTACTTACTGTCAAAAAAGATTTTCCAAAACCTTGGTGTATCGATGGTGATTTTAACGACATTACTTTGTTATCTGAAAGAATTGGTTGCTTAAGAAGAGATAGAGGCATGAAAGACCTCAGATTTATAGATAATTTGGAAATGGTAGATATGCCAATAATAGGGAGGAGGTACACTTGGTGTAATGCTCAGGATGAAGATAAATGGAGTAGGTTAGACAGATTTCTGTTAAATGTTGAATGGATGGAATGGTTTAACTTCAAGTTGTGGGGATTACCTAGACTTGTATCAGATCATTGTCCAATACTGTTGATGGAAGATGAAAGGAATTGGGGTCCAAAACCATTTAGATTCATCAATGCTTGGTGTACTCACCCTACTTTTTTGGTCGTTGTTAAACATACTTGGGAAGAAACACAAGTGTCTGGGTTTGCAGGGTATAAAGTCTTCAAGAAGCTGTAATCACTCAAGATTGAACTAAAGAGGTGGAATGTGGAGGTTTTTGGGAATATAGGGTCTAAATTGAAATCTGCCGAAGAGAAACTTCATTCGTGGGACTTGGCTGCAGAATCTAGATTGTTGCAAGTATTTGAAATTAAGAGAAGAAGAGAGCTAAAAGGTGAGGTTTGGAAACTCAGAAAAATTGAGAAAAGCTTATGGTTTCAAAAAGCCAGGATGAATTGGGCTTTAAAAGGTGATAGGAATACAAAGTTTTTTTCATATTGTAGCTAATAAGAGACATAATAGTACCATGTTGGACACTTTAAATGTGAATGGAATAGCAGTGGATGATCTAAAGGAGATAAGACATGTGGTGTATAACCATTTCAAAGAAGTCTACAAAGAATATTGGAGGGACAGACCCAAAATAACTAGAATTTTCAATGTCATCCCATAATGTCACAGCTCAAAATTATTAGAAAAAGAGTTTGCAGAAGTTTGGAAAGTGGTAAAAGAATGTCATGGGAATAAGGCCGCAGGCCCGGATGGTTTCAATCTAACTTGTATTCAAAAGGGCTGGCAAGTAATGAAGTCTGAGTTGTTATGTTTTTTGAAGGAGTTCCATGAGAATGGCAAACTGGTAAGTGCCTTAAATTGTTCTGTTGTAGCATTGATCCCTACGCAGGACAAGCCAACCAGTCTTAATAAGTACAGACCAATCAGTCTCATTAGCTCTATTTATAAAATTCTTTCAAAGATCCTAGCTAATAGATTGAAGAAGGTACTTTCGGAGATCATTAGTGAAACCCAAACAGCTTTTCTGGGGGGGCAGAAATGTAATGGATGGCATATCGATTGCTAACGAGGTAGTGGATTGGTGGAAGAAGACCAACAAAAAAGGTTTAGTTTTGAAATTGGATTTTGAAAAAGCATATGACACTGTGAATTGGAATTTTTTATTTGATATGCTGTGTAAATTTGGATTTGGAGCAAAATTGGTGGAATGGATGAAGACATGTGTCTCTACAGCCAGAATTTCAGTTCTAGTAAATAGGTCTCCAACAAAAGAATTTTCTCCACAAAAAGGTTTAAGGCAAGGTGATCCCCTCTCTATTTTTTTATTTAATATTGTTGCAGAAGTTTTGAACATTCTGTTAACAAGAGCTAAAGACTTGGGCCTAGTGAAATGAACAAAAATTGGGGAGAATGACTTTAACATATCACACCTTCAGTTTGCTGATGACACTATTATTTTTTGTGAAGCTGCATGGGAGGAAATTGTAAACATAAAGAGAATTCTTAGATGTTTTGAGGTGATGTCTGGCTTGGAGATAAATTTTCATAAGAGTGTAGTCAGTGATATTGGGGTTCCAATTGAGCTAGTTGAAGAATTTGCCACAAAACCACATTGTTCGAATCAAAATTTACCATTGAAGTACCTAGGATTTCCATTGGGTGCCAACCTAAGAAGGAAAGCTTTTTGGAAACCAATTTTGGATAAATATAGGGTGAAGCTTGCTGGTTGGAAAAGAAACGTATTATCTTTTGCTGGGAGGATAACAATGATTAAAGCTGTGATATCCAATCTTCCTATTTATTATATGTCCATTTTTAGAATACCTGTGGAGGTTGCTAAAGAAATAGAGAAGGTTGAAGCTGCTTTTTTGTGGGGAGACACAGAAGTACGAAAAAAAAGTTCACCTTGTCAAGTGGAAAGAGTTAGCAATAAATAAATCTAAAGGTGGACTAGGCATCCGTGATATCAAAACTGTTAACTCTTGCATATTGATGAAATGGTGGTGGAGGTTTGGTTTTGAGAAGAATGTGTTGTGGAAAAATCTTATAGCAGCAAATACACGACTGAAGGGGGTCAATGGTTCCCTAACCAGGTTGTAAATGCATCCATATCAAATATTTGGAGCGATATCATTGTTGTACTACCCTCTATTAATGGCCTCTTAAGCTATTTCAGGGAGAATATTAAAATTATAATAGGGGATGGAAATAGAATTTCATTTTGGGGAGACATTTGGTGTAGGGAAATAAGATTGCTAAAGCATTTCCCTAGACTCTTCAATCTGTCTTTAGACAAGAATGAATCACTGAAGTTTTTTGCCAATAATAAACTAAGTTCATGCAACTGGAACCTAAGGTTTAGGAGACAACTTTTGGCATGGGAGGAGGAGGAAGTTGCAAGATTATGTAGTATGTTGGGATCAAGCCCAGTGTTGCTTCCTAGAGCAAAGGACTCACTTATTTTTAAAGTCAAATCAATGTTCAACTAGTGTGAATCACTTTGGGGTTCAGATTTAGCCTTACCTCCCCTTATTTGGAATAATCATGCCCCTTCAAAGGGACAATTCTTCACTTGGCTGGTTTGGAAGGGCAGATTAAAAACCTCAGTGTGGCTTCAAAGACTTGGTGTCCTACATAATGGTGTAGATGTAGCCTGTGCTTTTTGTAAGTCTGAACTAGAAACAGTAGATCATATAATGCTTAACTGCCCTTTTGTTTGGAAAATATAGATGAGATACTTAACTGGTGGGGGTGTCAATGGGTAACTCCTGAATCCATTATAAGGTTGCTAAATTGGTGGAATGGATGGAAATTCAAGAAGGGTGAACTGCAGATTTGGAAAGCTTTGCCATGTGCAGTATTGTGGTCAGTTTGGAAGCATAGAAATGACATAATTTTCAATGGTGCTCAACCAACTTATATGGTCTTGGCTGATCTTATCAAGATAAGGGTAGCAATATGGATGAAGAATCACTCTTTGGGCAAGTTTTATTCTGTTCATGATTTTGTGGATAATTTGCAGCAGGTGAGAAAGTCTATTGGTTTAGGAAGATGAAAATTGCAATGTGGTTTAAATCAATTTTATTGTATTTTTGGCTAGTGTGAATTTTATTAAGCTTAAGAGAGTTTGAACATATTGCCCTTTTTGTTTTTGGCTGCTGTTGGGGTGACCAATCTGCTATGCCCTCTGTTGATTTTAGGTGTATAGGTTAGTAGGAGCAACTTTGTCCATGGAGAGCAGCAGCAACCCTCAGGGGTCTGGTATATACTCTGCAATGTCCTGGTGATTTATTTCAATCTTAGGCCGATCAGGACTTTGTTGCTGCTGCTGTATTGTGGCTCTGTCTATTCTGTATCTGTGACGACTTGGGCTAATCTTTTGCTTATGTTTTCATTTGAGCCTGTGATTACTGATATTTTCTAGAGTCTGTGCTGATTTGCTCTGTGCTATAGTGATTTGTTATGGAGGTTTGATCTAGTTGTGCCCTGTTTGCCTGTGCTGATCTAGTATTATCTAGACTACAAAATGGTTTAAGGTATGGCTGATGGAGTTTGTTATTGCTGATCTGTTTTTTTGAAATTGTGGCACTTTGGTCTGTTCTTTGGCTTTTGTTAGAGCCTGGTATTGCTGATTGTTCTCTTTGTTCTTTTTTGTTTGTTGCTTTCTATCGGAGATGCTTAGGATATGATAGGATGGGTTTTTTAGTGTAAACGTAGTTGGAATGATCTAACCCATTGTGATGCGTGGTGCACCCTCCTTTCTTTATTGATGTTTGTGTGTACATCTTATACCTTTCATCGTCATCAATAAAATTTTTGTTGTTTGCCGATCAAAAAAGAGTCTCATACATAGTCCTTTCTGGTAATAACCCATTTGTTAAAACACAAATTATGCACGTGTAACATTAGTACCTTTTTTTAAAAAATTGAAATCTCATAACTTTCATTCTACGCAACTGTTTTCATAAAATTTTTATTTTTGAAATCTATTTGAGAAGATCCATAATCAATTTGAAATGCGTTATTATAAAAAATAAAAATAAAAAGTGAAATTTTACAACTTTTTTTTCCCAAATTAAAAATATATATATTGAAATTTTACATGGAAAAATTATGAAAATGTGAATTTCACAAATTTCAAACAAAAATTATGAAACTGTGAAATTTGATAAAACAAAAATTTCAAACAAAATTATGATTCAATCAGATCTGGAATAGATACACATCTAGTGAAGTTTAGTCTTATATTAGATTCTTCTACAAAGTGGATGACTGATAAAAGGGAGGTGGCTAGGGAAAGCTTGATTTGATCAGATTGTGAGATTTTCTTTTATGTTAATAGGCCCAAGACTCCCAATGATGTTCCCACCCACATCTGGAAATGTTTCGCAACCAGGAATAGGCTTCACCTTTCCCATTTGATCAACTTCAACCGGGTACTTGAGAAGGTGACCCTTCATGTCTGTAACTTCATCGGCAGCATATTGTTTCCAGTTCAACTCGCTCAGTGATCTTACCCTCCTTACGCATTCAAGGCTCTCAGGATGCTTAAAACATTCCTCAAGAGCACCGATATGCTCTGCCCACAGTGACATTCTATACCCATGGACCTGCAATCAGACAAAAATAGCAGCTGGTCACAAATTCATGTCGCTAAACATGCATAAATGAATACCAACTTGCATAAAAGTTCATGACTGAATACCAACACTACCTATAAAAATAAAAACAAAAAGATAAAGTCCATAGATTGCGGACCATAATATGTAAGCAAGCTCAGTCTAGTCACAAATCTGAACTTTTCAAAACTGTATCAGAAAAATGTCTCAAAAGCACGAGTATTGAGGTGTGTGACTCAATATTACCCCCAAAACTTTGATATGCAAGCATAATTAGAGAGAACATATGTCAACTTCAGCTTCAACTTGGTTATTTTGGTCAAAGAGACAAAAGCCAAATTTGAAATGAAAACATTTACCCAATAAATAAAACAAAAGGAAAGAAAGAGTAGACACAGATTCAAGACACACTTCAAGCAAGTCTAGCAATCTCAGGATGTCCACAACATAAATATTCTTCAATGCTCATGAGTTCAAATCCACAAAATTGTAGGCTCATTTTTTTTTTTTTTTTTTATAATTATAAAAGATTGTATCATTCTTTGAATTTATGTTAACTCAAATTATTTCACCTAATAATAATAGACATTTAATATAAAGTAGGATGGTATTATGTTTGATTTATCTGACATGAGACAAAGTGTTGTCTTTTGAAAGCCACCAACGTCAAAGCAAAATAATTGCACGAAATTCATTCTGGTGAAAGCATACCTGCCCACGTGGAGTATAGTGTTTGCTTGCCCAAGTATAGTGAGGCTGATACGCACCCATCGCAATCTCCGTGTCTCTAGTGCTTTCCAAGGAACGTTGATTGATGTTTGCAGACGCAAGTATCACGTACTCATCATCGACTATCATTCCTTTTGAATGGACGTAGATCATAAAGCGTCGGTTTTTTCGGGTCAGTTCCTGAGTATCAACAGGACACATTCAAATGGAAGGGGATCATGGACAAAGATGATTGGAAAAACAGGAAGCATAATATTTGGAGAGAGATTAAAATATAGGTACCCAATCTTTCCCTTCCCAAACACGCATTATTGTGTACTAATTGGGCGTTGTTTTATATGAAAATATAGGTAGGAGTAGAGAGAGATTTACTTGAGAATGGTTTTTGGTAGTAGCATTTCCTGCATCTGAAGTGTCTTCCCTATCTCGAGCCTCACGATTGCCAAGACAGAAGAAATTCAAATAATCTTGAGGTTCATATTTCTTCTCAAGCCCTACCTCTTCCAAAGCCTTGTAAATTTCTTCATACATCATTTGCATTGTGTTATGCTGCATACTCAACAATATCAGCAGGTTCATGAGATGGATGTAGCAAAAAGCCCAAACATTATGTAGTATTATCTAAAAAAATTTCATATCCTCTTATACTTCTTCTCACAAATAGATTATAATTGACTTCAAGATAAATTTGTGTCACATCACATGTATATTGTCCGGAGAAAATTGAAAATTGAAAAGGAAAAAAGAAAAAGAAAAAGAAAAGAAATAGAAAACCCTTCATTTAGAAAGGAATTCATACCAAACCAGGTTTAGGTACAGCGTGCAACAAAGTAATGAGTTTTATAAGCATAGTCATCAATCCCATACCGGTCAGCATACCGTGTTTGCCATTAATACAGTACGTACTGATGCCAGTGCATTCAGCTTAGTGTTTTGAATTTATCACTACAAATGTTATATATAAACTTACAGAATTTGATGGAGAAAATGTGGCATTGCCTATATCAGGTATTGTTCAACACTAAACCATTTTAGAACATAAATATGTTATCCAACACTAGTACGTATCTAAACCGTGTTAAAAGACATTTGTTATTATAAAAGAATAAAAAAATAAACCATTTTAGAATAACATACACAAGTTCTAAGTACTTCAAAGTGACTTTAAAACAACCAATCATAAGTTGTTAAAAAATTTAATACATTAGCATTTGGTTATACATATTACAAGCATACAACATTAATTAAAGATGAAAAGAAAAGGAATAAGTTTTAGGGCTTTCGGTCCAGAAGTCCAATTTTTATTTTCTTCAGTCTAAAAGTCTATACTGTAAATTACTATGTCCATAAGGACACGCTCTTGAAAAAATACCAAATTACCCATATATAGATCATGCGTGTTGTTCCTCTCAATAATGAAACCCTCTCTCTCTCTCTCTAAATCACTTCTCTCTCCCTCTATCTATTTCGTTCTTGAAACCCAGATAAATGAGCGAAGAAGGAGGGATGAGCAAAGGTTTTGCCGCCAGAGTCGCAGCTGTCGGCGCCGGCGCATCAACGCGAATGACAGCGTCATCACCGTCGACGAGCTCAAGCAAAAGAGTGTGTAAGGCATCAAGAGAAATTGAGAGAAAATGGCGATGATTAGGTCATTTTACCACTCGATCTACTTCAGATCTCTCTGTTCTTCTTCCTCCACCGCACCATATCCACACTCGCAACAACATCGTACAATGAAGATGAAAATGATGAGAAGAAGATTAGAGTGGTGATGAAGCATAGTGTCAAGATCTTGGAAGAGGTAGTCATTGTTGTTCTCTTTGAAGCTTTTTTGTTTTTTCGGTAACATTTTGCTATGTGTTATGTTGTGCTGTGCAAAATAGGTCTGTCAGATTTGTTGTTGTCCGTCAGATCTGAGATCCTGCACCTCCTTCTACCATAGAGATCGATGGCTTTGGCTGAGATCCGGCAGATCGAGAGGGTTATGGTTTCGCACTCCCCCCCTCCTCCTCCCTCCCTCCCTCCCTCCCTCCCCCCTCTCTCTCTCTCACACACACACACACACACACACACTCATCGTCTTTCTCTCTCTCGGGTTAGGGTTTTGATTTGCAAACAGATTGTCACCACAGTCCAACATCAACCACAACTCTGAATGAAATCGCGATCATCATCAACCACAACGGTGATCGTTTGGATGATTTGAGGCGGCGATAATGGCGGTGGTTCCATCTCGCCTTTGGTTTTCTAGGGTTTGACATCAACTGAATGAGAGAAACTAGTCTCAAAACCAAATCAATAATATAGACAGAGATATATAAGTATGGTTTTATGTATTAGAAGTAGGCAAAATCTACCTATATATGGTTTTATATATTAGAAGTAGGGAAAATCTACCTGTACATGGTTAGGAATTTTTTTTTTCCCTTATCTAATCACAACAGGTAGTGGTGACATTTTTCACAATTTTTCATATATTTATATAACAAAATCAATTGGGTTAAAGGCATTCTAATAATGTTGTAATTTGAGGATGAACCAATACATCTTTTGTTCTCTCTCTAGTCTCCAATAACCATGTACAGGTAGGTATGTTCTTCTTTCTCTCCTCATTGGGTTGCTTTTCTTCTCTCTATTTGGTTGTAATTTCGAGAGACGAAAAGTGTGGCGAAGAGGTCGAAGAAGTACTTGGAAGAGGCACATACAAATCTATTTTTTTATTTTTCTTATTTTTTGATATTGTTATTGTTGACGATGATGATGAACAGATAGGATTTGATAATTTGTTGTTGTTGATGATGAACAAATAAGATTTGTTGTTGTCGATGATGATTTTGAACAGATGGGTGAGACAGAGATAGAGAGAGACAAAGAGACAAATAAAGAGAAGAAATATTTGAACAGATAAATTTTTTTGAACAAATAGGATTTGGTTTGGCTTGATATTTCAACAGATAGAAAAAAAAAAAAAAATTGAGCACGTAAAATTTCAACAAATAAAATTCAAGGAAAAAAATTGAACAGATAGGAATAAAATTTGACCTAAAAAAATCATAAAATTAAACAAATAGGGAAAAAATTGAAAAGATAGAAAAAAAATTAAACAAATAAATATAAATTTGAACCGATAGTCAAAATAATTTGAACAGATAGTAAAAAAAAAAAAAGTGAACAGATAAATTAAGGGATAAAATTAGAAATAAAATGTCTTTCAAAACAAATAAGATGACTTCTCACCAAACTATTTCAAAAATGGTGGACTTCTCTCACCAACATAAAACATCCACTCAACCTAATGATGCCTTATACCCTCCTTAGGTTGGACTTTTTAAAAATTTTCTCTAAGTTTTATTTGTTAACCTTATATCTTTTGCCCCCTTATAAATATTTTTACGAGGGGCAATATAATCTTCACCTCCACTTTCTTCCTTCTCAAATTCTGACCAAATTATGGAATTTATTGAGCTCAATATATGTAAATGGTTTCTTCCAAATACAAAAACAAAGCTTGTTGCAAAATTTTCATGAATCTCAAATAAAAAATTTATGTACACTTCACATAACAGTTTACACTTATACTTCACAACAGTTGTGAACTGTTCTCTTTTACAGCGCGTGAAGGTATATATCACATAAGCAGGAATCAGTTTAGGATTCCACAAGTGACAAAGTGATACCATTTTGATCTCTACTAACATCTATATAATGGTGCCATTCTCAATTACAACAAAAGGGATATATATATATAGAACATATGGGGTGATCCAATTTGTGGGGGGGGACAAGGAATCCTTTCAGTCATATATAATTATACCACAAAAATAAGAAATTACATTACAATTTCTCAACATTAAATCTTTTTGATGCAGCATGATCACTCTTTAATATGGTTTCAGCAAACGATAGATGCTTAAGGCAATGTTAGACACAGCAGTTGGAGTTTACCTGCCACAGAAGAATCCTTTGAGTCGGAGCACCTGTAGGAACACCCCCTGGCCACATTGGGATGACAATATATGCAGAAAATCTCTCCTTTTCTCTGATTTTATTTGCAATTTTGAGAGCAATTTCCATAGGTATTAAATTGTTTGCACCTGTGGATAATAAGAAACATATATATCATCCTCAAAATGCTCACTTTCAACGTCTAGAAAATTTGAAATTTCACAACAGCCACCCTATCTTTCCTCAAGATTATAATGCTTTTATTTCCCTTGTCATGTTTGTTTCAGCAATCAACCAGCGCACGAAAAATGAAGAAAATGAAAACTACGGTAATGAGTTAGATATTAACCATTACAAGCAGCTGATAATAGTGCATAATTTCCACAACAAATGACAATAAATGAGTTACTGAATACCCGGATTCCTATATATAATTTTCACAGTACAACTTTTGATATGTGATAGTAACAACATATCCTTATTTTTTCCCTTTCAGTTTACCCTGAATGTCAATTCCTCACCTAAGTCTCTGTGGTTAGTCCAATTGTGTGATGACCCAAGGAAGTACTGGTTCTCAATGTAAATGAAATATTGGGCAGCACGGATTGCCTTTACATATGCAGTATGTATACTCATGTCTATCAGGACATTCTTCCCACATACCAGGTTCTGTTACAATGAAGGGAAGATATTAAAAAGCACACCTCATAAACAAGATTGACGGAAAAATAATCAAGGGGCAAATCACAATCCAAAATTTTCTCCCACCCTGCTTGTGGCATCTTTTGGGTCTTTTGGAAACCCCTTAACAGAATTGGAATCAATTGAACGAAAAACCTATAATTTTTAAATAAGTTAGTTAATAAAAATTGAGTATCAAAGTTTAATAATTTTGAATATCTAATTTAACAGCCTCCATAAACTAACATACCTGGACATGCCAAGCTTCTGGACCATCCTCATTTAGGCAAGACACATCTGTAATTCCAATGATGTCGGGAATTCTATCAATTATGAGTAATGAATCATCATGCGACTTTGTCATTTTTTGAAGCCCATGAGGCTTTGAAGCCCTTAACCAACGCTCCTCAAAGTTGGTGAAGATGTCATATGCTGCTGGACCATCAATTTGACAGTGTAAGTCATGCCACGGTTCTCTTGGACAGCCAGCAACAGGCCCCTGTTCAAGTAACAACAAATATTGGGAAAAGGAAAGGTTAGAGAAAATGAATCTTTAACATCACAAGTTAAAATGGAAGTGGTATCACCAACCCAGATACTTGTCCTACTCTATTTATATTCGTCATTCTTTTCCTTTCTCATTTTACTTTTCTTATCTTTTCTAGCGACCCAAAAAAATTGGGGTAGATTTTCTTACTCTATTTATACTTTTCTTTTCGTGAATGAAAGTTTTGGTTTATATAATTATTTGGAACCATGAAATATTGATCATTTTTTGTACAAGCCAAACAACGAAAAATGTGTTCTGGCTTGTCGCAACCAAACATAGGAAAACAAGTCATTTTAAAGAAAATGTTTTCCATGGAGGAAAATGTTTTCATTGAAACAAATGGAATGTTAGTAGATAAATCACATATAACTAAAGGAGAACAGTAACAATAAAAATCCATAACTTGATAAAAGCCTATGGCAATAAAGAATGTTGATCAAATGAATACCGTGAAAGTAGGATTATGATAATCATCTTTGTGCACAGTTTGTAATGTCCGAGAGATAGGATGTTTGGGAGTGTAGAAATTTAATGTATAAAGAGAAATGATTGTATTATTGATTGATTTATTGAATGTTACAATGATTTATATATATAGAAGAGTAGGTGGTAGATGGAGTAGGTAAAGTGGAGGTGGTAGGTGGAGTAGGTGAAGTGGAGGTGGTAGTGGTGTAGTGGGTTAGGTTTAGTGGAGTAGGTGAGGTGGTAGTGGTGTAGTGGGTTAGGTTTAGTGGGTGAAGTAGGTGATAGGTTTTAACAGCCCCGCAAACTCAAGGGGGATAGGAACTAACCAACTTGAGTTTGGAGAGAGTAACAAAACAAGAAAATACATAAAAATAAAAGAGGATAGGAGACACTGTATGGTCGTGTCAGACCGATGGTGAAGACACTGTATGGTGGTGTCATAACGTTGTAGAGGACACTGGATGATTGTGTCAGACCGATGTAGAAGACAGTTTATGGGGTCATGTCGGACCGTTGTAGCAGACAATGTTGTGACAGTTGTTGTGACAGTTTACGGAGTCTTGCTGGACCCTTGTAGAAACTAACCGGAATCAATGTCGGGACAGTTTACAGAATCTTGTCGGACCCATGAAGGAGCTAACCGGAATCAATGTCGGGACAGTTTACAGAGTCTTGTCGGACCCATAAAGAAGCTAACCGGAATCAATGTCGGGACAGTTTACAGAGTCTTGTCGGACCCATGAAGGAGCTAACCGGAATCAATGTCGGGACAGTTTACAGAGTCTTGTCGGACCCATAAAAAGTCGCACCCTCAAAAGGTGTGCCCAATCTGTCAAAAAAGGCGTGCCATCAAAAGGCGTGTCCAATCCATAAAAAGGCGTGCCATCAATCCATAAAAAGGTGTGCCAGATATGATGGCGAGGCACGTGAGTGCCTTGGCTGGCGCGCCCGTTTGTCGTCTGGCGTCAAGTGGCGCGCGATACGCGTGGCTGCCCCGGCTATTTAACCAAGACGGAGGCGGAGGCCGAGGCAGAGGCTGAGACAAGAAACTGAGAAAAAACTCTGAAAAACAAACTCTTCGTTGTCGGAGAGAGAAACTCGGTAATATTCTGTAACACGCTGTTGCCCAGAAAATGGCTTCGTCGTCCCGCGGTCTGCTCACCCTCTTTCCCGACCTCAACGAGTCAACAAGAGAGAGAACTGGTGCGGTGGCACTGGAACCTCAACCAAGCGCCCCGGAGTTTGCTCCGTTGAACTTTCCGATGCGGTCTGTGGAGCAAAGAATGGCAGTGCAGTCGGATGTGGAAGCCAATCAGTATACATTGAAGTCATGTGTGGAAACCATGACTGCGGTTACAAACTTGTCGAACCGGCTGCAGAGTAGGGCAAATGAGGTGCAGCAGTTAAACTCCCAGCTGGCTCTGCTCCAACGCATGTATAAGGATGCGCGAGCAGAGATAAGTGTGCTAAAGGCGGAAAATAAGGAGCTGAAGCGGAAGGCCACCGTGATGTTCCGTTTTGGAGGTCCGCTATATTCTGCAGTGGAGGAGCAGAGAGTAGTGATCATGCCCAGTGGAGTGGGAAATACGGAGGCAACACCGGCAAGGGCCGCCCAGGACGGAGGCAAGAAGAAAAGACCGGCGGCAGAGTAGAGAAGGGATGTCGGTGTGTGGCCGTCTGCAGAAAAGAAAACAAATCGTGTGGGTTGTTGTTGGTTTGTGTTTTGTTTTGTTTTGTTTTTTTTTTGTGTTTTTTGTTTTTTTTTGTGTTTTTTTTTTTTTTTTTGTGTAATTGTGATCGGGGTTGATCCCCTGATATGAATAAAACAAATGGGTTGTGTAAACTCGAATGGTAGGAAGCACATGAGAATGTGTGATTTGTTTTGGTGTTTTTTTTTTTTTTTTTAATAAAATATATAAATTATCGGGGGAATGAAAACGAGAAAGAAGATTGGTTTAAAAATAAAAAGAAGTATGAGTGTGTGCAAAAAGTGGGGGATGATGGGGTAAAATAAAATAAAAGAAAATGATGATGGGTGTGCAAACTTTCGGTGGCTTTGCAAAAGATGGATTAAAACAAATATAAAAAAAAAAGAAAAGAAAGTGGAGTGGGAACAGGAGTGCATGGATTATGTGATATAATAATAATAGTAATAAAAAAATAAAAAGTTAGACCATCAATGAGAGAAATAGGGAGAGAAGGAAAGTGCATTGGTGATCACGTGGGTAACCTCTTTTTTATTTTATTTTATTTTATTTTTATTTTTATTTTATTTTATTTTTAATTGGTTTCGCAAAACCAGAAAGAGTAGCTGGTATATATATTATATATCTAATATATATATATATCTATTATATATTTAGTATATATATCTAATACTATATTATATATCTAGTATATATATATATCTAATTGTATATGTATATATATTATATATCGAATATATCTAATATATCCCATGCGCTGGAGAGTTGGGTATCAGGCTCTGGCAAGGATTCTTTCAGCTTTTCATCAAGAACCACAACCGTAATGTCTGCACCATACTTTTTTTTTTTTTTTTTTTTTTAAGCCGTTGAGCCAAATCCAGCTTTTGCTTAGGATTGAGAGTGTTGTGTTCTTTGAAGGGAATCGACGCGAGATCGTTGTTGAAGGGAATCGACGTGAATCGAGCTCCGTCGACGGTGGATTGTTGTTGGAGAGATCTGTTTGGTGGTGCTCTGGACCAGCCACAGCACAGAGCATATCGGAGAATGAAGATGGTGAGTGCGAAGGTTGTGAAACTCCTGACGGTGTTGATGATGCAAATATACTTGCAAACACACTGCTGCTACTGCAATTTGCACCATTACCGCTTGAGCTGGAGGAACCGCTGGCTGTTGCGATGGTTAAGTTGGCCGCCACCGGTTGTTGCGGTGGTATTCCGGAGGGGTTTTCCGGCGCTTCTGAGCTTTGAATGGACAGAACAGAGAGGTAAGAGAAGTTACAGTCTGGGTATGTGTAGACAAAAATTTTAGCGGACTAGGTTGAGGTCCGGCGGGCGGCTAAGGTGAGGTTGCCGCCCGCCGGGGAAGCGAAAATACTAGGTTCTAAACCCGCTTTGATACCATGTAGAAATTTAATGTATAAAGAGAAATGATTGTATTATTGATTGATTTATTGAATGTTACAATGATTCCTATATATAGAAGAGTAGGTGGTAGTAGGTGGTAGATGGAGTAGGTAAAGTGGAGGTGGTAGGTGGAGTAGGTGAAGTGGAGGTGGTAGTGGTGTAGTGAGTTAGGTTTAGTGGAGTAGGTGAGGTGGTAGTGGTGTAGTGGGTTAGGTTTAGTGGGTGAAGTAGGTGATAGGTTTTAATAGGGAGTGTCATATCTCCCATTGCATAAATCAAGACCCCAACAAATGCTATGATCTTCCTCTTATAATGACCTGCATCAGCATCCACAATCACAGTTTTCTGATGATGGGTGTAGATTGTTCCTGCTTCCTGATAACCAGACCAATAAGACATTAAAAGCAGATCCTGAATCTAGAAAAGGTATATCAAGATTATCATTAAAAATTTTGGTTTTAGCAATTCTAAATCGTTGTTTGATCTAACACCTTGGTAGACAATTGTAAATAACGCATTACAAAAGGTATGATTCTCTACAATATAGCAATATGAAAAAGTAACTGACAAAAACAAATACAGTTCCATAACATCAAATTCAACTATGCTAACTATTAGTAACTCGAGTTTAACATGATTGGTTAAAATTTACACGTCTTCTTCTGAAGACAATATTTAGCAACACAAATTGCCTTACTTCACCACCACTTTTACAAATACAAATTCAAGAACTCTTTTCAACTTTCCTAGAACTTATTAGCATCATCTCACGGAACTTAGAAGAAAGCTGCATCCAATTCTTCAGAAAACATATCACAACAAGGTAAGATGTAAAGATTGCAGATCTGACCTGCTTTTTGACCCAGCTATCTCCTTTTCCAGAAGATCAGGGACAAAGCAAAACTTGCACTGAAGAATGCTTGAAGAACTTCTGAGTCTCCTCATCACTGGTATGCATGATCCCATCCTAATAAAAAAAAAAGTAATATCTTGTAAAAAATGTTTTACTTAAGTTAATGAGCAATGTAGGATTAAAAAGTTAATGTGGACACCACGTTTAAGGAACAGAACTTAGCAGATGTCATGAAAGAAGACAGTTAGTACACTACAACTCCAGCTGAGAAAGGTTTATCCACAAATAATAAGATCTATAAACACAATATGGTATGATAAACTTATTTAAACAATAAATAACAATATAGGGTGTTAATAAACACTTGCATGGAAACCATGACAATTGACAAATTGAAACATCAAGTCATACAAGATTGTTAGACTTCAATCCAATCTTATAATTTCAACAATGCTGAATGCCAAGATAACAAAAACAAGAGCATTATACAAAGTGAGGAGGGAAACAAGGAAGAACAAGGACACTCATTTATAGGAACTGTAAGCCCATTTTAAACTTTCAAAGCATAACTTCACTCAATGATGGAAACAAACTCTTAAACCATGACTTGAATTTGTCAATTATTAAAATTATACCACCCAAAATAGGGCCCAATATGATAAATATTACTGCTATCCACCCATGATAGGTAACCAAACCAAACCAAGCCTAGCCTTAAGTCCCATCAAATGGGGTCGGCTACATGATTCCTTCTTCTTCACTCGACTCTATTAAAGGCCATTTGGTTAGTCAAACTAAGAAGATTCATATCTCTATTTACTACACTAGCCCACATCCACCCATGATAAGTAGAATGAAAATTTTGATGAAGACCATAGTACATACTCCATTGTGTCAATAAATTGTGGCACAATGTGATAATGTTTTGAGCAAAATTTAAAACATTCCACCTCAGGTTTCAAAAAGATTTGATGATTAAACAAGATCATTCAAAGCACCAGGAGGAAACAACCCAGAAATGCACGA
The DNA here is from genome assembly GCF_055761805.1 of Camellia sinensis. Classification (NCBI taxonomy): domain Eukaryota; kingdom Viridiplantae; phylum Streptophyta; class Magnoliopsida; order Ericales; family Theaceae; genus Camellia; species Camellia sinensis. Next base: position 66,550,541 of record NC_138973.1, on the reverse strand, counting down.
GGTACACAAGAAGCTAAGCTCCAAATATATATATATATATATATATGTCATAAAAAATATCCACATAAAAGTCAATGAAAATTTAAGAACTCGCTGTCAAACATCATCACATGATAGCAGACAATCCTCCCATAGAAACAACCATGGAGAACAAATTTAATCAAAGAAACCTACAGAAAAAATCAATGCAAATATAAAGTAATGAATTAAATTATTTTGAAGGCCTTATGACAAAAACATTAAAGTGTACTGATGCCAAACTAAACAAAATACAATGAGCAACCCTTACCTTGTGCTCCACAAAAGTAATCAATTGAGCTATAAGCTCCAACATAGGAAATTAGTCCTTTATCTGACTTGTGTTTAAAACAACAATATGACACATGAATCATAAAAGATGAAGATCCGTTAATCATCTACTGGAAAATCTCCCAAAGTAAATGTAGAAATTTAATGTATAAAGAGAAATGATTGTATTATTGATTGTTGTATGTTATCTATTACAAATGGTGAGGGGCTCCTTATATAGGAGATGTAGTGGAGTAGGTGGAGTAGGTGGTAGTGGTAGGTGTGTAGTAGGTGGTAGTAGGTCTATTACAAATGGTGAGGGGCTCCTTATATAGGAGATGTAGTAGAGTAGGTGGAGTAGGTGGTAGTGGTAGATGTGTAGTAGGTGGTAGTAGGTCTATTACAAATGGTGAGGGGCTCCTTATATAGGAGATGTAGTGGAGTAGGTGGAGTAGGTGGTAGTGGTAGGTGTGTAGTAGGTGGTAGTAGGTGGTGGTAGGTGTAGTAGGTGGAGTAGGTGATGGTAGGTTTTAACAGCCCCCCGCAAACTCAAGGGGGATAGGAACTAACCAACTTGAGTTTGGAGAGAGTAACAAAACAAGAAAATAATCTGAAAAATAAAAAACGGATAGGAGACACTGTATGGTCGTGTCAGACCGTTGTAGAAGACTGTATGGTTATGGCAGACCGATGTAGAAGACAGTTTATGGGGTCATGCCGGACTGGTGTAGAAGACAGTTTATGAGGTCATGTCGGACCGTTGTAGCAGAAAATGTTGTGACAGTTGTTGTGATAGTTTACGGAGTCTTGCTGGACCCTTGTAGAAACTAACCGGAATCAATGTCGGGACAGTTTACAGAGTTTTGTCGGACCCATGAAGGAGCTAACCGGAATCAATGTCGGGACAGTTTACAGAGTCTTGTCGGATCCCTAAAAAGTCGCACCCTCAAAAAGTGTGCCCAATCTGTCAAAAAGCGTGCTATCAAAAGGCGTGCCCAATCTATAAAAAGGCGTGCCATCAAAAGGCGTGCCATCAAAAGGAGCGTCCATGTTGTCGTCGAGCGCCGAGCGACGCATGATGCGCGTGTCTGCCTTGGCTATTTAACCAAGGTTGAGGCGGAGGCTGTGCAAACCAGTCTGAAACCGCCGAACATTTGCATTCTGAAATACTCTGTAAACACTCTGTAACCAATCCTTCTCTGAAAGTACCAGTCGGAAATCGCTGCTTCGCTGAAACACTCAGCAACCCAAAAACATGGCCTCTTCTTCCCGTCCAGCTACCCAGAACATGGCCTCCTCTTCTCGTGGTCTGCTCACGCTCTTTCCAGACCTGAACGAGTCCACAAGAGAAATAACTGGTGCGGTGGCCAGTGAACCTCAACCAAACACCTCTGGTTTTGCTCCGTTGAACTTTCCGATGCGGTCTGTGGAGCAAAAAATGGCGGTGCAAACTGATATTGAGGCCAATCAGTATACTTTGAAGTCAAGTGTGGAGACCATGACGGCGGTCACAAACTTGTCGCACCGGCTTCAGAGTAGGACAAATGAGGTGCAACAGTTAAACGCCCAACTGGCTCTGCTCCAACGCATGTATAAGGATGCGCGAGCAGAGATAAGTGTGCTAAAGGCGGAAAATAAGGAGCTGAAGCGGAAGGCCACCGTGATGTTCCGATTTGGAGGTCCACCGTATGCTGTAGTGGAGGAGCAGGGAGGAGGCAACTTGCTTGGTGGTCTAGGAAGCACGGAGGCAACACCGTCAAGGGCCACGCAGGACGGAGGCAAGAAGAAGAGACCGGCGGCAGAGTAGATAAGAAAAAATCCCGCCTGTGGATGTGTTGTTTGTTTGTTTGTTTGTTTTTTTTTTTTTTTTTTTTTGTAAAATTGTGATCGGGGTTGATCCCTGAGATGAATAAAATATGGTTTGTTGTGCAAATTGGTAAATTGTGTTGGGTTTTTTTTTTTTTTAATATAATATAATAAAAAGAGATATATATATATATATATATAAAATAAAAAAAGTGGGGAACAACATGATGTCTTCGGGGATCGTGTTGAATGATGGTGTGCATTGGGTGACCTTTCACAGTGGGTGGGTCACATGGGAGAGAGAAAAACAACACACATATGCATGTGCTCTCTCTTGCCAGGATGGGTTCTCTCTTTGGTGGAAGGAGGAGATCAATAAAAAATAATCAAGATGGGGAGAAGGCACGGATCAGTGGCTAAGAGGGATACGCACACAAGGGGTCTTGGGAGAGAGAGAACCCGAGAGAGAGAGAGAGTCCTTCGTGAAGATGCTGCTGCTGCCATTAACAAAAGACCACGCTCATCATGGAAACAAGTACCCGAAGAAGGTGATGCGCAAGGATTCGGCCAAGAAAACCTCCTCGGTGGTAGTCGTCTGAGTCATTATGTTCTTTCGGTATGACCTAACTGGTGGCCAACCAACAACCTGTGCCTTGGCAGGTGGCTTTGCAGGGTCTTTCTTCTCATTGGATGGGGTGTTCATCTTCTCCTTCAGATCCACAGCTGATTCCATTCTATCATGGTCACTGTAAAAATTACCACAATCTGTGTTCTGCACAAAATGGGGTCTGTTAGGGTATGAAGGGGGTTGGGCTTCCCTCAGTGTCTGCATTCGCTGATCTGCTTGAACGTAAGAGAACTGATTTGATGGTGCTGGTTGGGGTGGCGGTCGCAGATGATAAGCCTTATTACTGAATGTGGCACCATCTGTCTGTTGAGCACTACTAACAGGTTGAATTGGTGGATGGGAACAAGAGCCAAAAGAATCAGGAATCTGTGTTTGCATCTGAAGATCTCTGCAATCACGAGCCTGATAACAGATTGCATCAGACCTTATCGAGTTGATTCTTGGTGCAGCAGGCTGCTGAACCATAGACTGATGTAAGTTTGCTCTGATATTATGTGTACCCATGTAGAGCTTTGAATCGAGGCCATTCGGCATAGGATCTGGTATGGGAGGCAGTGGAGGTGGAGGTGTTGAAAAACTCTAGCGGGCAGCGAAGGCATGGTTGCCGGCCGGCTGCCCGTCGGAAAGAAAGGAATATAGGCCTAAATCTTATAGCTCTGATACCATGTAGAAATTTAATGTATAAAGAGAAATGATTGTATTATTGATTGTTGTATGTTATCTATTACAAATGGTGAGGGTCTCCTTATATAGGAGATGTAGTGGAGTAGGTGGTAGTGGTAGGTGTGTAGTAGGTGGTAGTAGGTCTATTACAAATGGTGAGGGACTCCTTATATAGGAGATGTAGTGGAGTAGGTGGAGTAGGTGGTAGTGGTAGGTGTGTAGTAGGTGGTGGTAGGTGTAGTAGGTGGAGTAGGTGATGGTAGGTTTTAACAGTAAAGATAAAATTACAAAATGGTTAGCATGCCAATGGAGTCCAAATATGTATGACACAATAAGTTTGGTTATTACCTTATGATAACCCAAAATGCTGCCAGAAGTAGAATCATCCCATACAAGGAGCAGTACCCTCACACCTTCTTGTGACTTGGTTTTGAGAAGTTCCCCTAGACTGAATTTTGACGCATTATCATTATCCCGAACAAGACTAATATTGTAGGACAACGACCACCCTGTAATGTATATTAAACGACGGGCCTGACTAATTGCGTCAAAAATGTCACGCCAACAATTCCCTTGCTCGCATTGTATGTTATGGTCAAGTCTCAAATTTGGAAGGCAACCACCATGGGCATCTTGATAAAGTCTAACCTTTCCACCTCTCCTACGGGGAAAATATGTACCAGGTACTCCATGATTTTCAGTGTGTGACCCTACCCTACAATGGTTAAGTGTCATTTTCTCTATTGATATGTATTGAATTGATAAAGTCAAGACAACTCCAGACTTGCTTGGCTTACCGCTCTCATTAACAACTGGAAAGGTACCTTCAAGTTTTGTGCCTGACCAAAGTTGCTCCACTGGTATCCCAACAGCACCTATAATTTGAGAGCCCACAACATCATTGTCTTTAACAACAAAGTGCACCTCCGCAGCATAATGTGCAACGGGAACATTAAAATGTTGCATCCAAACTGGGTTCTCATTATTACTAATCACAAAGGGGGTGTTTGGTGCAGCTTTTTTAAGCCAACTTATGGCTTCTGGCTTTTAAAAAGTTATTTTGGACTGTTTGGTTAAACTTATTTCAAACAGCTTCTGATTCTAACAACTTATTTTAAGTCAAAAAAGCTGATTCTGAGAAGCTGCTCACCCCTTGTTTCTGATTATCAGCTTCTGCTGTGGACGTGTTAATTCACGGTTATACTCTTAGATTTTTTTATTTTTTATTTTTTTAAAAATAGAAAAAGACTCAAATGGACTATTAAATATTATTATTATTTTTTATGAAAAATGTAGACAAATAGTGAATAATAAAAAATAAAAATTAATTGAAAAAGCTACTTCACAGCTTATTTAACAAACACTACTCAGCAACTTAAATCTATAATCCAACAGCTATACCAAACAGATTAACCGCTTCTGATTAAAGTCATAATCTATAATCTGTTAAGTTATAATCTATAATCTGTTTTAACAGCTACGCCAAACACCACCAAAGTCCTTCCATTAACGGCATTGGAGATTGAAATTGTAACATATGGATCAGCTGTCTCATCTTACGAGCCACGTTCACGTTCCCTTCAATTTTGTTGCTAACATTTCCCGGGAATTTCCTAAGCAATTCCCCTACTTTCTTGTGCAACGAATCCATGTTAGGGAGGTTGTCAGCCTCTTTGATACAAATATCTAAATTTCCATGTAACATTAAAACCTTTAAAGATGCATTTGAGGTCTTAAATGGCACTTGTTGTACACCCTGTCCATGGTGTGAACCTTCATCAGACCACGAATCACCATAAACAGAATGAGCCATATAAGAACACTCCTCACTAAGTTTCACGCCCCCCCCCCCCCCCAACAAAAAAAAAGATTGAATTCCTTATCTATTCTTGTGTCTCAAACTACCCAACAAGATGTATTTAACACTAATGAAAATTGATAAAACAACCACAGCCCCTCAAAAGATTACTCCTCCAAATACCTAAAAAGAAAACAAAATCACAATTTGACAAAAACCTGGATTTTGATTTGATGGTGATCAAAATCTGGGGTAGCTCTTCTTGTGAAGAGGAAAATGATCGAATACCTGGTGGGCGGTACCTTAATATGCAAATGCAAGAACTACCCAGTTGAAATGGAAGAATGAATGAGAGATTTGGACGATTGGCAGAGGTTTTTTGGGGGAGAAATTGAATGGGTAAAAGTCAGTGGACATGAAAATGGAAGATATGGAAGCGAAACAAACGAAGGAAGATAAAAATTGGTAGTTGACTGAGTATGATAAATAGAAGCTAACATTAATAATAATATGTTAATGAAGTGGACCCTTCGCTCGAATTCAAATATGTCATACTCAATAGAAACACACGGACGAAAATCAAAGGCTCCCTTTGGTAGGACTTTGTAATTATAGTTCCACCTATGGATTTAAGTATATTATTTGTTTTAAATTTTTAAATTATAATTTTATATTAATGTTTTAAAATTTAATGTAAAACATAATTATTACTTTTCAAAACTCATAAATAAACACATAATTTAAATTTTTTTTCAAAACTCAATTCAAATCAATATTTTAAATATTTAAATATTTTAAAAACAATTTAATTTTGTTAAGATTTTAAATATTTAAATATGTTGCGATTTTTTTAATTTTTGAATATTTTTAAATATTTTAATTTCAAAATATTACGATTTTAATTTTTTAAATTTTAAAATATTTTATAAAAATAAATTCAAACTCTATTTTATAATTTTTTTTTAATATTTTAATTTTTTTGTTATGTATTTGGTTACGATTTGAGTGTAAAGTTGTGAAAATAATATGGAGTTTTGAGTTATGTGTTTGGTTATGAGTTTTAAAAATAATTTCTTAATTGAGCTTTGTTTTATGCATTTCGTTACGATTTGAGTGTAAAGTTGTTTTTAAATTTAAAATATTAACATTTTAAATTTTTAAATTTTTTTAAATATTTAAATTTTTACTTATTAAATTTTTTAGATTATTTAAATTATTTAAATATTTATGATTTAAATTTTTTGAATATTTATTTTGAAAAAAAAATTATTTCCTTTGTAGTATTTTTAATTAAAAAATTAATTAATGTTATTTTTTGTTAATAATAAAAAAATTTAATTGAATTTTAAAAAGAATTTGACTATGAGTGTTGATCAAAATTTTTAATAGTGTGAAAGCAGTGTGTTTTGTTATGAGTTATAATAATTTGAATTAAGTTTTGAAAACTTTTTCTAAAACTCATAACTAAACAAATTTTCTTACTTTACATATCAAATCAAACTTTCAAAACTTAATTCCATACTCAATTTAAAACTTAATTCAACATTCTATTCAAAAACCATAGTCAAAAAATTTTCTACACTCAAATCATAATTCTACAACTCACAAACTTAAAATACAACTCATAAACTTAAAATACAACTCATATTTTCAAATTATATTTACAAAATTCTATCAAACGCAACTAAATTCTTTCATGGTGTTCTGTTGAGTTGGACCACCCAGTTGTGGGTAAAATTTCACTTGCATAAAGAGGGAAGACCCGAACATGTCGTCCATATGAGAGAGAGAGAGACTCCAAATTGGAAGTAGCCAGCGAATGAGAAAACGAGGTACAGTTTTTGTTCTCTGGCTGTTTTCTTTCGTTTTCTTTGCTTTTCTAGGGACCAATAAGCATATACCGGGTGGTTTGGGATGTTTTAAATAAGTGTATTTTTTAAGTTTTTATGATATATAGTTTGAATTTGAAATGATGTGGTAGAGAGGTGATGTGATTTAAATAAGATGATATGACTTAAACAGGATAGTGACTTTTTGATCCTTTATTTCTCATGACTTTTTAAATTTTGTGTGAATGATTTGTCTTTAATCGAAATATAATGAGATTAATTAAAATATGTGTAAATTAATTCGAGCATCTTACTTAATTATTGAGAAAAATAATAATAAAATAAGCAAATTAGAGAATTCGGATTTTAAACGATTTTTTTTTAAAGTTTGATTGCCACTTTAAAGAATATCTCAACTATGAGAAAATACAAAAATCACCATAACTGGAAGGGCTTCATCAAATTAATAGTTTTAATGTTACATGTCGTTTTTTCAATTAAATAAATAGAGTAGAGATATATAAATACAAAATTTATACAAAAAAATTTATGTATAATGGCATAACAAGTTTGTGTGCATTCATTTTCAAACAAAAATTTTCATTAAAGTGCTGTATAATTTTTAAAAGGGTTAATTACATCAGTGCTCCATATACTTTGATTATTGTGTCATTTTCTTACATTTTCAATTGACTCAATTTTAACAATTAATTTTAAATTTTATGTTGTTTTGGGGCTAATTGATTATATCTTTAGAGTTTTTAATAGACAATTATCACTGAGTTGGCTGCGGTTAACTCATTGAGCTAATCATGTTTGTAAATTTAACTTTAAAAACACATTAAAAAATGCTAACAATTTTAATTAGTTAGACTTAAATTAAGACAAAATCGAAAGTTCAGGAGCAAAATCAAGTAAATTGAAATTACAGAAATTAAAATGGCACGATGGTTAAAGTATAAGGACAATTTAATTTGTCATTTCTAAAATGTCATTGTCACATTATTATTGTGAGACTTTTTGTAAGTAATATACTTTTAAATGCACATAGTAAAAAAAATATCACTTTGCTTGTTTTTTGTTTTTCAAAAACACTTTTTAAAAAATTATACTTTCTTATTTTTCATATTTTTTTGTTTTTACTAAATTTTTAAAAATATTTTAAGCAATTTTTTTTTAATTTTTAGACACACCTAACATAAATACACATAAAAAGTATAATTTTTATGAAAAAAAATCTTTTAAAAATTCACTAAATACTAAAAATACAAAAAAAAGAATTTAGTATATTTTTCGTATTTTTATGTATTTATTATTTTTTTAAAATATTTTTTCAGAAATTTTTTGCTGTTTAGATACATCTAAGTAAAGTGCATCTGAAAAAGTAAAAAAAAATGCTTCAAATTTTAAAAATATTCACTAAAAAAAAACACTAAAAAAAAAAATTCATTTTTTTAAAAATTTAATCTAAAAAACTCAAACCAAACACTTATACATAATTTTTTTCACCAAAATAATTTATAATATTTTTTAGTATAATTAATTCAAAGCGTTTACGCTATCCTGTTCGTAATTACAATAATTATTTCAATACCTATGTTTTAAAACGTGTTCTAAGCATTTGGAGGAGAACATATATTATTATATTTAGAGCTCACAAATAAAATTAGCAAATGCAGCCTCTCATGTTTAATAACACATTCAAAGTCTAGTGATATAATTCTGAGTTGGAAATTAGCAAATGCAGCCTCTCATGTATAATAATACATTCGAAGTCTAGTGATATAATTCCGAGTTGATAAAAAAAAAATGAAAATAAGTTTGGTGAGTTGTCGTGTGTGTGGTGGGGTGGGGGGGGGGGGGGCCGTTGGCGGGGGCTCATGTTTAATAACACATTCACAGTCTAGTGATATAATTATGAGTTGATAAAAAAAAATGAAATTAAGTTTGGTGAGTTGGTGGGAGAGAAAGGGGGAGGGAGATCAACATTGTGGGAAATAGAGAGTTGTTGGATGCGGAGGGAGGGAGGGAGGTTGGAAGGAATGAAAGGGATGATTATTATAGTTGTTAAAATAAATTATCAATAATAGCTTAATGTGGGGCCGAGTTTAAGTCAGCCCAGATCAGGCTTCATCCTCAAAATCACCTAATATGCAATGATAATCAAGGCCGTGGTCGACTAGAACCTACCTGTAGGGCCGAATAGTCCACGGATCCTGTGGAACGATTGGGAGTCCAGCTATGAGGGCAAAGAGCTCATAATAGAAAGTGGGCCCCTAAAAGCAATATAAAATAGGAGATGATAACTTGTTATAGAAGATAAAACTCAAGTGAATATTAACTTATGTGACGGAGTACTAATTCCGACACCCAAGACCGGAGTATACATCATCATTTTAGGTACCAATTCGAGGATTAAGAAAGTATGCTTGGATGAAAGGGTATTTCCAAACCCCATCACCACAATTGATGCCGTTTGTGGAAATACTCAAACGCGTTCATGGCAGACGTAACAGATGATCCTTCACTCGTTATTGATGGTGTTACACCAAGGAATAATGTTACACCAAGAACCATGCTTGGTCCAGAAAATATCACCGCGCGAAGGGCCTTGAACTTTGACCCGGTGGCTCAAACTTCGCTTTCTACCTTAATGCAGGAAACGATGTAGACGATCATAGATCAAGCAAAGCAAAACGAACACCGTCTGGAAGACATGGCGACTGATAACGAACGTTTGCGTAAGGAGTTGGCCCTTGAGTCATCATGACTAGGGTCGGTCACTAGAGAAGAAGAAGGATGATTGACGGCGTCGACATCGAAAACATTGCAGCAGCAATACTTCCGACTCGTTGTCTCAGAAACCCAGGAAGAAGGGGCGAGTTGACATGTCCAGTTAGGGATGGCAATTTCAACCCGGCCTGACGGGGACCCGACCCCCGTCCCCGATAAGAGTGGTTTTTCCCCGAAAAATACCCCCGACGGGCCGGGGATGGTATTCAAAAATAAATCCCCGGTGACATTCGGGCCGGGGACGGTGATACATATTTCATCCCCGGCCCCGGCCTCGCCTCCCCCCCCCGTTATCTCCCGATTTATATATTATATATATATATATATGTTTGGTTTGGTTACAGCTACTCTCTGTCTCTTTGAATATTATATATTATATATATATATATATATATGTTTATTGTTTAGGATGGTCAGACCATCATGATCTCTTACATTCTCTCTCTTATATCTCTTTGAATATTATATATTATATATATATATGTTTATTGTTTAGGATGGTCAACGTTAGACCGTCATGGTCTCTTACACTCTCTCTCTTACACTCTCTCTTCTCTTCTCTCACTCTTTCTTCTGTCTCACCCTCACTTCACTCTCTGATTTGTCTCTCTCTCTCTCTCTTTCTTCTCTCCTCACGCAGTCAGTTGCTCTGCCTCTCGTCGCCTCCTCCACTACTGCATCCTCCTCCTCCAGGCCACCGCCACCACCTCCTCCTCCTCCTCCTCCTCCTCTTCCGACCGTCCTCCTCTGTCATCGCACTCGCAGTCGGCTGCTCCGCGACGCCGATCGTCCTCCTTCATCCATGGCTTACCCACCATCGCCGATCCTCCTTCCTTCGTCCACTGTCCGCGACGCCAATCTCAGATCTGTTTGTATTTATTTATGTATGTCTGTGTATCTATCCAATTTTTTTTTTTTTTTTTTAATGGTCCGTTGATGATTGGGATGTTGTTGATTGGGAATGATGATGTTGTTGTTGTTGTTGATTGTGTTGTTATTGATTGTGTTGCTGTTGAAACAGGTTTGGGGGGCGGGGAATTTTCGGGGTCGGGGAAACCCGATCCCCGTTGGAGGGCGGGGATGGGGATGGTGGTAAGGTCCCCGTTGGGGATCGGGGCCCGGGCCGGGGAGGTTTTCACAATCGGGGATCGGGGACAGGGAGTGTGATCCCCGGCCCCGCCCCGCCCCGCCCCGTTGCCATTCCTATGTCCAGTTCATCCGAAGGAAGTCCATATGTACGGCGCAGGCAGGGGAAAGGAGATAATGGTTCGGATTAAGAGGATAAACACGATCCTTTCGTAGGACGCATTGCAAATGCTGTATTGCTTAAAAAGTTTAAAGTACCAACGTTCACCTTGTATGACGGTAAGTCAGACCCTACGGATCACATTTGTCATTAAAAACAAGCAATGACGTTGCATGCTAATGATGAAGCCCTCATGTGCCGAATGTTTCCAAGCAGCCTGGAACCATTGGCCGTCAAATGGTATTATAAACTGGAGCCGGCCTCAATAAAAGTTTTCATCAGCTCCAAAAATCCTTCAGAGCAAGATTCATCACCAACGAGGTTCAACCAAAGCAAGCTAACTCTCTTTGGGCAATGCAAATTAAACCAGAAGAGACCATCTGTGAATATTCAGCGCACTACTGGGAGTGTTTCAACTTGGTGGACGATGCCTACAATGATTCCATGGCCATCATCGCCTTTAAAATGGGGTTACACCCCGATAGTCTTCTCTGAAGCTCTTTGACTAGATGGCCTCCCAAAACAATTTGGGCACTAATGAAGAAAGTTGAGGAGTATTACAAGGTGGAAGACGATGCCCTTCGTGTCAAGGCCAGACAGAAAGTCGTGAAATCGGTCCCATTTGGTCTGGTTCAGCCGATAAGCACTGCATTACCAAAAAGCCCTGAATCTCGAAATCGGGCTAAACGAGACAACCGACGTAATTCGCACCGATCAACCTAGCAATGTTTGCGCCGTTCGAACAAACAATATCAAGTGAATAACAGGTGCCCCAAGCGATCGAACAAGAAGTATACGGAGTTGGCAGAGCCAATCAGTAAGATCCTATCCAAAGTCTAGTATCTGTCGTTCTTTAAGTGGCCGTCCAAAATGATTGGACCCTTTGATAGTAGACGGAGGGATAGGCGGTGCGAATATCACAAGGACCATAGCCATGACACTGACAGCTGTTATGCACTGAAGGACCACCTAGAGGAGTTGGTGCAAGACGACCGACTGGCACAATATATCTGTAAGACCAATCCATCGAACGCGGTAGCTCTACGGCTGGATTCACTTACACTTGGTGTGATTCATATGATATATAGTCTACTGCCGCCAACTCAGGTACATACGATCCGGCTACAACCCTGCCCATCCCGGCCGTATACACCAACCAAACGGCCTCATGCAACCGGTAAAATCAGCTTCGACGACGCCGATCTTGAAGAGGTAACATGTGACGCCCTAAATTTTTTTTTGGAACATCATATAATTTAAGACGCCCCAATTTTTTTTTTTAGAATATCATAAAATTTAAATAACAGATAACTTGCTAAAAAAATTTTGAACAACTAATTAGGGAAATTTTAAATTCTCACATAGTCAAAGTTTAACAACAAAACAAAATTACGAGTCCGCATACAATATTACAACCACTTTATAACATTCCTAATTACTAAAACAAAAGAAAATAAAATTTTATTTTGCTATATTCTTGATTTCAAGTTAGCCACGGTTCTATATTAGCAGCGGTCTCAATTTCGGCTTCAGTCCCTTCCTCGTCATAATTTAACATAAAACGCCAGGGCAACAAAATATATACCATGAGTTTTACAACACAGTAAGAAAACATAACCAACCTACCACTCTTTTTAAGAGAAAATAATCAGATAATAATCATAACAATTAAGAGAAAATGACAAAATTCATAGCATGATGATATAACAACAATTTAAAAGAATTTCAACAATTTTATTAGTTTAGATGACACTCAAAATCCCACCAAAGAGATTTTCTTACCAACCACTAAACCATGGCTACGGTTAATTTGGAAACTCCCCTATTGGTTAAATATTCAAGAATTACCAAGGATGCCCACATCCAGAGTTATTTATCCAAGCCGTGGCATCCATGGTCTACCCCAAGGGAATGGTCTGCCAGGAGCATGTAACCTCCCTGCGTGCCATCCACACATCCACCCTTATCCCAAAACCAAATACCGATAAGGGTTCAAATAAGTCTCATGCCATCTTAGGGTTTCGTGACACAATTATATAAAAATTATTCAAAAACCAAGGCTCACCCTGAACTACCGGTATTAACCCTCGATCATTAACTTTATATATACTGTTAATCATTTCAATTAGTTTTTATATTAATCACAAATTATTCAAATTTCAATCACCAATAATGTTATATCAACTCATGAAAATTCTCAACATAAAATATTACACATATCACACAATAATAAATAAATGTACAAAATTTAAATAAACAATTTATTTAAACCATGGTATGAAATAATAATTTAGATACAAAAAAATAAATCTTAATCACACACATGCATAGATTTTTAATTTACAAGATTAGACTAGCACAATATTAAATAAACCACAATACACCCATACATGGATTACTAATTTACAATATTTAATGAATTAGACCAACACAATAATTAATTTTTATCCAATAATTGATTGAAGTAATGATCTTAAGCTTATCTAGAAATTTTCAGGATATACCTTAGGTAATAAAAATTATAAATAAATTATTTATACAATTCTAAAATTTGTGAAAATATACAAAATATTCAATAAACATGTTTAGGTAATTTTTCAGAAATAATTTCCCAAAAATAAGTTATAAATAATTCTGTAAAATTCTCAGAAATTTCATGACACAAATTTATCACATTTTCTTAAATTAATTCTATATTTAAATTTGTAAATCAAATCCATAATATAAAAATTTATTATGAAACTAGACTTCTCAAATTTCATTTTTTATTTATAAATTACCAGATATGGTTTAATATAAATTTTTTAATGATTTTTCAAACACATAGTAAAATTCGTCTTGCAGTTTTAGATTTGGATAAGAATTTGTATAAATTCGTACAAAACTCAATAATTGTTGCAAAAACGTGAAGACGAACTAGACACCATTCTCAACAATTTTGTAGAAGAAATTGTCTCCAAATGTTGAGTATACAATTGTCTCAAAGTTCGTACAACTGTTTGGCAGATTTAACGGCCAAATAAAATCTTCAATCCTCTCTTTAATGGTATAAACTACACATGCAAGCCTATTTCCATAATAATACCATGACTTTAAGACGATCAATATCTTCAAATATTTGATATACACATCACAAAATTTATATACATTTGTAAATAAAATTTTATCTATAACTTTAGTCATTTTATCATATAAATATAATCTGAACATTTCAACAATTAAAAAAAAATGAGAGGGTTGAGAGGGTATTCTTACTTAATACAATAAGATGATGAAATGGTAGAAAATTTTAGCTCCCTTAATCTCATACTCTTCTTTTTCTCCCTATTGCTTAGCTTGCTCAGTGACTCTTTTCCTTCTCTGTTCTCCGTATTTTTCCAAATGCAAGTGTTCATATATATATATATATATATATATATAAGTTCAAATCCTGAGGCTCTATCTTGAGGTCCTGAGGCTCTCTCTCTCTCTCTCCCTCCATTCTATCTAGTCTAATCAAATTTTCAAATTCCAATGAATATAATGGGACTTTCTGAGGAGTATCTTCTATATCTCCATGCATGTAACCAAGTGGCAATGCTGCCACCGAAAAATCTCCCGAAGCTGATTTTTTTTTTTTTTTTTTGGTTTCTTAAAATTAATACACTAAGGGTTTTAACTAAGTTATTTAGCAAAGATAATTATTATGTTGAATCCTTGTTAAAACAATTTATAAACAACAAATATTGAACATCCACAAAATTATTATTCTTAATAATGTCTTTGTTAGTGATTGAACTGAGTTAATTTAAAACTAACTTATACACTAATACATTTCAGATAAACTCTGGATATAATTAATTAATTAATTTATTTATATATTTTTAAGAATAATTAAATGCGGGTTTTCACATAACACTCCCCCATGACGATGCCCTTGTCGTAGAGTTACACGTACACATATTCGTCGTCAAACGCGTTCTGATCGATCAGGGGAGCACCTTAGAGATAATGTATTACAAAACATTTATTAAACTCGGCTTCGCTGATTCAGACTTGTTACCGGCCAATTATCCCCTGTTCGGCTTCAATGCCAACCCCGAGTACCCTTTGGGCAAGATCACATTATCATTCCGCGCAGGCACCAAATCAATTAATGTGGAGTTTTTGGTCATCAAACTTCCATCACCATATAATCTCATCATGGGGAGAACATGGTTGCACACAATGCAGGCTGTACCAAGTACCTACCATCAGTTACTCCATTTTCCAATGCAACATGGCATCGAGCAAATTCGGGGTTCTCAAAAGTCAGCAAAGGCATGCTACATTACTACTTCGGCAAAGAAGCTGAAGGAATCGGAAGTAAACTCGATTAAAGTCCCGGTTCGTGAAGTCCTTGAGGACGTAGGAAAAACCCCCAGTGATAAGGCAACCGAAGACCTCGATCGGGTCAGAATCAAAGGGGACCTCGACAAGTTCTTCATGATTGGCACCTCCTTGAACGCAGCTGAAAGGCAAGAACTAGTTTCCTTCTTACTCGGCAACATCAACATATTTTCCTGGACACCGTATGAGATGCCAAGAATGGATCCGAGCATAGCCTAACACCGTTTAAACATTGACCTAAAGGTTAAACCAATTATGCAGAAAAGTCGACGGTCGGCTACGGAGCATACTTTGGCCGTTGTCGGTGAAGTTGATAGATTGTTAGAAGTTGGGGCAATTCGCGAAGTAACTTATCCGACGTGGCTGTCCAATACCGTGGTTATCAAAAATAAAAACGGATCTTGGAGTGTTTGTGTGGATTTTACGAACTTGAATAGGGTTTGTCCCAAGGATTGTTTTCCTCTTTCTCGAATTGACCAACTTGTGGACACAACTACGCACCACCAACACATGAGTTTCTTGGATGCTTACCGGGGTTACCACCAAATTCCCATGCATCCGAAGAACCAAGAAAAGACCACATTCCTTACCCCACGGGAAACCTATTGCTACAAGGTCATGCCGTTCGGATTGAAGAATGCGGAGACAACGTACCAGAGGCTGGTCACCACTATGTTTAAAGAATAGCTCAGCCGCACCATGGAAGTATACATTGACGATATGGTGGTGAAATCCAAGGAAAAACATGCTCATCTAGCCGACTTAGCCATGACCTTCGACATCCTCCGAAAGTACAAAATGAAACTAAATGCCTCGAAATGTGCATTCGGCATCGGATCTGGCAAGTTTCTTGGCTATATTGTGAACCATCACGGAATAGAGGCCAACCCGAGGTAGATCACGGCAATTATTAAACTCGGCTCCCCTCAGTCAACCAAAGAAGTTTAGAAGTTTATGGGAATGATCGCCGCTCTCAATAGGTTTATCAGCCATTCCTCGGATCGATGTCGACCATTCTTTCACACACTTCAACAGGGAAAATCATTTCAATGGACCGCCGAGTGCCAGGCTGCATTGGACGGTTTGAAAACTTATCTCCGTTCAGTGCCACTCTTGGCAACCCCATCACGAGGTGATCCGCTCATCTTATATCTAGCGGTATCTGTAACAACCCTGACCCATGATTAACGTTAAACCATGTTTAATTATGCTTAATAAGTAATTAAAGTGAAACTTTGCATCATATGTTGCCTTATTTGTGTTTATATCTGTTTAACGTAGAAAGATATGTTCATGTTTTCATTTCGGTTTGCGAATTGAAGGCCTTATCAGCATCCGATTCAGAAATTGACTTGGTTTTAGTGTTAATTAGAATTTTTAGAATTTTATGGTAAATTTAATTAAAATTCAGTTCGGAGCGATTAAATTAGAATAATTTAATGTCCAATTGATTAGTTGATCAACAAATTAATTAGGTCATTAGCCAAGCTTATATAAGGCTCCCATATGTGCCTTCACTCATTCTTTTCTCTATCAAATAACACATTTGAGCTCACACACACAAGAAAAACGTGGGGGAGAGAGAAATAGAAGAAAATTGAGATCAAAAGTTAGGAAATGAGAGAATTGCTAGGAATTGTTGGAGATTTGCAAAGAATTTGGGAATTGAAGCTTCTTCACTTGTGCAATTTAGACTCTAGGTAAGAATTTTAGTCTTTGACCTTGTAATGTAGTTGATTAATGCATGAAAACAAGTGAATTAAGTGGCTTCATATGGGAATTGAACTAGAATTGAAGAAAGTTAAGTCATTCCATACGTGCATGCATATTTATAGCATTTTGAAGTTGTTTTCAAAGATTTCCTCCCATGCATGTTGTAATTCTAGCACGAGTTGAAGAATTCATAACATTTCTCACCATTGGACCTCATTTGATCATGTTTTGGAAGCCATGAACTCAAGTGAATATATGTATGTCATGTTCATATCATGTTCTTACATTTCAAGTTGGATTTTGCACAATTGACATGCTTTTGGGCCTTGATTTCATGAAATGATTTTCAAATCATGATATTTTACAAGTTCCTAAATGTTTTCCAGAATTTTGGCCAAGAAGATGAGTTTTGAGGTGTGGAATTCAAGTTTGGAGCTTGAGAGTGCAATTTGGAAATTCTAGATTCTACACTTCCACTCGAGTGACGGATTCCGCGCTCGAGCGGCCACCTTTGTTTTTGTACATCCGCTTGAGCGACCTGAAGTACACTCGAGCGTAAAATGCATGCTCCCAGAAGATTCATGTTTAGTAGACCGCTCGAGCGGCGAAAGTTGCGCTCGAGTGAGGGCATGAGTCTCATGCTCGAGCAAGAATCGAGCGGCCATCGAGCGGAGATTTCACACAACTAGTACTTTTGCAAAGTTTACAGACTGCTTGGGCGGGGGAATTCACGCTCGAGCGTCCCCTCACATGTTTGCATGTTCGCTCAAGCGAAGTTGCGCTCAAGCGGGACCCCTATTTTTAGCAAGTTTTGTTAAATGTGTTCAAGTCATTTTAGTGTCCTCATTGCATCCTAGGCACTCTTAGGCCATGATTAAGACCCAATAGGAAGTTAAGACTTAGAAACACACTAAGAATGAAACGAAAGAAGTTAAGTACCAACCGAGTGTATGTTTTATTATGTGTTTCTGGTATGTATGTGTAGGTCACGCGCCTCAAGTTATTTGATTTGCATGTTCTACAAGTGGAGCCATCTGTGAGTAATAACTTAGTAAAGCTATGTTTAACTTTAATTATGTTTTGAATGATATAAATAAAGATCTGTTTTATAAAATGTTATATTCTGTGCGATGAATGATTGTCCAAGTTTTTGAAATGTATTCGTGGCATCCTTAGCACAAGGCCCTTGCCCAGGGGTAACAATATTGTGCCTTTTAAGAAAGGCCCTTGCCTGTGGGTAATAATACCGTGGTCTCATGGCCCTTACCTGGGGATAACAATACCGAGGTTCAAGCAAGTTACAAGTTTTTCCCGGTACCAGAGGTTCTAAATGAAACTACCAAGCATGTTAATGCTAATGGATATACCATGTATAAGGAAGCATGAACTCTAATTTTTGTATATAGTTGAACAAGAATATGAATATATATACTTCTCTTACGAATTCTGATTTCGGTACCTATTATGGACATCATTCATTTAAAACCCTTTTACTCTGTTATTATTCATTGGGCTCCAACTCACTACTTATATTATGTATGTAGATGATCAGGCACGTGACCAGGCTCAGAGTTGAGGACCTAGCGTCTCAGTTTCGTCAGCCACCCATATGTGCCTCACGGGGAGGTTCCCTTTTTGAGATGTTTAGTTTTGTAATCCTCCTACAAATGTTTTTGTTGGTTTGCCTATCTATACACTAGGCTAAGTCCCCTTTTAATTTCATTTTTATGATTATGTGATGCATGCTTAATGTATTTATGACGTTATATATATTTATACAAGTTTGTTATGAAGATTTTCGTCTCATATATGTTAACACAGCTTTATGAACATTGTATATTCTCTATATTTTCTTCCGCAACCCCTTACTATATGTTGTTCTGTCAAGAGGCCTTTGGTAATCCAAGGATTACTGGCCGGTTACGATGCTAAACCTATAAGGGCGGTTTGGGTTGTGACAGTATCCGACCGGGCGATTAGTGCCGTGTTATTAAAGAAAGAACTCGGGGAGCAGCGACCAATCTACTATGTAAGCAAGGCGATGGTTGACACTGAAACACGATACCTACCACTGGAAAAGCTCATCCTGGCTCTTGTGGTGGTTACTAGAAAGTTGATGCACTATTTTCATGCTCATACCATAGGGGTAATAACGGACTATCCTCTCCGAGTAGCTCTTCGTAGCGTGAAAGCATCGGGGCGTGTCTCTAAATGGGCTTTGAAACTCGGACAGTATGACATTCAGTTTTTGCCCAAAACGATCATTAAAGAGCAGGTGCTGGCCGACTTTGTAGCCGAGTTTACAAGGTGCCATGTCAACTTCATATCTGATCAACTCTCCCCTTAACCTCAACCAGATTGGAGAATGTATGTTGGAGACATTTGGCAAATGTATTGTGATGGATCATTTAACCAATGTAGCAGCGGGGCAAGCATAGTAATCATGACCCCTGAAGGGGCAATAATCGAGCAGGTAATCAAACTGGATTTCGATGCATCAAATAATGAGGCTAAATATGAAGCATTGCTAACCGACCTTCGTAACGCACTTCACCTTGGTGCCTGGCAGCTGCAGGTTTTCTGTGACCCAAAATTAGTCATCAACCAGCTGAAAAGGGAATATGCAGCTAAGAACGACCGAATGACAGCCTATATGAAAACGGAAAATTCCTTGCTCACAAAGTTTGACCACCACAAGCTGAATCAGATAACCCAAGATCAGAACACACATACAGATGCTTTTGCTTGCCTAGCTTCTACCATTAACTCAGAACTCAAAAGAATCATTGAAGTAGGATTCATCCCAGAGCCAAGTATCATTTCTTCTGAACCGGTTCAGGTTAACATCATTAACTTATGACCGAGTTAGATAGACCCCATCGCTACATTTCTCTCCTCAGAACAGCTACCAATAGATAAGAAAAAAGCCTACAAATTGCGGAATAAAGCCCTATGATATTACCTGGATCCCCAGGAAAAGCTTTACAAATAATATCTCTCAGGGCCATATCTAGAATGTGTTCACCCAGACAAAATCGAAGACTTCTTGGCCGAAATACATGAAGGTAGTTACGGTGCTCACTTTAGAGGGCGCTCGTTGGCGCATCGAGCCGTAATGCAGGGATATTATTGGCTAACCATGCTTACTGATGCCAAGAACTACGTAAAGAAGTGTGAACAATGCCAAAAGTTCTTCCTATTAACTCACTTGCCCACCGAAAAATTAAATTTCGTTACTAGTCCTTGGCCATTTGCTCAATGAGGCCTTGACATCGTCAGACCATTACCACGAGCTCCAAGAAACAAATGATTCTTGATCGTTGGAACAGACTATTTCACGAAGTGGGTCGAAGTAGAATACTGGCACAAATCTGAGATGTCGATGTTAAACGCTTTGTGTGGAAGAACATTATAACTCGATTTGGCATACCAAGAGCACTTGTATCCGACAATGGCACCTAATTCAATTGTGGCGTCTATCGGGAGTTATGTACTACATATGGTATCCAGCCCTATTTTTCCTCACCATCGTACCCACAAAGCAACGGTCAGGTCGAGGCCACTAATAAAGTTACCCTGGACAGAATCAAGAAAAGATTGGAGAAGGCCAAGGGCAAGTGGGTTGAAGAGTTGCCTAGTGTATTGTGGGCTCACCAAACCACTCTGAGGCAGTCCATTGGAGAAACACCGTTCGCCTTATGCTTTAGGACAGAGGCTATTATCCCTCTTGAGATCGGCCTGCCCGCTCTGAAATCAAAGGCTTTCGACACAAGTGTAGACACCCCATTTTTTACCGTCCTGAAGACTTGGATATGCTTGCAGGTACATCTAGGGACAAGTTCGATTGCTCGTCGAGTACTCAAATTTCACGGCGGAACGTCACAGGTTTGAGCTTTCCAAATCCTGTATCCTTTCTGTCCCATTTTTGGACCATGTGTTGGTCCTTTCAGCATGCTTATTGTAGTGCACTGTCGGCCATTGTTTGGCACTGCTGGCCATCCATTTATCCCTGTCTACCATTGATGAAGCCTGTCGGCCATCAATGAGGCACTGCTGGCCACCACTGATGGCCGGCAGAACACCTTGTCTCAGCAAATTTTGTGCTAGATCTTTGAGCCAGCTGGTTTTCACTAATCCCTCCTCTGTGTATAGAGGGATGAACCCAATTTCAAGCTTGTTTAACAAGCTTTGCATTGTATGCCTTTATATAAGGGAAGGCTCCTCCCCCTTTATTGAGGTTCAGCAATTTGGAGAGACAATATATCTTTCTCTCTCTATATTTCTTACTCTCTCTCTCTCTCTCTCTCTCTCTCTATATTGAGCTAGATTGTGCCTTAAAGTGTATTTTCTCTTCACTTTTGCACTACAACACCTAGTAACACACCACCATCTTTGAGCTGAGGTTCTTGGGAGTGTTATTTGAGCTCTGAAAGTTGGTTTTTGCCTAAGAAGTTGCTGGTTTCGAAGTTGTGCTTCAAGGGTGAGTATATTCCCCTTTTAAGCCTTTGTTTGTATACCGTATTGGCCATCCTTGCATATTGTTTTAGGCCTTGCTTTTAACTGAAAAAAGTTCTGTATTTTAATGCTTATGATGGTTGTTTAAGGCCTCTTTGTTGTTGAGGGTGTTATACCCTCTTGTGTATCTTGTTTGGCCTTGTTTTGAACCATCTCTTAAGGCCCTTGAGGCAATCTTTATTTGGCCTTCTAACCATTGAAATTCAGTGGATTTTCAATGGTAGAAATGTGGTTTTGAGGCCTCAAATGAGAGGGGGTGGTCCCCTCTCTTCTTGTCTTGTTTGTTTGTGTTATTGGCCTATCAAATGAGCATGTATTTCTATCCTCTTGAGGCTTAGTGTGAGCATGTTTTTGTGAGTTTTTAGGTCTGATATAACTCTGTTCATGGCTGGTTTGGTCATCTCATGTTTGCTTTTTACACTTGTAGTGTAAATTTGCCATTTAGCCTTTTGTGTTCAATGCCATGATCCATCATGCTAGCCTATTTTTGTAACAACCCATATTCATGTCTTAGTCTTGTTTATGTGCATTTACATAACTTTGTCTTGTTAAGTTTGCATTCATGAATCTTGTCTTGTTTTGCTTATGTGTTGCTTGCATGCTTTGTTCCTTCCCTGCTATGCTAAGCCTAGGTCATGCCAAGCCTAGGTCACACCTTTGAAACTCCTACCCCTAAGACCATCTTGGAACCACTTTGGTTGACCTCCACCATCACCTAGGCATATTGGCCAAGATGTCATCATCTAGGCCGAGGTGTGCATCACCTAGGCCGAGATGTTATCATCTAGGCGTCCTAGATCCTTGATCCTTGCACCTAGTGATCTTGTTCCGGGACTGGAATGACCTAGACCGAGGTGTGGCACATCTAGGCCGAGGTGTGGCACAGCTTGGCCAAGTGTTATCCTTCATAGTCGAGATCATTGAGACCTTACTTGCCGAAGCCTATGTCCTTAGCCGAGATCATTACCTGCCGGAGTGCCCATGTCATCTAGCTTGTTGTACACACTTTGTCATACACTTGTCTTGTCTTTCTATCACCTTTTGAGGAGAACCAATCCGGTAGTGCCACGTGTCCCAGCGAAGAGTTAAATCAGCCGATAGAGAGAGAAAACCTATCATTTCTATATCTTTGTTCTAGGTAGAGAGAGAGGCTCTAGGAAGAGGAAGAGGAGTTCTAGAGAGAAGTGGATTTCCAAGCTTGATCCCTAGAGATCGAACCGTTAGATCAGTGTTTTAAGGTTAGATTCGTGATCTACTCTTGTTATTCTTTATGTTGATCTAATCGCATTGCATGATCTAGCATGTTTCATGAACCATGCATTGCTTTAAAGTTCGGTTTTAGAAAGAGAAAGTGATATTCATGTGCTCTTGAGGAAAAACCATGTTTTGATCTGAAAGTTTGTATCAATATCCATGTTTTCGTGTTTGTTTTCATATGATCTTCAAGTATGGGTACCCAGGTCCACGTTTTCGAACTCATGCCATGAAATCCCAGATTTTGTAATAAAAAAGTTATGATTTTAGCATTCATGTTCTTCATGTTCTTCAAGAGAGGGAAACCAGATTTCTCGACCTCATTTCCCTAGGTGTGGTCACCGAGACCACTCTGGCCTAGATCACACACCTAGGCCAAGCATCGTCTCTCACATTGGCCTACCTTGCATGATCACTTGCACCTTTAGTTGTCTTGGATGCACCTCGGCAGGCAGCTATACGCCGAAGCCTAGGTAACCACACCTCGGCCAAGAGGTGTGGGACCTCGGCCAAGACCTCCTGAGTTCACTCAGCTAGGTCATTATTGCCTAGATCATTTCTGTGCATCCATTCCAAGACCTGGTTGGTACCCAGCATGTTTTCCCTAGGTAACCACACCTCGGCCAAGAGGTGTGGGACCTCGGCCAAGACCTCCTGAGTTCACTCAGCTAGGTCATTATTGCCTAGATCATTTCTCTGCATCCATTCCAAGACCTGGTTGGTACCCAGCATGTTTTCCCTAGATGTTTTCCAGCATGTTTTCCCTAGGTGTTTTCCAGCATGTTTTCCCTATATGTTTCCCAGCATGTTTTCCCTAGGTGTTTTCCAGCATGTTTTCCCTAGCTCATTTGCATTCATGTGAAGCTTGTTTTTAAGAGTGCATTCAATAGGCTTTGCCATGTGTTTGTAGGACTTGGACCTTTGCCTTGATCCCGACATCCCAAGAACTATGTGAGTGGTATTTTTAATAAAGCTATGTTATCATGTTTTGATAAGCTTTGCTTTACCTTGTTTTGAAAAGTATTTGGTCAAGCATGAATGATTATCCCTATTTTGTATATTAAGTATTATCTTGTTTTGATGGCATTCTTGGAAAGTCCTTAGTGCCAGGGGACTATAATGCATCTGCACCATTGCTTGAGAGATCTCTGCCATCGACGGTCAGGGAACGGATGGCCCCACCAACGGTCTGGGATATGGGTAGATTTGTCTAATCGATTCTGGGTCGATTATTCCCTTGTTTTGTCTTGTTTTGCCACCGACGGTCTATGAACGGGTGGGTTTGTTTTGTCAAGAATGTCATCACCCCATGTATTATGTAGATGTTATTAAACATCCCAAGAAGATTTGAAAAGCCAAGATTTGATTGATGAACTTGATTCATCCCATATTTTGAACAAGCTATGATATATGTATTATTTTGACAAGGACCTCGGGAATCATTCATTTAACCCCTTTATTACTTATACCATTCACTGAGTATCCAAGCTCACCCTCTCCTTATATATGTAGGTAACAAGCATGAAGGCGGTGACGTCGAGATGTGTTATTTGCAAGATGATGTTTGATCTATGTTATGTCAGCATCTTGAAGATTATGTTTCTTGACTTTATATTTCATGTATTTTGTATATGTCGGCTTGAGAAGCCTTTTGATCAAGATGTAACATGTACTTTATTTTATTTGTATTCAAGTTGTAAAGCTATGTAAAGATGTATGCCATTTCATTTGACTTATGCACAGCTCTTATGGACTAATTAGATTTGTATATATTGCTTTCGCACATGTTAGCCCCATATGAAATACTCTGATTGTATGTGAATTTTGAAAGTTGACCTTCGGTAATCTCGGATTACTGGCCATCACTGCACCATTCTACTAGGGGCGGAATAGGGTCGTGACAATTTTGGTTCTATCTCAGCATGTTTTCGGTGTTATTTTGGCATGATACAACTTTGTTTTTGGTGGGTTAGAGCATCCCTCATTTGCTTCTTACACTTGTAGTGTAAACCTTGCTCACTAGCCTAGTATACTTGGTGTTTTGGCCCATTATTCTAGCATGTTTTGGCTTCATTCCAACAAATTTTCACTCATGTTTTAGCTCTTTTTTGAGGCTTCTTGGTCGAATGATGCTTGTTATGCATGCTTGTAGTGCAATAGCTTTGACTAGCTTTGAGTTTGAGGTATCTTGCATGCTTGATTTGAGGTATTTGCATGTTTTAGCATCATTTAGAATGATATTTCAGAGCATATAGTGTTGTTACACTTCCATGTTTTCCACTCTTTAAGTGCTCTTGAGAGTTGTACCCTTATGCCTTATTTGTGAGCCATTGCATGAGCCTCATTTTTTTGCCTTTCAAGCCATCATCTCAGTCCATTTTGGCTACTGTTTAGGCCTGCATAAGGTCTGTTTGGGGTTGGTTTGGCCATTTGAGCATTGTCTTGCATGCTTCTAGTGTAATACACTTCACTAGGTTTGATGCTTAAGCCTTGCAACATGCATTACATGGGTTGTTTGCATGATTTTAAGTCATTTAGCATGACATTTCAGTGCTGGAACATATGCCATTGTACTCCATGTTTCACTCTTTTAATGCCTTTGGAGAGTTGTGTCTTGTGCCTTAATCTTGCACTAACATGTATACATGTTTGTCTAGTCCTTTGAGTCTCCATTTCAGCATGTTTTGCCACTGTTTTGGGTATGATGTAACTCTGTTTTGAGCTGATTTGGATATTTGAGCATTGTGATGCATCCTTATAGTGTCATGTTCTTCACTAGCCTTGGTGTTCTTGGCCCCTTAACATGTTGTGCACGAGTGTTTGCATGATAGAGTCTTGCATGCCATCTTAACATGTCAAGATTAGCATAAGAGTTTTGCATGTCACGTTGTTTGTGTGCATTGCATCGTGTTCAACCCGATGTTGTGTTTGAACACAAGGTGGATTAGCTTATTTCATACTTGAAGTGATGAAATGAGCCAATCTCCCTTGGTCTCCATTGCTTTTGATTTCTCATGATAAGGAGATGGTTTTGGTGTCTTGTTTGTCATGCATTTATTGAATTTGCACATGTTGGACCTTTGGCCATCATGCATCGAGATGCGTGATTGATGGTCTTGGATCCAATGATGCCCCCTCCATGAATGTTTTGAAGTGATATGGAGTGACATAGTGCGTACATACCTTTGGAAGACTCTCTATTTTCTTTATTTTGTGCTCTGCTACAGCTTGGTGTCATAGCACACTAGTGGCCGGCACCCTCTTATTGTTGGTCGGTAGCTCTTCATTTATGACCGGCAGTGTACACTCTTGGTCGGCAGGGGGGTCGGCAGCCACCTCTTATGGCCGGCAAGCCACTGGTGCACTCCTCAGTACTGTTTTCGTGAGATCCAACAACTAGTTCTCAAGGACACCCTGCAGACAAAGCCTCTAAAGAGCATTTGGAGAGCTTTCGGGACGGGAATCGAGCATGCATCTTCAACTTCTTCAAGGCAGAGCTGGGGCAGCCTAGTTTACATATTTTAATGCTTAGCATGAATTTGTAATTTAATTAATTCATTTGTTAATTAGTTAAAGTTTTGTAATAATTAGCTTAGTGTTAGCTAGATATTCAATTTGATTGTGTAATAATTAGTCTAATTAGATCATTAGATTAGTTAGAATGGCTTAGCATAGCTAGCTTAGCGTATTCATTCGGACCCTCCGTCGAAAGGGCAAATGTTGTAATAAATGTGCGTGTATGTGATGCATGTCTTCCAACCTCATTTCTTTCTCCCTTTTATTTAACCGCTTATGATGGTTAGTTTTAGGGCATGTTTCAATTAGCATACTTATGTTTCGCATGTTTTCATTCATGCATCTGTCTTGCATGTACCGGGCTCGGCGCATCATACTAACTGCATTATGTTTCAATATCAATTTGAATACATGTTATCTAGTTGCATTCACATGACATCTTAGAATAGCTGAGCCTATCTTAGTTGCATTTTGCCTGTGTTGCATTAGGCATCTTAACTTAGTTAGGATCATGCATTGATTACTAACTAGCTTTTGTTTTGGCTCGGAGTACACTGTAAGTGTTTACGCTTTAGCATATTGCATGAGTGTGACTGCATATTGCCATGATAGCATGCTTGCCATGAGGCTAACTGCTTAATTGTTTAAACTGCATGAATACTTGTGGATGAAGGTTCGATTGTTTGAATTGGAATAACTCGATGATTGTGAGTTTTGAGCCCACTTGAAGTGGCAAAAATCATGTTTTTCTAAGCCCACTTGAGGGTGGCAAATCCGCGTCTTAGCCTACTTGCGAGTAGCACTTTCAAACCACTTTAAAAAACAAACATGAGTTATTTTGTTCCAATCCGCGTGATTGAGTCTATACTTGTATGTTGTGCGCATCACATAGTAAGGTAGATTAATAACCGGAATAAGAGTGCATGTGTTTTCAAAAACAACATATCATGTTAGTAGAGGCAGATCCTTTGATCGGGCGAGCGGGGGTGCTCATTTCATGACCTTGCCCCCTTATACCCAGGTTCCCGAGCCGAAGCAACTTTGGTGATGACGGACACGTGGCCTTAGGCACAAGTCAGGATTTCCTAAATTTCCCAAAACAAAATATTTAGGTGGCGATTCTGAAATCTGGTAAAACAGTCCATATTTGGCACTTCTTGATCAAAATTGATTTTCCAAAACGATTGCCGGATTTGGACTCTTTGGTGATTTATCAGTCTCACATTGCACTTTGTGAGATTAGATTCAAAACCATGACAGGAGTCTGAACTGTAGTAGCTAGAATTACAATTCACGCCATTTCCAAAAGGGGGGCATGCGAAGTGAGTTCGGGCGGTCTACAACAAGGCATAACGACATGGTGTTAGCCTTAGATCTAAATTTGATCGAGGAGCACCGAGATCAAGCACTTGTGCGCATGGCGCGATATCAGCAGCAGCTTGCCAAGTTATATAACCAGCACGTGCAGTTGCGCCGTTATGCCCCTAGAGAATTGGCACTCAAAAAAGTGCTCCTTACTACTAAAAACCCGACAGTTGGAAAACTAGGCCCCAACTGGGATGGCCCTTACCAGATTGAATCAATCGCCAACATGGGAGCATATCGCCTTTTAAACATGGCTGGCAAGAGTTTACCATGACCTTGGAATTTGACCCAGTTGCGTAAATTTTATCATTAAACTGACTTGTCTGATATGCTAGTCCACTTTTGTTTTTGTTGTTGTCCAAGCATGTAAACATCTATGTGGTTTCTTAGTAATACAATATGTCTTTCTCATTAACTTTTCGTTTTAATTTGACACTTGATAAAAGCCCCTGAATTCGGAGCACCCCTTGTGTTCGGCACGATTGGCCGAATAAGCCTCCGAATTCAAAACGCCCTTCATGCTTGATTATGTTTGGCTATTACAAAGACTCCGAATTCGGAGCGCCTCTCGTGCTTGGCATGATTGGCCGAACAAGACTCCGAATTCGGAGTGCCCTTCGTGCTCGGCACAATTGGCCGAATAAGCCTCCAAATTTAGAGCGCCCTTCATGCTTGATCACGCTTGGCTATTACAAAGACTTCGAATTCAGAGCACTCCTCGTGCTTGGTACGATTGGCCGAACAAGCCTTGGAATTCGGAACGCCCTTCGTGTTTGATCATGTTTGGTTATTACACAGCCTCCGAATTTGGAGTGCCCCTCGTGTTCGGCACAATTGGCCAAACAAGCCTCCGAATTTGGAGCATCATTCGTGATTGATCACGTTTGGCCATCACAAAGCCTCCGAATTCAAAGTGCCCCTCATGCTCAACATGATTGGCCGAACAAGCCTCTGAATTCGGAGCACCTTTTGTGATTAATCACGTTTGGCCATTACAAAGCCTCTAAATTCGGAGTGTCTCTCGTTCTCGACACGATTGGTCGAGTAAACTTCCTAATTCGAAACACCCTTCATGCTTGATCACATTTGGCTATTATAAAGCCTCTAAATTCAGAGTGCCCCTCGTGCTTGGCAAAATTGGCCGAATAAGCCTCCGAATTCGAAGCGCCCTTCATGCTTGATCACGTTTGGCTATTACACAACCTCCGAATTTGGAGCGCCCCTCGTGTTTGGCATGATTGGCCGAATAAGCCTTTGAATTCGGAGCGCCCTTCGTGCTTGATCACTTTTGGCTATTACACAGCCTCTGAATTCGGAGTGCCCCTCGTACTCGGTACGATTGGCCGACTAAGCCTCCTAATTCGAAGCGCCCTTCGTTCTTGATCATGTTTTTCCATTGTAGAGACTCTGAATTTGGAGCGCCCTTTGTGCTACGCACGAGTGGCCGAATCAATCTAAGGATTCAGAGTTCGCGAAATCAATGAAATTTAGTAATCAAATTATGACAAGTAAACAAACACAATGCATATTTATTTCAAGCAATACGCAGTTTTTAGCTACAAATCTTGCTACAAAAACAAATACATGGATCCTCTTAAAGTAAATAGTACATTACAAGTTTTTCTTGTTATTTAGGCTTTCTCCAGACTGAGACCATCTTCTTCATCATCGGTCTTCTCGGCGTCATAGGCTTCGAAGGGAAACTTGTAGCTTTGGTACAACGGCGACGCCGAGTCGATACCAGCAGCTTGCAAAGCCTTGGTCCATCTGTGTTTAAAACCACGATTCTCGTATCGGCAAATGTTATCCGCCAACTTTTTTTTAGTCTTCTCAATCCCGATCTTTCGGCCATCAAAAAACCCTTCTTCATAGGCCCGTGTTCTTATCTCTTCTTTTTTGAACATGCTTGCCATATCCCAATCGGCTATCGAATGATCAAGTAGGCACTGGTTTACTCTGTCTATTACAATCGGGGTTCGTTGCGTTTGCCGATTGAATTTGGACGGCTTTGGATTTTCTCAGTTCACTCTCGGCCTTTTTCGCGCAGCACTCTAAGTCCCGAATACGCCCGTCTTTCTGTTCAATTTCTCTTTTCACTGCTCGAAGGCATATTCCAATCTCATATGAGTTATAGAGTCCCCTGACCGCTCCATGAATGCCCTATTTGAAAATTTCATAGTCACCCCGTCCGATCATTGATTATTGCACTTCAGGTGGAAACATTTGGCGAGTAAACTCAACTGTCACGTTCAGATCCCGAATAATTAAGTCTGCCTCAGTCATTGGCTTGTTCCCAATAAACACTGAAAAACTTAAAAAGTGCGGTGGCCTTCTCGGTTCGTTCCGCATTGAAGCAGGTGCATTCCCAGTTCTTGAGTTCCCTTATTGCTGCACCCCCCTTCTTGGTGATTTTTCCACTTCACCCCCTCTGGGAGACCTGCTTCGACGGTGGGGGGATCGACGATTCCCTCGCCCCTTTGACATCATTTTACCCGTTTGAGAGGCTTCATCACTAGTTCTATAGTTCATTTCTGCGTCCAGTTTAGCTAACATCCTTCCCCTCTGCTATTGAAGAATACTTTGCTGGACATACGAATTTTTCTCAAGGAAACGTAGTGCTTTTTTTCTTTTTACATTCATTTAGGTCTGAGCAACTTCCATTTAAAGAGGCCACAAGCCCCACACACGCCTGGCCACCCCGCTTATTAATTGTGGTTGTAGCAATTACGAAGTGCTTGCGGTCGCCGCCGTCTTTCCATGTATTCGGTGGTTATGCTCAGTGATCAACTAGGGCAAGGGCAGATTTATTAATCTATTTGGCTTCTTTTCAGACATTTTTCCGAATTAGTACAACGGCCCACCTAACCCCTTGAACATGCTTCGTCCATGTATATGGCAGTTATGCTCAGTGATCAATTGGGGCAATGACAGATTTGTTAATCTATTTGGCTTCTCTTCAGACATTTCGCCAAATTAGTACAATGCCCCACCTAACCCTGTGAACATGCTTCATCTATGTATTCAGTGGTTATGCTCAGTGATCAACTGGGGCAAGGGCAGATTTGTTAATCTATTTGGCTTCTCTTCAGACATTTCGTCAAATTAGTACAATGCCCCATCTGACCCTGTGAACATGCTTCATCCATGTATTCGGCGGTTATGCTCTGATCAACTAGGACAACAGCAGATTTGTTAATCTATTCGGCTTCTCTTCAGACATTTTGCCGAATTAGTACAATGCCCCACCTGACCCCGTGAACATACTTCGTCCATGTATTCAGCGGTTATGCTTAGTGATCAACTGGGGAAAGGGCAGATTTGTTAATCTATTCGGTTTATCTTCAGACATTTCGCCAAATTAGTACAATGCCCCACCTGACCCCGTGAACATGCTTCATCCATGTATTCGGCGGCTATGCTCAGTGCTTCAATGTGACAAGGGGAGATTTATTAATCTATTCGGTTTCTAGATTTATTAATCTATTGGGCTCTGAAACCATTTCTTTTTGTGTTTTTATTTTTGGTATGGTGATATGGTACATTTTAGTTTCTCAATACTTAAACATTCACATTCATTCACAAAATAGGCATTTTCATTAATAAACTGCATGATTACATTCACTTTATACATGAAAATAGCCTAAGTCCAAAATAAAGTGCTAACAAACGCTAACAAAACAAAGGCAGAGGAAACTATCTATTGCAAAAATGGCCAATCAAAAGTCCAAATCCTCTAGATCCGATTCCAGCAGTTCGATTTCTAATTGCTCATAGGGAATCGACTGATCAAGAGTCACCTTGGCGGCCGCCAAAGCTTTGAGTCATTTGTGCTTGAAGCCTCGATTCTTAAACTTCAAGCCTTCATCAGCGTATAACTCCTTGGCCTTCAGCTCACCGACATCAAAGGCTTTGACCGCGTTTGCCTCTGCGAACTCCCTCGCCTTCTTCTCCTCAAGATTGACCTTCAGTTTTGAAAGTTTTTCTTAAGCCGACTTTAGAGAGCCATTTATCAAGTTTGCTCTCTCTTCGGTGGCCCTTCGGAGAAGGTTGACGTGTTGAGCTTTCTCTTGAGCAGCAACTGCCCTCACTTGCTCTTCTTCGGCCTTTGCTGTCACCGCAGATAAATCGGCAATTATAACAACAGCCTTGCTCTGCTCTTTTTTTAGCCGGCCTTCAAGGATGTCGAATCATTCTATGACGTCATAATGACAACGGCTGATCTCGGTGATCCTTTTCGCCGCCTGGCAAATCAATGAAACCAAAACATGTTAGAGTAGTAATGGAAATTTCAGCTTTTAGGAAATTTAAGGTATTTTTGCAGCTTACCAATATGGCCGACTGCACCGTCAAAGCAATCGAGATGAAATTCGGTTCCACATTTAGGGCTATGGCGGGATCTTTGATGGTCGACCCACTAGTTAGTACCGCCACATTCTTCATCCGTGGATGGATGACGAATGCCTTGGATACATCATCTTCGATAGGTGGCATCTTCACCCTTGGTCGTTTCTTAATTGACACCTCCACCAACTCGGTCACGACCTCGACAGGTCGCTTCTGCCCTATCAGATCAGCCCCCAAGACTTGTGTCTCGCTCTCTTCAAGAACCAATTCAACGACTATCGTTTTGCGAGCCGTTACCTTTTGAGAAACATTGTGTGTCGGCGTTACTTGGCTCCCCCTAGCCCCGCCGACTTGCCTCTTGGCCACCATCTTCTCTGCATTTCGTTGTCTGGTGAACTGGACAAGTGATTCTCTACCTATCTTTTCGGCTTTGGATTCGGTCCCAGGAAGATTTTCTAATCCTGTGAAAATGTCGTCTTCTAGAGCACATAAATCTACTCAGCCAGAGATAGAGGGGTGATCAGTGAAATGGTCAGGGCTGATGTGACAACCCTGGTCCGTATTATGCTAATTAATCTTAATTATGGTTGTGATTATGTGTTTGATATGATTTTGAGTGCCATTTATATGAATATATGTGATTTTGAATTTATATCTGTTCACCGTAGAAAAATCTGTTTGATTATCTACTTTAGAATTTAAATTAAAGGCCCTATCGGCCACAAAACCCGAAATTGATTACGCCATTGTGATTAGCGTAATTTTTAGAACCTACGGTGAAATTTAATTGAAAATTTATTCGGATCAGATTAAATAGATTAAATTGATGAAATAGTGCTAAATTAATTAGTGTTAATGAAATGTGATTAAAGGAGCTTATATAAAGGGCCAATTTACACTCTCATTCATTTGTTTTGAGCTCAAATCAGATTTTGCTCTCTAGAGAGAGAGAGAGAGAGAACCGAACTTCGAGAGAGAGAGGGAGCTCAAATTGAAGATCGAACTAAAGGCTTGAGAATTGGAGGTTAAACTCAAAGAATTAGCTAGAATTTGGGTGTTTGAAGCTCCTAGGTGAGTGGATTCATAAGTTTGAGTTTGTAATTTTGTAAATTCAAGGTTTAATTGTGATCAAGAACATAACTTGAATTGAATTGTTGAATTTGGAGCTTGTATGAACATGCATGTGCATAATTGTTATAATTTTGCATGTTCAAGCATGAATCATGTTGAACAAGAAGAATTTAGCATCAAATCTCTCATGCATGCATAATTCTCATGAGTTTCATGATTATAAGTGTCATTTGTACCAATTGAAATAGAATTGGAGTCAAGAATGTACATGCATGCATGATTGATGAAGATATGGAGTTTGTATGAAATTGAATTTATGTGTTTTGGAACCCATGAAGGGAACTCAAAATAATTTTGGAAAAATGACCATGCATTTGAACAATTTGGTCACATATTCTCAAACTCTCATATTATACAATGTGTTTCCACGTTTTTTAGCCAAAATCATGAGTTTAAAGCCTTTGAATGTTGAGTTTGAACATCAAGAACAATTCTGAAAATTCCATAATTTGGCATGTTCGCTCGAGCGGGGAAAGCGCCGCTCGAGCGTGAAATGCGAGCTCCCAGAACTTTTGCAGACATTGATGTCTACTCGAGGGGGGATATTCACTCTCGAGCGGGGAGCCATGTAATGTGACCTTCAGCTTGAGTGCCCGAATTCACGCTCGAGCGTCAAAATGAAGTAACCAGTATTTTTGCAGACCCACAGGGTCTGCTCGAGCGGCGGAACCCACGCTCGAGCGGGGACTCCTGTTTCAGAAAATTTGTAAAGGTGTTATGTGTTTCATTTTCCGTTCTCTTTCACTTCTAAGTACTCTTAGGCATGCATTGAGCGTTATGAATGAATTAAAAGAATAAAAAAGAAGCCTATGAGGGATGCATGAATTAAGAACGGATTAAATCAATTGTGACCCATATGTGTTATGTAATGTGTAGGGTCGAGCTCCAGGGCAAATCCACCAACAGATCACAGTGAGTAATATCTTAGTAAAGATATTTGAAGTATGTTATTTATCCAATTACTTATTTCCATATCAGTCTTATAAGTTTGTTAAACAGAATTATGGACAAATATTTGTTATGCCGAATGATTGGGCCAAAGGCCGTCCAACACCGTTTGACATGAATGATTGGGCCAAAGGCCGTCGGACACTGTTTGATATGAATGATTGGGCCAAAGGCCGTCTGACATGAATGATTGGGCCAAAGGTCGTTTGATATGAATGATTGGGCCAAAGGCCGTTTGACATGAATGATTGGGCCAAAGGCCGTCGGACACCGTTTGACATAAATGATTGGGCCAAAGGCCGTCGGACACCATTTGATATGAATGATTGGGCCAAAGGCCGTTTGTCATGGATGATTGGGCCAAAGGCCGTTGGACATTAATGGTTTGGGCTTGAGGTCGTTTGTTAAGGAACGAAGTGGGCCAGAGGCTATTCGATATGTTCGGGCTTGAATCACCTAATGTAGTAAATAATGCACTAAATAGAATTCTAAATGGGCCGAAGGCCGTTTGATATATATGAATCTCATTCGTGTACCTTCTTTATTTCATATTATTCACTGGGCTTTCGCTCACGCTCATTCATGTGTATGTAGGTGAGCCAAGGGATGTCCAAACCCAGCCTCGGTGAAATATGTGAGAAATAGTCAAGGTTTTGAAGAGTCAACCCAAACGTCTCACGCACGAGACTTGTCTTCGCCTCTTTTGTTCTTTTGATATAGTTTTGTTATATTGGTGAAAACATTGGATTACTTTTGCATATAAACTTTGGGTTTGACTGACTTAGACTTGAATGATCCTGTATGTACAGAACTTCGTATTATTATTCCTTTGATGTGAGTTATTAACATGTATATATATGGATTGTTATAATGTGCCATGTAAGCACAACTCTATGGACAAAAGTTTTAAATTTGCTTTCGTTTGGCCCCTTTACTCTGATAAGATATGTCTTATTTGGTTTGAGGCCGTAGGTAATCCCTTGATTACTGGCCGATTATGTCCTTAACCCATAGGGGCTGGTTCGGGTCATGACAGATGATGTGCTCAAATGCCAATTCAATTTCTGTGTTAAGTTCCTGATCCTCTGCACGACCCTCTAACTGCTTGTCTTCGCCGACCTCTTCGTCGACGTCAGAACCCTCAACATCAATATCCTTTAGGCTTTTATAGCTTGGGAATATAAGTGCAGTAAGCTGTCGTTCATGCCTCGGCACAGGGATATTATCTGCAGCTGAGAAAGTAGAGTAGGTTGGGTCATATCTTAACAAAATATGGGATGTGCGCCCTTGTCCTTGAAGATTTGCACGGCCTTTATAATTAAGGACCGCCTTGACTTACCCTACAACGGCTTCGTTCGTTGAAGTCAGTGCTCTTTTCAAGTCGTTGCTTGCAAGACAAACAAATGATTAGCATCCAATATTTGAGCCAAATAAATTGTTCATTTTAAGTCACGCTAACAATTCTAGTCGGCCACTCGGTTCGCCTTTTTGCCTTGGCACTGGGTCTTGGCGATCTTCCCCCTCGCTGAATTCCTAATTACCTTGGATGGTGACCATGACATTATCAACCCTTTTGCCAGAGCTGGCAAGTATGGTTATCAAGTGATGGTCAATGTCTTTGGCTCTGAAAAAGTTACGACCCTGCTGACCAATTGATTTCGCCATAACGTAGCAGTGCCGAATAGCTGGGATTCCTAGGTTAAGACCTAGTCGGCGATTCAATTCTACTACGCCCATGATTATTCGGTAGAAGTTCACATTAGGTTGGGAGGAAATTAATCTCCAATAGCGTAGGACTGTCCTAAGAAGATGATGAAGGGGGAATCGAACTCCACCCTCAGCAATGGCCAAAAGAGGGAAGTTAATAGTGTTTGTGTCAGCCCTCTCCATGTCCACCACACTGTCTGGGAAGGACGTCGTCTGGGATGGGAAAATGACAACAGAAGGCTGTGATTCGTTTCTCTGAGAGAAGGGCTTTCAAATGCCTCGCCATTTAAAATGGAAAAATGGAATACAAACAAAATGTGTACTAAAGAAAAAACAAAACATGCAAGGGACTGGAATGAGAGCAGAATGAGAAGACAGAATAAGAAGAGAAAGTGGAACTTATAAGTCAAAGAAAAAGATGAACGATGAGGAGTAGAAATATGAAAGTGCAGAAGTCCTGAAAGGATGTTGGTGTAAAGAATGGCAAAGTAGGTTAAGAGCCTTTTTTATTCAAGAATATACGGAGGGTTAGTTTTCAAATCGAACATTAAATGACTGTCAAACACAAAGGGGTGGGAAGCTATAATGATTAAAATATCGCGCCTATTCTGACGAATCAGTTCCAAAAAGAGTGGAACCGCCATATTTTCGACTTTCGAGAGTTTTTTGACATGGTGTCTGAGGCGAATGTTAACCAAACATATCAACCGGAATGAACCTACTCGGATGTTTGGGGGGCAATTGTGGGGGCTGAGTTTAAGTCGGCCCAGATCGGGTTTCATCCTTAAAACCACCGAATATGTAGTGATGATTAGGGCTGTGGCTGACTAGAACCTGCTTGTAGGGCTGAATAGTCCACAGATCCTGGAGAACGACTGGGGTCCAGCTGTGAGGGCAAAGAGCCCATAATAGAAAGTGGGCCCCTAAAGAGCAATATAAAAGAGGAGGTGATAACTTGTTATGGAAGATAAAACTCCAAAGAATATTAACTTGTCTGACGGAGTACTAATTCCAGCACCCCCGACCGGAGTATACATCATAATTTCAGGTACCAATTCGAGGATTAAGAAAGTCTGCATGGGCCGAAGGGTATTTCCAAACCCCATCACCACACTTAATAGATTATAGATTATGATTTCAATCAGAAATTGTTAATTTATTTAGTATAGCAGTTAAATTATAAATTTAAGTTGCTGAATAGTGTTAGGTAAATAAGTTGTGAAATAACTTTTTGATGTATAAGGGGTTGTTTGGGATGTCCTAAATAAGTGCACTTTTTGACTTTTTGGACTAAAAAGTTGAGGAAAAAAATATGGTTGTTTGGGTTAACTTTTTGACTTTTTATGAAAAAATATATATTAAAAAATTGTATAAATTAGTGTGTAAGG
Source organism: Camellia sinensis (assembly GCF_055761805.1). NCBI lineage: Eukaryota > Viridiplantae > Streptophyta > Magnoliopsida > Ericales > Theaceae > Camellia > Camellia sinensis. Next base: position 66,513,241 of record NC_138973.1, on the reverse strand, counting down.
AAAAATTAGGATTGCGAGTTATGCAGCCATACTTTTTGACTTCTGGTGAATAGTGATAACTTTTTTAACTTTTTGAGTAACTTTTTGGCTTTTTATCAACTTGCCAAACTTGGCCTAAATGTCATTTTTACTCTTATTAATTGTAAATTGAATTAATTTTTATTTTTTGTTATTAATTACTAGTCCACATTTTCTATATAAAAATAAAAAAATAAAAAACTAGTCTACAGACAGTCCATTTGGGTCTTTTTATTTCAAAAAAAAAAAAATTAATGGTATGATCATAAATAAGCTATTATAATCAATAAATGATAATCAAAAGCGTAGTGGGTAGTTTGTTATAATAAACTTTTTGAGTTAAAATAAGTTATTAGAATAAAAAAATTATTTAAAATAAGTTTAACCAAATAATCCAAAATAACTTTTTCAAAATTGAAATCTATGAGTTGGCTCAAAAAACCACACCAAACGCCCCCAATGAAAAGGCAAATTATGCTTATAGTTCATATATTTTAGTCTTTATGTTATTTTGGTCTTATAATTTCAACCAACTCGAATTTGACCTTGAATTTATAATTTTGTCTCAATTTAATCTAATTGTTTATAATTGTTACTATTTTTTAATGAAAAATATGCACATACGTGACATATGTTATGTTTTTCAAGGCAAAATTATAAACTTATTCAACTCAGTAAAAAAAAATCAACCAATTTAGTGATAATTTTTCATAAAAAATACTAACGGCATTATCAATTAAATTAAATTGATACAAAATTTAAAAGTAATGGTCAAAATTGAGCAAATTAAAAATATAAAAATCAAAAGAACACAATAAATAAAATGAAAGGACTATTGGTGTAATTTGTCCTAATGAAAACTTATTTTGATAATAAAAGTGAAACTATAGATTGTTTTGAAAGATGAAATTCACTCAAATCAACTCATTTTTTATTAATTGCAAAACAGTTTTTCTTGATTTTTGTTTTCATCATACCAAATATTAGAAAAAACAGAGCACATAAGTCCATAAAAAATTCATTAATTCATCAAGTCTCATACATAGTCCTTAGACCCCCAGTGGGGGTCGCACCCCCAGTGAGGTGGCGAGTCCCCACTGGCTGAAACTTACAAAAAAAAAAAAAAAAAAAAAACAGTTTTTTTTTTACCCAATCACGGAGCGCCACCTCACTGGGGGTCGACCCCCAGTGGGGGTCCGAAGCATTTTTCTTCTGGTAATAACCCATTCGTTAAAACACGAATTATGCACGTGTTCTTCTTCTTCTTTTTTTTTTTAATTGAAATCTCGTAACTTTCATTTTATGCGGTTGTTTTCATAAAATATTTATTTTTGAAATCTATTTGAGACGATCTCTGATCAATTTGAAATTTTACAATTTTTTTTCCCAAATTAAAAAAAAAATGAAATTTTACAAAAAAATTTCCCAAATTAAAAATATATATATTGAAATTTTACATGCAAAATTTGTGAAAATGTGAATTTCATAAAATTTCAAAAAAAAATTATGAAACTGTGAAATTTGACAAAATTTCAAACTAAAATTGTGAGTGAACACAAATATCTGTTTATTACATCATTTTATGACCAATATAAATATTATTTGATAGATTGAGCACATTCTTAATATATAATTTTTGTTAAAACAAATTTACGTAATGAAAATTATGATACTTTAAAATTTAAAACTATAAAATAACTAACTCAACTAATAATTCAAAAATGACACCACACTATATTAAGGGGCGAATTAAAAATATGATAGGTTAATGAAAAAGTTATCGAACTCAATAATAAAGAGTTGGTCTAGCGAGTACAACATAGAACATGGAGGTGTGCTCTTTTCAAGTTTCAAGTTTAATACTCACTAGTCCCAATAAGTTTCTTAGGATCAGTCCAAATACAAGTGTTTGTTCTGATCTTAAATAGGACCCCTGCAAGTGGGTGACGAGGTTGACCCCGAAATTAGCAGTTCATATACAAATGTTTGTTCTGACTTTAAATAGGACTCTTGCAAGTAAGGTTGCAAACGAACCGAGTCAAGCCGAGCTTTACTGAGCTCGAGCTCGGCTCGTTTACTTATTGAGCTCGTTTATTGAGTCCGAACTCGGCTCGATAAGGAACTAGGTTCGAGCTCGGCTCGACTCGTTAAATTTTTTAATATTATTTATATGATTTAAATAAAAAATATTATTTATATGATTTAATATATATATATATATATATATATAATGTCACTACAAGAAATTGCACTTTTGGCGATGACGTCAATTTTTCATAGCCAAAACTATATTTTTGGCGACGCAATGATCAATTTCGTTGGTAAAAATAGACCTTTACCAACGCAATTTACTACCGTCGCTAAAAATGCATAACATTCACTAGGCACCAAAATTATTAGTTGGCGCCAAATTTTCAAAAATTTTAGCTACGAGCCTTATTTTTTAGCAACACAATAAGCGTTGCTATTAGTGTACTTACTTTTGGTGACGACAAGTTGGTGTAGGCAAAGAGTTAAACATTTAGCGACGATAACACTATTCGTCGGTAAAAATTTTGTTGAAATGGGGTGATTTGGTGAATTGTGTTTTTATTATAACTTTTTAAAAAGTTTTAAATATTTTAGTTATTAAATTGTAAAATTAAATTGATCATCGAATTAGATCACAAAATGAACCCATTAAGCCCAAACACACTCTTAAGTTGAGATGACTAATTTGAAATAATCTAAACATTTTCAAAGAATGTGATTAGATTATCAATTTCAATATGCTTGGTTTTATTTTCAGAACCTTGTTTCAAATTTTTTTTCCTAAAAAACTTTAAAATAAAAAAATTTGATGACAAAATAAAAAAAAAAACTATAATTTTACCTTTTAAGAGATCATAAATAATTTTTAAAATTTTAAAAATATATTTTTTATTTTTATAATTCTCAAATTTAGTTTTAATGTTTTCAAAAAAAAAAAAACTAAAAATTGTTTTTATTATTATTATTATTATTATTATTATTATTATTATTATTATTATTATTATTATTATTATTTTGGTGATCTGCCTCTAAAAGTTGAGGCGGTTCCTATCAAAATTCCCTCCTTTTTTCCAGGACAGGAAAACCCCTCGTCACTCTCTACGATTTTCATTCTTCGACAGCGGCTAGATTTTAACCTGGAAACAGTGCTCTCTCTTCGGCGGTGAGACTGCTTGGGCGGCGGCGACGATGGAAGGGTTTCGTTCTCTTCTCTTCGATCAGAAAAAGTATCAGTTCAATTCTTGAGGTATGTTCGGATTCTACCCTTCTCTCTCTCTCTCTCTCTCTCACACACACACACACACACACACATTCACTCCATATTTGTTCGATTATTTGGTGTTTTTAATTGCAATTTCGATTATGGGTTTGTAGAATTTTGATCGATGGATTAATGTTCTGGGTTGTTGGATCTATTTGAGTGTTGGGTTTGTTTGGGTGTCAACATTGAGACTCTGGTTCATCAACTGTTTCAAATGCTGTAATAGAGCCTAATCGAACCTTCATGAAAATGAAATTAATGGTTACAAATCTATGTTTATACAAAGAAGGTTTGAGATATATATATATATATATATACCCTTTGGACGAATCCCAAGCCTGTGGAAATGGCCATGGATGAGTCAGTTCTTTAACATCCCATGAGAATCCAGGCATCTTTTTTATCAAAAGAATTCCTGAATATTGATTTGTTTTCTCAATTTACTGGCTAATTTGTTGGCATTTCATAGAGTAGTTTTCATTAGGATTTGAGCTTGTGTTGTTTTTGGTGATGTCTTCAGTCATTTCCATTTGGAAAATATATTTTCTTTTCTTTCTTACAATTTGTTAATTTTCTTGTATGGCCACTATTCTCATCTATGGTCATTGATACTGTTTTTTCCTTTTTGCTCATATGTTTAGCTAATCATATTGTTGCATCATATGTGTTTTCTACAAATTGTCTGTGTAGTAGCTCACATGGACTAGATTTATGTGACTGCAGGTTCATATAATTGTTCTTATTGTTTTTGTGTTATTATTATTATTGGTTTGGATCAATCCTCATTTTCAATTGGTTCAAAACTGGAATGGGCTCATTTCTTGTTGATTTGCTTGGGCTTGAATTTTTGCATGTCTTCAATTCTTGTAACGCTACACAGAACGCATCTCTGATATTAATTCTTTTACTGGCTAAAGCTAAAGGACATTACCGCAAACTAAGTGCTTATTCTCTATATTAATTTATCTTTTGGTTTTTTTACCCCCAGATCTGAGCAAGACAAGGAGCCAGAGCAAGTAGCTGTGTCTGAAGTTGTGGGCTCTGGCCCTTCTGAAGAATGTGTTACAGATAGTATGTGATCCAACCTGTGAAGTTATTAGAATTTGTCTGTTTTGTTTTTTTAAGTATTGGATGGATGAAACGAAGTTGAAAGAAATAGTACTGTGGAATCAAGCTTATTGTAGTTACTTTTTCTCGTGTTGTACTGATGGAGAGACATATGTGACGGGAATTGCCATGTCAAAAGTAAGCTTAATTACTCCCATTTTTCACCTTTTAAAATTTTACTACCTTTAAATCCATATTTATTTACGCAGAATATGTGGAATCAAGCTTATTGTTACTGAGTGTCTGGATTTTGCAAGTCATCCAGTTGAATTCCTGTGATATCTTACATGACTCTGGATTGTAGTTCAGTCTCCTACGTTTTTCTAACACATGCTTGTACAATTTGAAGTATTATGCATTTTTATTTCAACTACATAAATTCATGTCAAAGCCATTAAGAAATCTCGCGAATTTTTCTGATACTGTTGTGGTTAAATTCTTTTTGAAAGTAATAGTTTATCCTCAGAAAGATTTGAACTATGGAATCTTCATAATTTAGTTTTTTATTCATCTTTATATACTTGTTCTAAAGGCGGTTCTTTTTCTGATAGTTTGATACACAATAAATGTGGCAAAAAAGGAAACCATAGTTACTTGATTGTAGCTTTGTGCAATTAGTGAGAATTCCTTAGTCTATCGCATTTTATAATTTTGAGCTTGAAGCGAACAAATGTTTTTAAAATGGAAAAAGTCAATAATATGATCGAATTAAGGGACCACAATGAATAGTAAGTGGATGTTGATCTAACTTCTTGGATTCAACAAGTTGACCTTTACTCGTATGTAAGCAGATGTTCTGGTTTTTGGTCATCTGTTTAAATGATCGATGCTTAATACTTTTTTCTTTTAAACTTTCAGGCTACTCAAAAGAAAATTGTGAAAGCTAATGCTTATGTTGCAGGTTTGTTGTTGGCTTTCCTTTCATATATTGATACTCTCACTATTTATGTCCTTACTAAATACTAAACTACTCCATTTGGTGGCAGCATGTGATGCCCCTGGAATTAAAAGATTAGTTCCACGCACATGGAGGGAGTGGGAATTCTTTGATAATATTTATGAACTAGTTGGTGTGCCTGTGGTCACAGTGCAACTCAGATACATCGGCTGGGTCACAGAGTTACAGGATTTAGAACGTTCAAGGTGATCCTCTCATGTATTGAAGTTATTGGTTTGTGAAAGTGGATTCCTTTGGGATCTAGGAATAAAATACACTTTACTTATCATGACTACGGAAAATAAATTACTCTTTGCATGTATTTTTAAGTAAATTTTGCACTTTGTAAATGTTAGGCAAGTAAGGCAAGCTGCAGGGTTGGATAATCTCCTTTATACCCCTGATGCAGATTTCTCATGCTTTGCAGACCTTGCACTCGCATCACCTGAAGACTATTACCTCGAGGGACAAGGCTCATTGCTCCAGTAAGGAAAATTCTCTTCGTTTTGTTTTATGATATTATTGTTGTCATTATTATTAATTGTTGTTATTTCTGTAGAGAAAGATAATGCCGATTAACCACAAGATACATCTGCTGAATGAAATAGTTGAATAGCCTTTTATTTGTCTGTAATTCAAAACCAGAATTTTTGCGACCATCCTATTTCTGTCTCTCTTTATATACAATATATATTGGCCTCTCTTGCTCATGACAATATTATCCTTAAGTTACTAGATCCTATGAAGCACGGACACAGACACGGATACGGACACGGACACGGTACACGGCAATTTTCAAAAAATGGGAACACGGACACGGCGGGGGACACGGCGAATTTTATTTTATTTATTTTATATATTTTTATGTGTTACGTAGATTCATATTACATTCATCCTAAATTAAAATTAACAAACACTAACATAGTAACATTAATTGAATAAACATAACTATTACATTTAAACAAATTAATAGATCATCCATTCACAAAAAATTCACAAAAAATCATAATAAACGATAACAAGAACTAAGACGAGAAGGGGAAAACATTCAACATCCAACAATATTTTTCACAAAAGCACTAAATAAGAGAGGCAAAAGATTAAAAAAATAAAAAAAAAAATTAAATTAAAAAAAATAAAAATAAAAATAGCCCTGCCGTGTCCCCGCCGTGTCCCATGCCGTGTCCCCATATGGACACACGTGTCCCCGCCGTGTCCCTGCCGTGTCCCCTGCAAAAAAATCATTAAATTAAAGGGACACGCCATCTGGCGTGTCCCATACGTGTCCCCGGCGTGTCCCCGTGTCGGACACCGCCACGGCACTAATTTTGGAGTGTCCATGCTTCATAGACTAGATGATTCATGATGAAGATTTCATTTGCTAGGACTGCATGCAACTAGCACATGGCACGTGTGATCAATTCTGGAAGTTGATTTATTCCCTTGAGCAATTGTGTTTAATCAGAAAAATGAGCTTATAGAAATGCAAACTATAGTTAGGAAATGGACTTCATGTTTTCTTTGGTTGTTACAATAATCTTTTTCGATTAATGAAAAAGGTGAAGACCACATGCTTGTTTTCATGAAGTTATTTATTGATAATTTAGATTTTAATGTTAATTTCATTTCTTGTATTCTTTATGGCCCATAGCTTTTAAGCTGCAAATAAAGAATATTTTTCATGATCATAAAGCATGATATGTGAAACAAGGACCATTCATATTCTAGAATATTTGATCCATTGATCTTTTATGGTAATAACTGATATAACAGTGCCTTTTAGGACGCTTGTAGGATCAAATATCTGTGTCCTAATAATTTAGCTATGGTACAAAATGTTTCAATTTTTTGTGCTTTTGATTGTTGTATGACATCTGCTTATGATAATGAGCAAGGAACTAAATCTTCTCTGTTGGTAAGAAATATTCATTGTTGTAGTTGCTTTACAGATCATAAGATATTGAAATGATGGGTGAATTATCGCTGAAATCTATTAGGATGCCAAGAAGCTTCTATACTGATGTACTTGTGCCAATGATGTATTGCTCATACATATTCATGGCCTACTAATGCCTTCAATGCACTCCCAATGTGCCTACACAATTATGAGCTTGCTTTTGAATATAGAATGGAAGAATATGGTTCTGTACTTGGTTAGTTCCTCTCATGGCTTGAGCTTGGACTTCATAGCTTTTAGATAGACCCTTTTGTATGCAGTTTAGTGTATCTGTTATTGGCAGGACTGCTCAGAAAGAATAAACTCAGGCATGTACTTAACTTGTTAGTTCCTCAACTCTGCTAATTGACTGGGTGGGCAAAACTTGGACACCTTATTTATTTCCAATTTATGACAAAAGTCCCTTATGACGCTACATGTGGATTATATCAACCCATACACCATTAGTTGTGTCAGTGCGATTTCGTATAATAATGGTGGTAACTAGGTGATTTTGCTTTTTTCTATGTGATTAATCTCAAACTTCCCTATGCATGTTTGAAATGTAGGATGTTTAAGTTATTTTATTGTAGTTGATTTGTGGGTTGAGAACTGTCGATGCATTTGCACTAAGCTGGCTCCATGAATTTTTTAAGAAAAAACCCTTTTGTTTTCTGAGAATTAACTATATAAAATTGTAGTTTAGTTACATAATCTTCTCAAGACAGTGGTCTCTGATTGTTTTTCTTGGATCTCTACTTTGACCTAGGTTGGTGCTGATAAAAATCGGCTTGTGAAGGATCATACTCATACTTTTGTAAACAAAGGGGGTGAAATTGGTGGTATGATGTAATTCTTACTTGAAAGACTGACTTGAAACCTTTTGTTTTGGCCATAGCCATACTGGTGTGGTATATTAATGTAGAAATTTAATGTATAAAGAGAAATGCTTGTATTATTGATTGATATAATGTTATATTTATTACAATGATTCATGATTCCTATATATAGAAGAGGGTGAGTGTGTAGTAGGTAAGGAGTAGGTGAAGTGGAGGTGGTAGTGGTGTAGTGGGTTAGGTTTAGTGGAGTAGGTGAGGTGGTAGTGGTGTAGTGGGTTAGGTTTAGTGGAGTAGTGGGTTAGGTTTAGTGGAGTAGGTTTAAGTGGGTGAAATAGGTGATAGGTTTTAACAGCCCCCCGCAAACTCAAGGGGGATAGGAACTAACCAACTTGAGTTTGGAGAGAGTTACAAAACAAGAAAATACATAAAAATAAAAGAGGATAGGTGACACTGTATGGTCGTGTCAGACCATTGGTGAAGACACTGGATGGTGGTGTCATAACGTTGTAGAGGACACTGTATGGGGGTGTCATAACGTTGTAGAGGACACTGGATGGCGGTGTCAGACCGATGTAGAAGACAGTTTATGGGGTCATGTCGGACCGTTGTAGCTGACAATGTTGTGACAGTTGTTGTGACAGTTTACAGAGTCTTGCGGGACCCTTGTAGAAACTAACCGGAATCAATGTCGAGACAGTTTACAGAGTCTTGTCGGACCCATGAAGGAGCTAACCGGAATCAATGTCGGGACAGTTTACAGAGTCTTGTCGGACCCTTGAAAAATACACTGTATGATGGTGTATATAGGCTGCCCAAATATATATATATATGGATATATATAGTGAGCGCTCAAAAGTCGCGCCCTCAAAAGGCGCGCCCACTTCATCAAAAGGCGTGCCTGACAGAAAGCGTCGAGCCATCAAAAAGTGAGCCGGAGACGCGGCGAGGCACGTGAGCGACAGAGTGGCGTGTCGGCCTCGGCTATTTAACCAAGGTTGAGGCGGAGGCTGTGCAAACCAGTCTGAAACCGCCGAAAATCCTTTGAAAAAACTCTTCCGTTTCTGAGAAAGAGATTCTGGAACACTCTGTTGCCATTCTGTAACCAACCTTTCTCTGAAACACTCAGCAACCCATAACATGGCCTCATCTTCCCGTTCAGCTACCCAGAATATGGCCTCTTCGTCCCGTGGTCTGCTCACTCTCTTTCCCGACCTCAACGAGTCAACAAGAGAGATAACTGGTGCGGTGGCACTGGAACCTCAACCAAGTGCCCCGGAGTTTGCTCCGTTGAACTTTTCGATGCGGTCTGGGCTCCAGTGAGAGTTCCGATCGTGACAATACGGATGGGTAAAGAGATTTTGGGTTTGCATCGGCGAGGTGGTGAAGAAGAGTGAAGGTATGTGTAGAAAATGCTAGTGGACTAGGTTGAGGTCCGGCGGGCGGCCAAGGCGAAGTTGCCGCCCGCCGGTGAAGCAAAAATACTAGGTTCTAAACCTGCTCTGATACCATGTAGAAATTTAATGTATAAAGAGAAATGCTTGTATTATTGATTGATATAATGTTATATTTATTACAATGATTCATGATTCCTATATATAGAAGAGAGTGAGTGTGTAGTAGGTAAGGAGTAGGTGAAGTGGAGGTGGTAGTGGTGTAGTGGGTTAGGTTTAGTGGAGTAGGTTTAAGTGGGTGAAGTAGGTGATAGGTTTTAACAATTAATTACATTAATCATTGGTTTTGGTGTTGCATATATGACTTAGTTTCCTGCTGCAGAACTGGATTTTAGGTTTCCAATTGGAGCACCGTTACATGGAATTCGTGCTTTTTTGTCTACAAATCAGCTCAAGGTAATGTCTACTATTATAGTTTCCTATTAAACTGAATCTTGAATGTTATTCCAATTTATTTGTGTAGAGCCCATCCATGCAAGAACCCCATGTTTAGTGTTGGACAAGCCATGTTTTTCATGCAGTTCATAATAACACCTTGAAGAACAAATCTGAAGAAGAGGGGATATTGGAAATTGTTTGCATTAAAAGCTGTGCCCATTGATGACTTTGCGTTATTAACTTTGAGTCACCCTAAGTCATATTTTATTTTCTTTCTTAATTTAATAAGCTTCTGTTCAGTTGTGTATATATGCTTTTAATATTTTAGGATTCAGGAGTAGTAGTTGCCCATGGGTCATGATTTGTGTCAAATTGTCATAATGCATCTTTTGTTCGTGACCACAAGCTATTATCTTGAGTATGTCTCTTGCCATCTCAAAAGGGAGGTGTGTACGGTTTATGTTCTGTTTGGGGTGTGGGTGTGTGCCTTTACTTATTTAAGGGTGGGGAGGAAGAAAGGAAAAGTTTATTGGTTAATATGGGTTTTAATTGAAAGAGTCTTTTAAGTTTTTAAATAATAGTCGATGGTTAAGATTTACTAATTGAATTAGCTTGCAATTCCAACATTTTGTGCTTTTTTTTTCCCCCCACAATTTATGGTGCGATGCCTAGACTTTTCCCCCCTTCTCTTTCTTTTCTTTGGTTATTGTATAGTTACTTTTTCTCGTGTTGTAGGTAAATAAGAAAATCTTTTTTTTCCCCTCGCATTCTGCAAGTCCTCTAATATTTTGTAGTTTTTTTAACCTTAATTTTATTGGTGACAATGTTTTTGCTGGTGAAGAATATGAATTGAATTGATTCATATTTCATAATGAGTAATAGAACTTTACGAACCTTGACTCCCTTGGCGTCTGTTGGTAGAATTTCATTTAAATGTTTTTATTAAACTTACCATTCTTATTTAGCATAGCTGATCCACCCCAAACTCCTTTCCTTCCCCGTTCCAGAAATAGGTGCTTATGGTTTGACAGCTGTAAAGCTTTCTTCTCAAATATCTTCTGTAAAATAATTATTGCTTTTTCTTTTTTAATTATTTTTCTTGGAGGTGCGGGAGTGACAGTTTATCTATTATTGTTTTTCTTTGAATACATTGAATTTGGCACAATAGAGGAAATTGATTCCTTTTTCCTTAGGTTTTTGTAAGTGCCCAGTTTGCTAGGATTTGTTTAAGAAGTATGTAGTTTACAATAGATTGATGTGGTTTGTTTTCTGCACTTGAATCGTGTCATTTTAAGCCTACTATAGTAATGCTTATACTAATTCTCTCTTTTTATGTCTCTCTGATTTCTTTTGGTCTCTTATTGGGCTTTTCGAGTAAGTGAATGCATTAGAAGGGACCATTTCAGAACCTTCAATTTCTTGAAATCCTAGTTTTCTCATATTGAAAACGTTTTTGTTGTCATCTTCTTCTTTTCTGCTTTCCATCATACAGTTTTTTTGAAAAGTATTGCATTAACCATGCACATTTCATTTTACTAGAATCTCACAAGGAAAAGGGGAAAACTGAAATGAGGGGTAAATTCAATGAATAAGAAAGAAGAAATGGTAAAAAATGATGTCAATGCAACAATTTCATTGATGTCGTTGTCAATCCAAAATAAATTTGTAACCAACTCGTATTGGTGCCGGCAATCAGAGGCAATAATCACTGGGGGACTACCATCTTCACCATGATCATCACCAGGATTGCAGTAGTATTGACATCATCTTTGCCTACTCGAATCCCACCGAACATCATGTCCATTTTTGTTGGAAACAAATATGTCACAATGACCCTTATTCATACTGTTGCCTTTGTCAGCAATGACCACCACGATCTGATGTCAGAAATGACCATTTTATTTGTTTTCTTCTTGTTGCCAAATTATTGAATAATGTGAACTTGATAATGATTAGGAGTTTTGTATTGTAATATCATCATATTGTTGTCTGACTACAGAGAATTTGAAACCTCTGTACATATTGCAGAGATAATGCATATGCCTTCCATATCAGAAATCATTGAAATGGACCTTATCTGAATATTAGTAGAGAATCTGAAATTAGTTTGCCTTGTGTAAATTATTGCCATTGTTGCAAGTGAATGATTTGTAACTTGGACAACATTTTTTTTCACTGAGTGTAGAATGCATTGGATCTACTGCTACTGATTGTTTTAGTATAGTTAGAAATCGAAGGATTTTATTTTATTTTATTTTATTTTTTACCGGATGATGGTAAAAGCTTTATGTTTTGGCCAGTACTTGCGCTTGCATATCTATTAACATTCACACACACACACACAAACGCATACACAGATTGCTACCAGATCAATAAAAAGCTAATGGACTTTGTTTTAAACTTGTCATTGATCAATTCAAATTGCTACCAGATCCTTCTTTTTGCTGGTGGTTAATGGCTGTTGCTTGTTGGTTTGTTGCATCTGCTGCTGCTGGTTTGCTGTTGTTGCCGCCCTCGTGGCTGATGCTTGTTGGGCTGCTACTGCTGCAATGTTGCTGTGAGGCAGCTGCTACTAGATGTTGGTCTGCTGGATAAGTTTGTGGGTGATTTTCATGTTGTTTTGCCTGTCTTTGTTAGTTTCATGTTTTCATTTGGTTATCTGTTGTTTTTAATGTGGGTTCACAATTTGGATGTATTTAGGTATTTTAGTGACTTTACCCTTTTAGGTTTTATACATTGCTTCTAAAAGCAGTATCAGTAGTGTTTTTTTTGCTTGCACATCAACTTTTGCTAATTTCATATCAATGTTATTAGTTTGTAATAGTGGTGCCTGAGGGATGTCTCTTGTAAATCTGTAAATCTTATAAAAATATATAAATTATTTTAAATTATTTTCGTTAGTAAATGTGTCGCCAAAAGTTTATTTTTGCCCATTCATATTGTGTTGTTAGAAGTATATTTTTTGCCAATGTCAATTTGTCGTTGCCAAAAGTAATCCTTTATCGACAAACAAATAGTTGGCAAATGGCAATATTTGCCGACGTAAATGTGTTGCCAAAAGTTTACTTTTGCCTACTCATATTGTGTTGCTAAAAGTGTATTTTTTGCCAATGCTAATTTGTCGTTGCCAAAAGTGAAGTTTTATCGACAAACAAATCGTAGGCAAATGACAACATTTACCAACGTAAATGTGTCGCCAAAAGTTTATTTTTGTCGACGCATATTTTGTTGCTAAAAGTATATTTTTTGTCCATGCAAATTTGTGTCGCGAAAAGTGCCACACAATCATCATATTTGAATGACTTTTACCAACGCAAGGTAAATTGCCGACGATGGATGAAGGCTTTTATCGACGACTATGTTCGTCGTTAAAGACATTACTTTTACCAACGCAATGATAATTTCGCCGGCAAAAACTTTTGCTGACACACTTTTGCCTATGGGTTGCCAACGTAGCTTTGTGTGTCGGCAAAAACTCTTTGCCGACGAATTTTTCCTTTTAGCAACATATTTTGTTGCGTTGCGAAAAATGCAATTTCTTGTAGTGTGTATTTATACTCTTATTTATATATAATTATATATTATTTAATATATAAATAATATATTTATTATATGATCTAAATAAAGATAAATGAGTCGAACTTATGCGAGCTCGAATTCGGCTCGTTTACTAAATGAGTCTAATATTCGAGTTCGAGTTCGGCTTGTTTACTAAACGAACCGAACCGAGCTGAGCTCTTAACAAGCCGAGCCAAGTTTGTTCATGAACAATTCGGTTCATTTATAGCCCTACTTGCAAGTAGGCAACGAGATTGACTCTGAAATGAGTCAAAATGTACGTAAATTGACCCGAAAATTTGATTATTAAAAAATATTAAACTACCCAATTTAGAACCTCCCACCAATTATATCCCTACTTTACATAGGTGGGGTTGGAGTGTGACAATTGGGACCAACTACTTTAACTAGCTTTTGCTTCTTATTTCACAATGCCGGGAGAAGGATTGATAGAGAAATGCTATGCTATGCAATAGATACTTCATATAATTTTAACATAAATTTAAATAAGTAATTTTATAGAAATACGTAAAATTTTAAATTAAAAAATTTACGTAATTTTATGAATTTAGATTGCACACTGTATAATTTTTCAAGTTGATATTGTTTTTTTGGTCTACTTCAATCTTTACTTCATTTTTTTTTTCTTTTTTTTTTTTTTTGGCAAATTATATTGATGGTTCATGCATTTTGTACCTCTTGTCATTTTGGTTCATATTATTTCAATTAGATCAATTTTGATCTTTCATTTTAAATTTTGCGTCAATTCAATCCAATTGATAATGTCGATTAGGATTTCTTTTTTAAAAATGATCTTACTAAGTTAAATAAGTTTACAATCTTGTCTATAAAAACATGACACATGCCACTAATACAGTCATTTTTTATCAAAAAATACTAAAAATTATAATCAATTGGATTAAATTGAGACAAAATCATAAATTTAATATTAAAGTCGAGTCAATTAAAATTACAAAAATCAAAACAACATAAAAGTCAAATATAGGGACTCCCAGTGTAATTTGTTCCTTTTTTTTCTTTCTAATTGAAAGATAAATTGATAGAGAGAGATGATTGATATGTATATATTGATTGATATTGTTACAAGATTGTTGTATATCTGTATTGTATGTGATAATTACAAAGAGAAGGAACTCTCTCTTTATAGAGAGAAGAATGAAACATTGGATACCAACAAGACCCACTATCACCGAAAGCAACAAAAGGAATAAAGCTAAAGCTATACAATTTATATACTAAAGCTAAAGCTAATTAACAATTATAAATTAACAATTATATATTAACAGCCCCCCTCAAACTCAAGGAGGATAGGTACTAGCCAACTTGAGTTTGAAGAGAGTAACAAAACAGGAAAGTAAACTGATAAATAAAACAGGATAGGAGACACGGTATGGTCGTGTCAGACCGTTGTAGCAGACATTTTACGGGGTCATGTCGGACCGTTGTAGCAGGACAGTTTACGGGGTCATGTCGGACCGTTGTAGAAGACAGTTTACGGGGTCATGTCGGACCGATGTAGCAGGACAGTTTACGGGGTCATGCTGGACCGATGTAGCAGGACAGTTTACGGGGTCATGTCGGACCGTTGTAGCAGGACAGTTTACGAGGTCATGTCGGACCGATGTAGCAGACACTGTGTGGTCGTGTCAGACCGTTGTTGTAGAAGCTAACCGGAATAAATGTCGGGACAGTTTACGGGGTCATGTCGGACCGTTGTAGCAGAGGTTGTGGTGGTGTACCAAGGAGGCGACTTAGGGAGTGCGCCATGAGCGACTTATACATGATACTGTGTATAACCCCCCCTCAAACTCAAATAGGTGTGAAGATAGAAACCTATTTGAGGTTGAAAAGGGATTGATAAAGCTGATCGGTGTAGAAGACACTGTATGAGTGTGTATATAGGCTGCCCAAAAAATATACATGGATGTAGATATCGAGCCCTCAAAAGTCGTGCCCGCAAAAGGTGTGCCCGCACCCTCAAAAGGCGTGTCATCAAAAGGCGTGCCCGAGGCATCAAAAGGCGTGCCATGAAAAGGCGTGCCAGTTTGTCGGCGAGAAGAGGCGCGTGATGCGCGTGGCTGCCTCGGCTATTTAACCAAGACAGAGCTGAGGCAGAGGCGAAGACAAACAATTGGCGAAAATCCTCTGAAAAACTCTTCGTTTTGCTGAGAAGGTTTTGCTGAGAAGATACTCTGTAACACTCTCTATAACACTCTGTTGCCCAGAAAAAATGGCTTCGTCTTCCCGCGGGCTGCTTACCCTCTTTCCCGACCTCAACGAGTCCACAGGAGAGAGAACTGGTGCGGTGGCCAGTGAACCTCAACCAAACACTGCTGGGTTTGCTCCGCTGAACTTTCCGATGCGGTCTGTGGAGCAAAAAATGGCGGTGCAGTCGGATGTGGAAGCCAATCAGTATACGTTGAAGGCATGTGTGGAGTCCATGACGGCGGTCACAAATCTGTCGCACCGGCTACAGAGTAGGACAAATGAGGTGCACCAGTTAAACTCCCAGCTGGCTCTGCTCCAACGCATGTATAAGGATGCGCGAGCAGAGATGAGCGTGCTAAGGGCAGAAAACAAGGAGCTGAAGCGGAAGGCCACCGTGATGTTCCGATTTGGAGGGCCACCAGATGCTGCAGTGGAGTATGGGGGAGTGAACGTGCTCGGTGGACGAGGAAGCACTGAGGCAACACCGTCAAGGGCCGCCCAGGACGGAGGCAAGAAGAAGAGACCAGCGGCAGAGTAGAGAAGAAAAATCCCGCCTGTGGATGTGGTGGTTTGTTGTTTTGTTTTGTGGTTGGTTTTTTTTTTTTTTTTTTTTTTTTTTTTGTTGTGTAAAATTGTGAACGGGGTTGATCCCGGAGATGAATAAAATATGGGTGTTGTGCAAATTTGTAAATTGTTTTTTTTTTTTTTTTTTTTTAAATTTATTTTTTATTTTTTTTTTTTGTTTATTTATTTATTTTTTTTTTAAGATATATATATTCTATATATTCCTAGTGGGATGAATAGTGGGTTCTGGCGACAGCATATGGTGGGGGGTGTGGAGTCTGACAAAAGAAAGAGTGGGATGCAGAAGGGAAGATAGGTTTTAAAAATAAAAAGAGGACATGGTGGGATGTGAAAGATGTTAATATAAAGGGGACACTGTCATGGTGTTGGCTTCAGAAGAAAAAGAAAAAGAGATATAAGTTTATGTAAAAGTGGACATAGTGGAAGAAAATATAATAAACATATACATAGATATATATTAAAATAAAATTATGTTGAGTGAAGCATCAGTGCCGATTATGATAATGGGGCCATGGAGAGAGAAAGATTTTGGTCTCGGCTAAAGAGAGAGAGAGTGCCGTGTGAGGGTGTGTGTTGTCTCCCCCTCTAACCCGTGTGTCTATGTGTGTTTGTGCTGGGTGTGTTGTGTGCATGGGTCTAGAGAGAGAGAGAGAGAGAGATGGCCATGATTGGCCAGGTTGCCGGAGGAGGACGTACTGAACGGGGTTGATGATGCTGGGTGTCTCCTCTTTTCTTTCCCGTGTGTATGTATCGCAAGCTGTGTTGTTTTTTTTTTTTTTTTTTTTTTTTTTTTTTTTGTTTACACTGGAGAGATCCGTGGAAGAGTGTGCATGGGTGTGTGTTGGATCGGTCGACGAGTCACGAGTCGTCGCTGAGTCACCTGTCTCAAGCAGCCGCGGCGGCGGCGGCGAATGTGGACGGTGAGAGCCGGGAGGTAGAGGAGAGCTTGGATACGGCGGAGCCGGATGAGGCGATACTGAAGACGAATGAGTCGTCTGGTGACGGCAAGATTGAGCTGGAGCTGACGCTGGGGTTCGAGCCGGTGTCGAGATATCACAGCGTGAGTCAGGAGAGGAATGAAGAGAGTCGTCGGCGTGAGTCGTCCGATGATAGGATGGGAGGGTCCAACCAAGGAAGAAAGTAGAGAGGATAGCCACAGGGGGTGATGGGTGGGAGTTGAACCAGTGGATTATTGGATCGTGAAGCTGGCCGAGGGCGTTGATCATGGGTAAGTTGCCTGCGTTGCCGATGTCCGTGATGTTCTCGACGCTAGAGGGGAGAGACGGGTGCGATGGGAAGGGAAGGACCAGGGTCTGGATTGAAGATGGGTGGTGGGTTGAGAGGAGAGGGTGCAGGATTGGGAGGTTCTTTGGTGTCACCAGAATGGTGATGGTGATGCCACGGAGAGCTAGTTGGTGGGTTAGGTCCAGCATGGGTAACATGTGGCTGTAACTGAGGATGGGGACGCGCAGTTATCACTGTAAAGTAGAGAGAGAAAGTGTGAGAGAGGTCTTGCGAGTTGACGGAGGTCTCAAATTGGTTGAGGTCCGGCGGGCGGTCAAGGCAAAGTTGCCGCCCGCCGGAAGGCGAAAAACACCAAGATCTTTAACCTATAGCTCTGATACCATGAAAGATAAATTGATAGAGAGAGATGATTGATATGTATATATTGATTGATATTGTTACAAGATTGTTGTATATCTGTATTGTATGTGATAATTACAAAGAGAAGGAACTCTCTCTTTATAGAGAGAAGAATGAAACATTGGATACCAACAAGACCCACTATCACCGAAAGCAACAAAAGGAATAAAGCTAAAGCTATACAATTTATATACTAAAGCTAAAGCTAATTAACAATTATAAATTAACAATTATATATTAACACTAATTTTTTACATAACTAATTGTATACAAATTAAAATCACAATGGCAAAAAAATAAAAATAAACACTCAATGTAGTTCGCAGTTTGGCTACTATAATCCTCCTTCCATAAGGCAAAAGCACTTCCCATTCACAAAAACATGTTATGAGAATCCAAAATCAAAATTTACATTTTGAGTGTAAAATAATCTGCAAGTAATTTCCTTGCTGTTACAGGAATAGATCAATTACAGAGTGTTTCTCAAAAAGAAACAGACACATAGGCATTCCAGTGGTATAAAGAGATATGTCAGTTTTCACTCATGTCAATATAGAAATCTACAAGTTCACAAGTATGTCATTCTAACACCATATATTACATTCTGTCCCTGTTTTTTGCACCATATCTAACTACCAATTTTCCCGCTGTTCTGACAATGTGTTGCTTAGATGTCTGCCTTGGAGGTTATATATAATAGCTTTATAGAGTTATATATAGACATATTGTCTGTGTGCTCTCAGGTCATTGTTCAGTTGAAACAATGAAGATAAATTGTCTATCTTTTACGCTTGGACTTGAGGGCTGTCGCGGACTGTGAGTTGCTATGCCAGTTGCGCTTCCTTTGGTTGATGAACCAGTTGTTGATTTGCTTTAGCTGCAAGCCTGTCTCCTCCACGAGTTTCGCTTTGTCATCTTCCTGCAAGTGTCACAAAAATAATATGCTTGTCGTTGAACTCCTGCCCATAAAATCAACCCTCAAAGTGGTGCACTGACTTGGGCTTGGACAAGTTACGGTTTGATCAACATTGCAGCATTTAAATTTGATGTGTCAAATGAATCATGACGAAATTCGTACAAATCAAAATACATGGATATTCAAAATACATGAATTAAAACTCAACAGTTCAATTCAAGCCCGGTGCTAACTGCAGACAAAGACTACTACAGTCAAAATAACCTCAGATGAATTTCCAACATTCATGCTCTAACTTGCAGAAGAGAAAGCTCTTTGATTGAAAGTCCTAGCTCAGTACTCTATATTTTAGAATTTAGTCTTTGATCGATACCATGTCATTGATATACTTTCTGGTATTTCAGTGAAATTCTAAATGATAGCAAAATTTTGGGATATCCTTTCTACTTTGAGATGGAGTTTAGGACCCAAATGCTATGGTGAAACTTAGCTTGAAACAATTGCTAAGTGTGATAATTGGTCAAGTTGGTTACTCACAGTTGGGTAGGGCCATTTAGCATGTTGCTGCCACCAATTTTTGAGCACTGAAGTGGTGTCACCTGGTAATTTCCCAGCCCTTCTTTTTCTTAATATTTCCTCTCTGACATCTTCAATCCTGGACCTGAATCCCTGCAATATAATGAGAAAATGATCCCTTAGGATCTTTAGGCATCACCCATTTAGCTTCTTTAAATAGTTCTTTTTGCTTGAGAAAGCTGAAATTACTTTGTTTTTTGCTAGTAAAAACTTGTAAGTACTTCCTAAACTGTTAACACAATTATTTCTGATATTTTTGGCGAAAATTTTCTAACAAACTCATTGCAGAGTTTCTGTCTTCATACTAAACAAAATTAATAACTGAGATTTACAGCAGTTGCAGAGGATCACCTCTTTAAGCTCAATTTCTTCATGCTAAACAAAACTACTATCTGGGATTTACAAAATTTGAAAAAGATCACCTGCTTGAGCTCAATCTTGAGTTCTTGTCGAACTCTCTCCATTAGAGACCTTTCAGATTCTGTTGGAAGCAGTGGACCGAACCCCATCATCATGTCATGTCCCTCAGCAACTGTTTGATCTAGCGAGAAATCCATTTGGAGCTCATCCTCATCATCTGACATTGTTGCACCCGTTCCTTCGCCCAGAGTAATTCCTGAAAAAATAAATATATAGTTTAGGGAAAGCCTCACTAAGCATCATAACATTTGCAGTGCATTAGAACTAGAGGGATATGCACTCTATGTTACATTACATCACTCAAATGCATTCTACATATATATATATATATATATCAAACTCATCAAAATCTATATATTTATAGACGTATATAAATTTTGAAATTTCAAGTTCTAAATCACAAAATGCAAACTTGGGTATAATTTTGTTGACATAGCACATAAGTTATTTTCAAACAAATTTGACTGTCAGAAAAATTTTTAGTAGAAATCTTGTAAAGTGCAAGGCAATCCCTTGTAAAGTGGACTATCCTAAACCACTCCAAATGCAAGATTTCCAAGATTTTAAAAGCAGGAATCTTGAATCTTGGCACTTTTATGGGTGTGTTAAGCAGGTTTAGAAAAGAACTGCTGTTTCGTGTGCATTCACATAGTAAACATGAAGATAACTGGATTTTGTATCATTTGGTTTTATTGGAACCTGATATGACAAACAAATTTATATCAGATGGCCAACATTCTTCTGGATCATTTGATCATTGAGTTTTGACAATGGTCTTCCAACATTGTGTAACGCTCCATCTCTACTAACTAGTTGTGAATTTAGCATTTAATATGAGCTCTAAATACACGTAGAAATTATAGCAGCTGATATATGGTAACACCAATGGACACAATGATCTTTTTTCCTTTGGTTGGATTATTGGATGGTATCAGGACAAATGGTCCATAATCCCCCCATGATCAATAAGGATAAAGATATTATATTATCATAAACATAAAGATGAAG
Organism: Camellia sinensis; assembly: GCF_055761805.1. NCBI lineage: Eukaryota > Viridiplantae > Streptophyta > Magnoliopsida > Ericales > Theaceae > Camellia > Camellia sinensis. The sequence continues at coordinate 66,492,347 of NC_138973.1, read as the reverse complement.
AAAGATAGAAGGTTTATTCATTGTACAAGAAATCAAGATTTTAGCAATGAACCATGGATCAGGAAATAACAGCAACTGGATTCAAGGAATATCTATCAAAAGCTCCGTGTGTAGGACCATGGAGTCCATGGCTTGAAAGAATTAAAGTCCATGCTCAGAAACCTTAGAATTTCAGTGCTTTATCACTCACAAAGATAAAATACTGGCTTGCAGGTCCATGCATCTATACTTTTGAAAATATAGTAGGTTGATAGCCATTTAATACAAGTGTACATATATCTATAATTTTCAAAATTAGCAGTATTAGGAATATAGAGACTAAACACAGAATGAAATATAAATGTCTCACAAGTGAGTTCTACCCTTATGTATATGAAGGACAGGGGTGAAGTAAGTTACCACAAACAAGCTGTCCATATCTCAAAAAAGAAAAATATTTTGGAAAATGGAGGTAAGAGGAGACGGATGGATTCCAGTATTTCGCAGGAACGCAAGGGTGTCCAGGAGATCTCAAGATATTCACACCGTTTTTGTGGATAATCTACCGGAATCTTTAGATCCTAAGGGACTGTTCTCACTGTTCTCAAAGTTTGGAGTAGTAATGGATGTTTACATCCCGCTCAAGAGGAGAAAGGCAACAAGCTCACGCTTTGGTTTTGTCAGATATAATTGTCCAGTCGCGGCGAAAGTGGCTATTCAAAAGGCGCATGGCACTTGGTGTGACAATCGCGAGATCAAGGTAAAGATGGCGGAGTTCAGCAAAGCCCAAAGCAACCATGGGCAGCAGCGGACGCTGCAGAGAGGCGTAGGTAATACAACTCATAGAAATCACGTCAGTATGCCCAGTATGCGGAATACTGTACAAAGTTATGCCGATGTGGTGACTGGTACAAGGACTGCAAAGGACGAAAGGTTAGTAATTAAAGCTGAGGAATATGGGAATAGGTGGCTACACGAGAGCCTAGTTGCCAAACTCAAGCCTCTCTGCCTTGTATCAGACTTCAAAATAGAAGTGTCAAACAGGTATGGACCCGACGCTCATGTTAGAGAGATTGGAGGCAAATCGGTGATTCTCTCTTTCAAATCAAAAGAGGCAATGCATAGTGCAAGGAAGGAGCTGGAACTTTGGACCCACGAATGGTGTGAGTTCATATCACATTGGACCAAGGACACAGCCATTGAGCATGAAAGGGAGGTATGGATTAGCTGTTATGGAGTACCCCTCAATCTCTGGAACTCTACCAATTTCAAGAGTATTGGCATGCTATGGGGTGATGTCATTGCGATTGATAGAAGCACACTTGATATGTCACACCTTTGCTGTGGTAAAGTCAAAATAGCAACCAAAGTAATGGAATGCATTAACCAAGTGATTGCTCTGGATTGCAAAGGCACATTTCACCAGATCCGAGTTTGTGAGGAGCAAGTAGTCGTCATTGAAAACCCAAGTTTCTCTAATATTCATTTGCAGGAGGCCTCTTCTGTTAATGCAAGCAGGGGGGACGAGCACTTTGTTGACAATGGTGTAATCCTCAGGGAAGAAGATGATGAGGTGGCAATGACAGCTGAGGTGGAGCCTGTAAGGAACTCTGGCGGTGGCGTGGGTATACAAGGAGCATTAAAGGAAAAGGAGTTGTCAGGTAATGATAGTCTGATGGCTATCTCTGTAGTAAAGGAGACGGCTCGGGACTTGGAGAAGACAAGTTGTGGAGACGCATGCTTGAGGAATGAGACAACCATGTCAGACAACAACGGCCTTGCTGCAGATTGTGAAAACCGATTAGTTGATGGAGGTGTGCATAGCATCAGTGGGTCTGTTTTACCCCAGCCCAGTGTGAATCTGGAGGTGTTTCTAGGCCCAGTCCAATTTGTTCATTCAAACCCCACCATGCCTCTAATAGTCCATGGGCCTAATAGGGTGGACCTAATAGGGTGTGCTGGCCCAACCAACTCTGGGCTGCATAATTCAAGTACAATGGATTCCTTATCACAGCCTTGTGATCTTATAAGCAGAGCCGACCCAACCGTCTCTGGGTTGCATCAACCCGTAGCAGCTGCTCCCTTAATACAATCAAGCCTAAAAGGGGGGACTACTACAGCAGCAGAGGTTAGCAGTTATCACACTGCAGCAAAGCCATACCCTTCGAAAGCTCCAAAGAAATCAAAGGCCAAGGCAAATGGAGGTGCAAAATTTAACAAGGGCGTGCTTCTCAGAGCTGCCACTAAGGCACTGTCAGACTCCATCTCTTTGAGTAGTTGCTCGAGCAAAGGTAGATTCCTTCTAAATGAGGCACAAGCCACCTTACAAATTGGCAATCTTCTTGGCATTAATTGTGAAGGAAAAGAGGCCGAAGTTATTGAGAAGATCATGGAGCTTGAAACCCAAGATCTGGAAAGGAGGAAGCAGCTTGATGCTGCTAAAAAATCCTGATCCTGCAAGCCTAGGTGGTTTGGGAGCCTTAGTTTGTTTACCAATGAAGTTACTCTCTTGGAACATTCGAGGGTTGGGAAATCCGGAGAAAAGAAGGAAATTAAAGGAGCTTCTTAGAGCAAGAAAAGTAGATATTGTTTTAATTCAGGAGACCAAGAAGGCAGAGATTTCAGAATCATTTGTTAGATCCTTATGGCCTGGGGACCAAATGGAATTCATGGCTGTTGACGCAGTAGGGAATGCAGGTGGGCTGTTGTGTATTTGGAAACCTGAGGTTTTCTCTTTGTCAGATTGTTGTTGCAGCAAGAATTTCATTTTGCTCTCAGGTATCACTTCTCTAAACTTTAGCTGTATTATTGTCAATGTTTACGCTTCTAATGATTTGCTGAAAAGGAGGAGACTGTGGGAACTATTATGCACTCTTAGAACCACTTTCACTCATCCTTGGTGTATTGGGGGTGATTTCAATGAAGTCAAAAGTATAGGGGAAAGGAAGGGTTGTGTTAGAAGGGATGTGGGGATGAAGGACTTGGGCAATTTTATTGACAAAATTGGAGGGGTAGACTTACCAATGCTGGGCAGACGATACACCTGGGGTAGTTCTCAGGATGGTGATAGGTGGAGCAGAATTGATAGGTTCATTTTAAATCCTGAGTGGCTTGAATCTTTTAGGTTCAAACTTTGGGGTTTGCCTAGATCCTTGTCTGATCACTGTCCTCTGTTGCTAATGGAGGATGAGAGGGTTTGGGGTCCTAAACCCTTTAGATTTATTAACTCTTGGGCGATGCACACCAGCTTTTATCATACAGTGAAGCAAAACTGGGAGCACTTAAATTTGGAGGGCTGGGCAGGTTATATCCTCAAGAAGAAGCTCCAAGCTCTTAAATTGTGTCTGACAAAATGGAATAAGGAGGTATTTGGTAACATCAAGGAAAATCTCCAGGAGAAGGAAGCTGAACTTCACTCATGGGACTTGCTAGCTGAGGTTAGAACTCTCCAAGTTGATGAATCTGTTAGAAGGATGGAACTACTAGGGGAAGTTTGGAAATTGAGAAAGATGGATGAGAGACTATGGTTACAGAAATCTAGGCTTAACTGGTCATTGAAAGGTGATAAGAACACCAGGTTCTTCCACATTACTGCCACAAACAGACATAACAGAAATTCTCTTGATTCTATCGAAGTCAATGGGATCTCAGTGGTGCAACCTGTTGAAATCAAAACTGCTGTGATGAACCATTTCAAATTACTCTACTCAGAGCAATGGAAGTGTAGGCCTAAACTGGGAGGCCATTTTAATTCCATTAACATGCCCAATAATGCATCAACCCTGCTCGAAAGTGTCTTCTCTGAAGAGGAAGTTTGGGCTGCTATTAAGGACTGTGATGGCAACAAAGCCCCAGGGCCGGATGGCTTTAACCTGTCCTGTTTCCAAAAATGCTGGAATTTTATGAAACATGACATTTTAAACTTTATGAAAGAATTTCATGAGAATAGTACTTTGGCCAGGGGTCTTAATAGCTCTTTTGTGAGTCTTATCCCCAAGAAGGATAACCCTGTATCTCTGTCTGACTTCAGGCCCATCAGCTTGATTAATTCCATATACAAAATCCTTTCCAAGGTTCTAACCAAGAGACTGAAGCTTGTTTTGCCTATCATTGTGAATGAAGCACAATCTGCATTCATTGGAGGTAGAAATATAATGGATGGGGTGCTAATTGCTAATGAGATTGTCGATTGGTGGAAAAAATCAAATAAGCAAGGGGTGATCATTAAGCTTGACTTTGAAAAAGCATTTGACACGGTGAATTGGGAGTTCTTATTTGATTTGCTCGCAAAGTTTGGTTTTGGTTCAAAATGGCTGGGCTGGATGAAAACTTGCTTAACAACTACAAGTATTTCCATCCTTGTCAATGGCTCTCCTACTGATGAAATCCAACCGGAAAGAGGTCTCAGACAGGGCGATCCACTCTCACCCTTCCTGTTCAATATTGTAGCAGAGGGGTTGAATATCTTACTTTCAAGAGCCAAGGTTATGGGCTTAATTAAAGGTGCCAATGTTGGAACTAACGGGCTGGAATTCACTCACCTGCAATTCGCTGATGACACCATTCTCTTTTGCGAGGCGGATTCAATGGAAATCACAACTTTAAAGAGGATACTTAGATGTTTCGAGATTATGTCAGGTCTGAAAATTAACTTCCACAAAAGTGTTGTTTGTGGTATTGGAATCTCGGAGACTTTAGTCAATGACTTCTCAGCAAAACTGAACTGTCTCACTCAGAAGCTACCTTTGAAGTATCTTGGTCTTCCGCTTGGTGCCAATCCTAGAAGGAAAGCTACCTGGAAACCTGTTCTGGATAAATTTAAAAGTAAGCTTTCTGGTTGGAAAAAAAGACTTTTATCGTTTGCTGGTAGACTCACCCTTATTAAGTCAGTTTTATCAAACCTCCCAATCTTCTACCTTTCCCTATTTAAAATGCCAAAGGGTGTAATCAAAGAGGTGGATAAAATTCAAGCTTCCTTTCTGTGGGGCGACACCGAGGTCAAAAGAAAGGTCCACTTGGTCAATTGGAAGGTTGTCTCAATGTCAAAAAACCAAGGAGGATTAGGTGTTCGAAGTTTGGGTCAAGTTAATGAGTGTTTACTTGCTAAATGGTGGTGGAGGTTTTGTAATGAAAAACAAGCCCTATGGAGAAGATTGATCTGCTGCAAGTACAGCAGCAGATCCGGTAGTTGGTTTCACTCTCAAGGTACTATTACTAATTGCTCTTGGATCTGGAAGGGCATTATGGGTTTAGCTGCTGATAACCCTACCTTACTCAACTATTTCTTGGCTAACTCAGAATTGGTTGTCGGTAATGGGGCCAATATCTCATTCTGGAAGGATGGTTGGCTACGCGGTGACTGTCTTCAATCCCTCTTTCCTAGACTATTTTGTCTTTCTTCTGATAAGGATGGTTCTCTTAAAGACTTCATGGACAGAAAAAGTAGCTACCCCTCCTGGAACTTAACCTTTAGGAGACCTCTGTTGGCTTGGGAAGAGGAGGAAGTCCAAAATTTGCAAGCCCTACTGGGCAATGGGCCAGTTTTAAGGCATGAGGTGGAGGATGGTATGAGATGGAAAGCTTCGAATCAGGGTGCCTTTAGATCATGTGACTTATTCTGTTGGTTGCAGTCTAATAGAGGTCCAGTTGTGCCCATGCCTAAACTTATCTGGAATAACATCGCACCACCAAAAGTTCAATTTTTTTCTTGGCTGGCTTGGAAAGGCAGAATCAAAACATCTGTGTTCCTTCATAGCATTGGCGTTCTTAGAGGCGAGGCCGTTACTCATTGTCACTTTTGCAGAGAAGAACCTGAGTCCCTTAACCATGTTTTACTCCTTTGCCCCTTCACCTGGAAAATTTGGTCTGACATTATAGATTGGTGGGGTTTTCTCTGGGTATGCCCAGGCTCTGTGGTGGCCTTACTTGATTGGTGGAGTGGCACCAAAATCAGAAAGAAGGAACTCCAAATATGGAGAGCCTTACCACTTGCTGTTTTATGGTCAATTTGGAAGCTCAGGAACGACTGTGTGTTTAATAGTGCCCAACCTAACTCCCTGCAGCTTTGTGAGCTCATCAAGATTCGAGTTGCCATTTGGTTGAAGAGTCACTCTATTGGGAACTCTTGCTCTTACTCCATCCATGATTTTATATTTAATTTCAACCAGACCAGGAGGTGCCTCTGATGATTTTTGATTCTGTCAAGTGCTCTGCCTCTGATGATTTTTGATTCTGCTTCTGTGTTCTGCCTCTGGGGCACTTGGCTTCTGTGTTCTGTGCTCTGCTCTGTGTTCTGATTTGCTTCTGTGTTCTGCTCTGTGCTCTAAGAGTCTGGCTGGTCTAGTCTGCAGTTGCTTGCTGAGTGTGCTCCCTTGGAATTACATTGTTGGTCTGCTTTTTTGGAAGGCTGATGCTGGTCTGATCTGTCTGATGGTTGCTTGGTCTGATCTGTCTATCAGTTTCAAGAACTTTGCTCAATGTTTGGTCCCGGTGCATCATTTTCTGGCTGGGTTCGTATCAGTTTGTAGACTTTTATTGTTTGCTGTTGCAGATGCGCATAGGTGAGTGCTCTAGTGTGCCCCCTTGGTTTTCAGCTGGCTATCAGTTTGGCTGGTCTGATCTACAGCTGTGTGCTCTAGTGTGGTCTGATCTGTCTGATGGATGCTTGGTCTGATCTGTCTATCAGTTTGAAGAATTTTGCTCAATGTTTAGTGTGCCCCCTTGGTTTTCAGCTGGCTATCAGTTTGGCTGGTCTGATCTACAGTTTGGTCTGATCTGTCTTTCAGTTTGAAGAATTCTGCTCAATGCTTGGTCCTGGTGCTTCATTCTTCTGGCTTGGGCTGTATCACCTTGAAGTTTTTTGCTCATTGTTGTTTCTTGTTTAGTGGTAGATCTTGTTTTTTTCTTTGCATTGGTTTCTCGCCAATCTTGGGTCAAGTGCTAGCAGATGATTTTGCGTCCCTAGCGGTGCCAACCTAGTTGGGATCGCTAAGGCCCGCGGTGATGCTTTTGCACTTCCCTCTTTATTGATGTAAGTTGTATGCTTGTTCTGCTTTCTTCATCAATAAAGCTCTCTTTTGCTTATCAAAAAAAAAAGTGAGTTCTACCCTTTGAGAGACATATATGTTCTATTTTATATTTGGCTTCTGTCACTTGTACTTGTTTCAATATATGCTATACTAAGGTTAAAGTATTAGTGCTTGTGAACCAGCATACATATTTATGACAAAAGTATTTCTTTTTTGAGAAAATTATATTTTATCCTTTTCAATTATAGTTTGACATCACTTTACTCTTCAACTAAAAATTGTTACACATTACCCCTTAATGAATTAAAATTAAAATTCAATATAACACCTTTAATAAGAAAAAGAAAATTACACTTCTAACCTCACATATTTTCTTTTTATTTTTTTATTCAAATAATAAATAGTTGGGATAATGGTGTGGTTCGCTGCACCTAGTCATTCCCACACATGTATCTATAGTTGAATATATACAAGGAAAATAACCATCTAAAAAATACAAATTCACTTTCTAGACTTAATAATATGTAAGTGAAATGATTGGTTGATAATTAAGAAAAATATGAGAGAAAGTACTGTCTTAGATATTCTAATTAATTATTACAACATTAAATTTGAAAATTAAATATAATTTTTTTATCTTAAATAGCACTGCTCTATATAAAAAGATTATTGGGAAGGGTGATTGTGAACTAGCATGCATATTTACAACAAAAGTATCTTTCTTTTTTTTTAGGCCAAATTACATATAACTCCCTCGAGGTTTAATTAAATTACAGATACCTCTGAGGTTTGAAAAATTATAGATTCTCCCCTGAAGGTTATATTTGCATAACAAATTAGGGGGCAATTTGTTATGAAAATATAAATCTCATGAGGAAATCTGTAATTTCTCAAATCTCAAGAAGTATCTGTAATTTATCTAAATCTCAAGGGGATATATGCAATTTGCCCTTTTTTTTAACCCAACCTTTTCCTATTCTGGTTGGGCTACGTTGGAATCCATACAGGTCAACATTTTCACTTTATAGTACATGGTGTTTGTTTTAGAATTGCACAAGAATGGAAGCAATATTCATGTCAATTTTTACATGAAATTGAAGAAATTTTCATTGACATCTCCTGTGGACATTCAAATAGTCAATGAGAACAGTTATACTTCTCTAATAGAATATTTTGATATCAAAAGCATTTGCTTGTAATCCATGGACTAGCTGAATTTTCATAAGCTTGAAATTAACAAAAATTTAAATATATATATATTGTTAGTATAAGTAGGGGTGATCGTTGGTTCAGTGATAAAATCTTGACCTAATAACTTTGAGGTTATGAGTTTAAATTTTGGAGTAACCACTTTGTGTACTATGTCAAACGTTAAGTGTGTATCCAATTTTTTCTCTCTCAAACATGTGTATTGATTGGGCATTATTTTTTATATTATTAGTATATAGGCCATTTTTTTTTATAACTGAATGTTCGAGCCAGTTTGCACACAGTTCAACTAATCTCTGGATCTTGAAACTAATGAACAAGAAAATCTCTAATTCTCTTTAGAGTGACCCGAATTTGAAACCTTAAAACTTACCCTCAAATCCCTCACCGGTAAGTTATAACATACTAGTCTTGTTTACCCTTTCAAATAAATTCATTTATCATATTAAAGTGTCCATCAAATCCATAATCCGTTTTTCATTGGTCCTAGATGGAACAACCCCATTCTTGCTTACTGGAATTCATGCTCTTAAATCAAGTCATTATTTACAACTCTCAATTGGAAATGTCACATGGAAAGTTAAGACTGTGTTTGGAAATGTTTTGGAATCATAGTTCTACCTCTACATTCTAGTGTGATGTTTGGTTTGAGTTTTGGAAAATTAATTCCACCCCTTCTTTTGAAAACTTGTTTCAGACGAGCTTTTAAATTTTGAAATTTGGCCTATGGGTCGTCCCCCCGGACGTCCGGCTAGTTGACCTGAACAGTGTGGTTTTTTTTTTTTTTTTTTTTTGCAATTGGCACTTATTTTTTTTATATTTTTAATAAAACAATATTTTTGGAATTTTTTAAAATTTTTTATAAGCTTTTAATAGGTTTTTGAGTTGTGTGTTTGGTTATGAGTTGTAAGTTTTTATACCAGATATCATATCACATCAAAAATTTTCCACTCAATTCAAAACTCTTTTCAAAACTTATTCACCAAACAAATTTTCTACAGTCAAATCATAATTTCAAAACTCACAAACTCAAAATACAACTCCTATTTTCAAATCATATTTAAAAAACTCTACCAAACGCTACCTAAGTTTTTAATGGGAATTAATATGAGCAATACATTGATGGGCATTACTATTTTAATCCAATTTTTTTTTTTTTTTTCAAATTTAATGATATAACAATCAATTAAAATATGCAAAGTAATTCTCTCTCTCACACATATATTTTAAAATCATCAATTAATCATTTTACTTACATATCATGATCTAGAAAGTGGATTATATATAATTTTTATACATTGATTAATGTTGAATGTTAATGCATCAAAGATAGTTTGATATTCAGAAGAATTTTAGGATGATTAATTCTATATCGAGCTCTCACACAAATTGTGTTTTTATGGCAATACTGCTACTAATTAAGATAGTTTTTATACCACAATAAATTTGAAAAAGTGTTAGAAAAATAAAATTTTTGTACATAATGATGAGATATGTATTGATCCTATCATTCAAAAGAGAAAAGTTAGGGATGGAACGCCGATTGCGAGACATAACAAAGGTGTCAGAGAATCAATTTGCGTTTACGCCTGGCATGTCAACAATGGAAGCGATCTATCTTTTGAGGAGAGTAATAGAAAAGTATAAAGAAAAAAAAAAGAGACATTCATATGGTATTTATCGACCTTGAGAAAGCATATGACAGAGTGCCGCGAGATATAATATGGTGGGTGTTAGAGAAGAAAGGGGTGATAAAAGGCTACATTGACGTGATTAGGGACATGTATGAAGGGGTGGTGACCACTATTAGATCGCCAGCTGGAGAGACAAATGAATTTCCTATCACTGTAAGGTTACACCAAGGATCTACCGTAAGTCCTTATCTTTTTGCTTTAGTTATGGATGAGTTGACGATAAATATTCAGGATGACATGCCATGGTGTATGCTTTTTGCAGACGATATTGTGTTAGTGGATGAGACTAGAGAAGGAGTTAACACAAAGTTGGAGATTTGGAGAAAAGCTCTTGAATCTAAAGGATTCCGGATAAGCAGAACTAAGATAGAATACATGGAGTGTAAATTAGTAACAGTAACAATGAAAGCAGAGGAGAAGTGAAGATTGAGAACCAAGAACTGCCTAAGAGTGAACATTTTCGTTATTTAGGGTCGATTATCACAACAGCGGGAGAGATTGATGCAGATGTGGCCCATAGGATTAAGGCGGGATGGTGTAAGTGGAGAAGTGCGTCTGGGGTATTGTGCGATAAACGAATACTCACTAGACTAAAATGTAAGTTTTATAGAACAACTATTAGATCAGCTATGCTGTATGGGACGGAGTGTTGGGCAACCAAGAAACAACATGTAGATAAGATGAGTGTGGCTGAGATGAGGATGCTAAGGTGGATGTGTGGTAAGATCAGACAAGACAGGATTAGGAATGAGTGTATTCGAGAATGGGTAGAAGTAGCACCGATAGAAGATAAGTTGAGAGAGAATTGTTTGAGATGGTTTGGTCATATTCAACTGAGACCAACAGAGGCAGTAGTGAAGAGATGCGATGTTGTAACGGTAGATGGAAGTGTTAGGGGACGGGGTAGGCCTAGATTAACGTTGACCAGCGTTATAAATAGAGATATGAATCTACTTAATTTGACTAATAATATGGCCTTTGATAGGGCCGCGTGGAGAAGAAGGATTCATGTAGCCGACTACATTTGATGGGACTTAAAGCTTGGTTTGGTTTTGTTTGGTTTGGTTAGGTTAGATTACCTTAATTAGTGTGTAGTGCTTTATTCTAAGTGTAATTCAAGAATCACAAAATTTTCATGATTATTTTCATAATACCTAACATTACTGCACTCAAAAACAAATTTCCCATCTCTATAATTTATAATTATAAGAAGGATCATGCTAGCTAGATAATGCCAAAATAATTAGAACTTCAATGCACTTTTTGCACATTTATAATTATTTTACATATTTTTATGCACTAAAACATGTACATTAAGACTAATGATCATTCATTCGAGGATCATTAGCAAACTCCTGCCACACACACTACCTCATTTTGTAAGAAAACTTTATAGAAAAATATGGTTAGAAAAAAATGTAAGTGTAGGCATTATTAAATTCTATTTCACTGATTACAACACATTAATCATGCTTTTATACTAAGGTCTGGGATACACACCCTTCAAAAATATATAATATATGCACGTTATGACATTTTGTATTGTTGATACTACAAAGTGTCTTAACCAAATTAATTTCAATCACAATGAAAAAGAACACATTGGATCATAACCAAATATCACTTGAAACATAATTAAAAACCTCTTCGATTATAAATATATATTTTTTTAATTAGCAAAGAAAAATTTCATTAAAAATATGAAATTAAAGGTACAGGAAGACGAAATGCATCGAGAGAGGTTCGGAAAGTACAGAATACTCCTACTATTGCTACTCGCAATCATACCCCTACTCTTCGATTATAATTATGATAACAATCATAATAACTCATAACTAATGTTTTTATATTTATTGATGTATGATATAAGGATTTATCCTTAATTCTTAATCAATAAAGTTTCTTTTCGCGTCATAACTAAGGCGTAACAAATATCACAATGAATCATAACCAATAGACATAATCAAACATCACTTTAGGTATAACTAAAGACATTTTCAATCATAATTAAAATAAAAATCACGAGAAGTCATAACTAATTTTTTTTTTTTGTTTTTTGTTTTTTATAATCAATACCTCAATAAATTATAAATAAGTCATAACTAATAATTTAATATGTCATACTTAAATATCACAAACATTATAACTGAGATATATAATATACATCTTTTTTGAGGACTCATTAATTATTAGTGAAACACACACATGTATATATTGTCACTAATCCCATACTTTTTCATAATAACCATGTCACCCAAAATTACATATACCTTCTAATTATGAGATAAGTAGTTACATTAATCATTAATAATGACATGTGTCTCTAAAACTTTCCAGTTTGACTTAACCCTAAAATACTTGAAACTCCCAGAAGCCAGCAAAACAAAAAGATCATGCATTCACAAACTCAAATGCAATCAATCAAAATAGAAGTGTTCCAGAAAACAAATATTCCAATACATATCTTCATCATCATTTGTTGTTATAGTTGGTACTTGGTATTATTCTCATTCTTTTGTTCCCCACATCACCCAACTAACTAACCCTTCCCTCCTCTTAACGATAAACTAAATTTTTTTAGTAGGTCCCACTGCACCCACCATTTGTACAGCAACACAACCTTGCAAAAACGCCAAATTGCTTCTCTAGGTTTCCCTTACGCTGTGTTTGGTTGGGGGTTTTGAGAAGGGAAATGGAAAGGGAAATGGAAATGAAAGGAAAAGGAGAAAGAATTAATAGAATTCCAAATCCCAACTATGTTTGGTTGTGTTGGTTATAAAATAGAATTGATGTCCTAAAAGGTATCCTATTTCTTTATTTATTTCTCACCCCCTTTCTTTTCCCATATAATTTTTATTATAACCAAACATAAATAGGATTACATTTCTCATTCCTTTTCCAAATCCCACCTCAAAAACTCCAACCAAACACAGCATTAGTGACCAATGGATATCTATGAAACATAAGTATATCAAAAATATTATCGTGCTTATATTGAGTATTTATTAAGTATTAATATTTGTATTAAGAGATCGCTTGACAATTTTACTTTTTAGTTTAAAAGTTAAAAAATTATTAAAAAAATAAAAAAGTCAACAACATATATTAAAAAGTCAAATATTTCATTTTCTTTTTATTTTTTGCAAATCTTTTCTTAAAAAATTAAAAAATCATCTCAAACATACTATTTTTTTAATCATATTTTAGTTAAAAAGTTAAAAGTTATTAAAAAAGCATATTCCTAAACGAGGACTAATATGGTTGCATGTGTAAGGAATATCAAAATACGTATAAGATACTTTTTATACATTTTTTGACAGTTGAGTATTCTGGACTCTTTTGGGAAGCAAGTTAAAAACCACTTCTCAACTTTTAATCCATTTTGTATAACATTATCTCACATTTTTTTACACGTTTTTTCAAAAAAAAGTAAAAAAAAAATCAACTTTTAACCATTTTCCCAAAATAATCCTTCATGGATACTTCATGGGTACACCAAGTTATAGGATATTGGTAGAGATACGTTTAATTTATTAGAGAGTTTTTATTTATTTAAAATTGCAAATAAAAGATGTATTATTCAACGATAAAGTTGATAGAAATGAATACTAAAACTTCAAGTTTTAAAATTTTGCTTAGCTTAATTTTGGAATAAAATTTTGTTCTGTAATTTCTCCTATTTAATGACATTAAAATAGTTTATAGGCTTTGCTTTGGTATTGATATTATTGAACTATAATTTCTCTTTTAGTTTTGTAATTTTTCCTTTAGTTTTGGTATTAAACTTTGATTTGTCTATTCAATCTCAAACAATAAATTATAAAAATAAAATAAAAAAAATTATTGACGAGCCAGTACCTTTATCCTATTTTTTTAAAATTTTATCATATTACCATACTTCTATCGTATCCATACCAACATCCACACCTGCACCCGTGCTTCATAAATGGATACCCAGCGCACAAACACAAATCAATCACAAATAATACAAAACAACTGAATCTGATCCAGCCCGCCCAAAACAAAAGGACCGAAGATATTTCCTTTGATTATAATATCATCTTTAAAAAAGAACAAGGATCATATCCAAGGCATAGATTCAATGGTTGGGACTTCCCTAATAACTTTAAGATTACGAGTTCATGTATTGGGATTATTAAGCATTCTACTAAAGTTTAGGTGTGCATTCAATTTTTTTCCACTCAAACACAATTGGGGTTTTTTTAATTTTTTTTATAGAATAGTATCTATATGTTTGTGTGTATCTACACAGAGAGATAGAGAGAGAGAGGGGGGGAGGAGAGGGGGGGGGGGGGGGGGTGTTACCAGTCAGAGCTTGTAAGTTCTGTTCAATTTCACGGCAGGCCATGACAGCTTCAACAGCATGAACTCTGACATGTTGCTGGAGCTGTTCTTTGAAAGAACACAAGACAAACATATATTGTGCCTGTGCATATATATAAACACCATATATACAATTAATTAAAACCTATACCAAACCTTGAAAAAAGAACCAACAAACAAACAACAAATCAAATACATAAAAGAACAAAATGGGTACACCGAAAAAAAAAAACCCACCAAGAAGTTATCAAGCTCTTGCCTCTCATGGGGAGAGAGAGGAGGGTTATGGTGGTGGTGTTGCGAGGCATAAGACCTTAGAAGGTGTTGAGACTGAGAGAGCTGAGCGTCGATAAGCGGCAACTGATCGATCGGCGTGGCGACCCGGAGGCACGCCACGTGGGCGGCGAGAAGCTGGTCGTAGAGAGGGTGGGTGGCGATCTCGGCCTTGAGTTGGGTGTACTGGTCGCCGGAAAAATCCATTAAGCCACCGATCCCACTGCCGCCACCACCACCACCCCCGCCACCAGAACCCATCATGACAAGACCTTGTTCTTGCATTATCTAAGCTCTAATTTCTAAAACAATGTTTATGGGTATGTATGTGTTATTTATGGAAATAGGAATCAAATAAAGGTTATGTAGTGGAAGAAGAGAAAGGTATTTAAAGAAAGAAAACAAAAGGGTAGACCTCGATTGATGTTGAGGACCACAAAAGAGCTTCTTAACTGTGGGAATCAGGTATGCAGATAGAGAGAGAGAGAGAGAGAGAGAGAGAGAAGAGTGTTATATTGGGATCTGAGACACAAGACTTTCTGCACCAGTTCTGTGAAATTGCAGATTTTTACATATATAGAGAAAAAGAAGATGCTAGTATGCAGGCTAAAAACAGGTATGATATGAGAAGCTTTACAACTTATTGATTGCTTTGGTTTTGTTTGGTTTTGGGTCCTTGACAACAGAGTTCATGCAAAATAGAGAGAGAGAGAGAGAGAGAGCTATGGAATCATTACTATGAAAGGGAAGAGGGAAGAGGGAAGAGGGAAGAGGGAAGAGGAAGGAGAGAGGGGTCAGGTAAAAGAGATCACAGGTAAAGCTGCATCTGTGGCCTGACATTTTGCTTGCTTTTATTTTAATTTTTGTTTTTATTATTTTTATTCTATTTGTATTTAATTTTGATGGTAATGTTAAACCATTAACCTAACTCAGGCAAAGGGTTGTGGGTTGGATTAGGTGATAGTATTAGTCTTGTGGGTTATCAGAATGATTGGTTGCTTTGGCGCTTCACAACTAATTAGTGAATTACAAGCTGATTAAAGCTTGTGATTTGGGCACTCTCTTGTACTGTTTTATCAATGGAGCACCTCCTTTGTAAATGTTCATAACTACCCTTCAGAGTATAAGGGTTTTCTAGTTTTATATTTTTTATTTTTAATATTGGACATCTCATCATTTCATTTTTAGAAGTAATTTTATCTAATTAATTTAAAAATATATTGTTGGCAATATAAGGAAATCAACAAACTTTTAAACAATTCATTCTTTATAGCCTTTCCAACTTAATATTTCAAATAATAAAAATTCCTACTCCAAGATTAATTTCCAATAATAAATGGTTGAGAATGATTAGCCCGTTACAATTCTATTTTCGATTATTTTTGCTTGACTATAATATCCACTACCTACTAGAAAGCTAAATAAGAGAGCCTGCAGATGATGAAAGATCTATAGGCTTTTCTTCAAGTAACTTAGGCCCCGTTTGTTTGGGGTTATGGGGAGGGGAGGAGATTGGGTTTGATAGTGAGGAGTGGATTGAGAATGAGGTGTTTGTTTTGAGAGATATGAAGGGGACTAGTAATCCCTTGGTATTAATAAGGAGGAGGAAGGGGGATTGGTAAGGAGGAGGTAGAGATGATATTAGAAAAATAGTGAGGGAATTATAAATTTTTTTATTTTTTATATTTTTTATATATTGGGAATTTTTTTTAAATATAATGTTTATTTTTTTATATTTTTTAATTTATTTTATTATTTTATATAAAAATAATTTAACAATTCCTCACTATTAATCCCCTCACTATCAATCCCCTTACTAACAATCATCTCACTATTAATCCCTTCACTATCAATCCCCTCCATTCTATCTCCCAAAACAAACGGAGCCTTAAATCATACCCTGACTCTATTCCAACCCAGTGTGTATTGACAATAAGCATGTGTTCCACACTTTTACAGCAAGAGTAAAACTTGCACTCTCATTCTCTTGTCCACAATACCACATAGGATGCGTCAACACCCTCTACAGTGGTGAAAGAGAATTAAATCCCCTTCCTTCTTTGTTTTGTTACACAATAACGTATTAGTAGATTAATAAATTATATTATTATAGTAGGTCGACACTACTTGTATTGACTCGAATTTGAGATCTTACATCTCTAACACCTAAGTGCTCCATCATGACTATTTGAGCTACAACCAATATCTAAATCTCATCTTTAAAAGGGGAAAAACAAGTTGAGAAGGGGTAAGAAAGTAATTTCACAAAATGGGTTGTCAAGTTATCAAGCAAGGGAGTTGTCCAAAATCACAAACCTAGTTGTTGTTTTTAAAAATATGATTTTAAAAAGTCGGCTGAGGGTTGAGCTGTCACAGTTGTTATGCCTCCTTGAGGAGGAGGCTAGCTATTGGTGATTGCATTCTACGTTTTATCTCTTATAATAATATATGGAACATATCAGTCATTAACCCATGGAAGAAAATATATGGTTACCTTGTTTCTTTGTTTGTTAGGTCACAAATGACTCACCACCAACTCCATTGTCACTCCCACCCTCCATATACATTGTGTCATATATATATATATATATATATAATATGAAAAATTTTATAATATACAATTTTTATTGAGGTACGTATCATACACTTTAATTATGACATTTGTGATATTTAATTACGATCTATTGTGATTTTTTTATGATTTGATTACCACTTAATTTTTTTTAGTTATAACTAAAAATAATTTAATTATAATTATAACTTGCATATGGAAATCTTTGCTCTTATCAATAAAAATAAATAAAAAATAAAAAAGTTGCTGATAAAAGAAAATTACATACAATACATACTTAAAAAAAAGAGTGTATATGATAACATGATTATATATTTATTTTATGAGTAGTATTACATTCACATAATTTTTACTCCACAAATCCTCTTTAATAACGTGACAAGATTGACTAAAAAGTTTTGAAAAAATGTTATGAACTCTAAATAAATTATCAAATTTTTTATTAAATCTCTCACATAGGTGTGGAATCTACACAAATCACATGTATGTGAGTCTCATACTCATGTGAGGGATTTGCTAAAAAATTTAATAATTTATTTAGAATTCTTAATATAACTCAAAGTTTTGAGAAAATAGAGAAGTGTAAGAACATGAATTATTAATTTATCTTTTATTGCCACGTTATTCAAAAAGTTTATGAAAAAAAAAAAATAATGTGAATCAAACATTTCTCTTATTTTATTTATATATTCCAATAAGATGGCTAGGAATAGATTTTGGGCCCACCATCCGATTGTGGAAACTTAAAGGTGACCTATGATGGAATGATATCAACGGCCTCTATCAACTAATTTATCATTATTTACTTTCTTATATTCAATTGAATATCTTTCTCATGCAAAATGTGCTCATAATATATGTTAGTGACTTCATGTAAATGAGTCATATATGTATGTTTGATGGAAAACTTAGAAAGGTATATATTGTTTTTTAATTTTTGTATTTGTTTGGTAGGAGGAATATGGTAGGAGTTCATTAGAGGTGGGTGGATCTATTGTAGAACAATGTTGAAGTTTTTATGAAAAAAAAAAGAAAAATTGTTTGGGTGTTTCTGAATAAGAAAAGTAAGGTTAGGTATAAGGTTATTCGAACCGCGTAATCTGTCAAATTCGCATCGATCCACATATAAATGGGTGGTTTCGCAAACACAATACAGGTGGATGAGGTTTGGAATATGACATGATTGCGGATTGTGGGTTTAACCTGCACCCACAAGAACCCGCCCACACTTAGACTTTTATTTTTTATTTTTTTTATTTTTAAAACCTGGACCGTGTTTATTTTATTATTGTATTTTGGATGAATGTAAAAGTTAATGAAAAATTACTTTTAAGTAAGTTTAGGATTTTGAATTATTTTACTTTAATAGTATTGTTGAGTAGTACATAGTGAATGAGATTGATGATCTAATTTAGGATTTTAAAAGATGTGATTGTGTTAGTTTGTGATTTGACTTAAAAATTTAGAATTTTGAATGATTTGTTTATGCTAAGAATTGATTTTGTTGTATTTTTAATTTTATAAATTTTAATTCATTAATTATTAATGTTGGAGTATTTTAGAAAATGAGGGGGAAAAGGACCCAAAATAAATATTTACAAAATAGGAAAAAAAGACTCCAAAATAATTTTTTTTTTAAAAAGTCTAATCTGCAAACCACTCGCAACCGCCCGTACATTCGCGAATCCTATCCGCAAAAACCACAACCCGCACTACGGGCGGTTACAAGTTGAATTTTTTCCAAACCGCATACATGCGGACGGATCCAAACTGATCAACAAACCGACCAAAACCGAACCACGACCACCCTAAAGGAAAGGATTCTTTCTGGTTCATAAAAGAGTTGGGTTTATGAAATTAATTATTGGTTTTTTTTTTAATAATTTGAATTGCTCATTTTGCAAAATTCTATATAATTATTCATGAAAATTAAATTAATTTAAAAATCATAACCACACAATTTCATTATATTTGTCTTCGAGAAATAAGTAGTGTATTTTGAAAATTATAATCACCATAAAAAATAATTCATAATGAAAAGAAATAAATAAGGGAAAACATCCACACAAAAAAATGAGAAGTAAAAAAAAATTGAAAAATTACAAAAAAAAATAACCCCGGAGTTTGACCCTTATAACAAAATAAATTCTTAATTTTTAATTTTATCAATTTAAACCCTAAACATTTGGTTTGTTTTCAATCTAAATCATTTGTCTATTTTTGTTAAGTAAAATCAATGAAAAAATAATATTTTAATTATTAAACTCAACAAAATGGATATATAAGACATTTCATGTATACCTACATTAAGTTTAATAACTAAAACAAATCAAAAGATTAGAGTTTAAATTGACAAAATTGAAAATTCATGATTTATTTTGTTACAAGGATCAAATCATAGTGTCTTTTTGTAATTATTCCAAAAAAAAAAAAAAAAAAAATGTAAACTCATGATAGTACAACACTTATTTGCACAATCTTATGTACAAATCACTTATGTGAGTTTGTAATTATTGTTTCAACTTCTCATTTTTTTTTATATATATCTCCAATAAATAATTCAATATAACAATGAGGGAGAAATAATTAAAATTTGTCTTAAGAAGTATATGGGATCCAGTTTTATCACCCAAATTTTAATAGAAAATGTTAGAGATCTCAAAATGTTTACCAAATGTTTTATGTGGGTGTGAGACCTACATGGTGTAGGTTCCATACCCATGTAAGACATTTGGTAGAAATTTTGGTAGAACTTTTGGGGCCTCTAGCATTACTCAATTTTAATATCATCCCAATTAGGGGTGAGCAACGGATATTCCAATCCACCCAAACTGACCGAATCGAACTGATCCGCCACATTTTGGACAGATGCGTGATGACAAGCGGACAGTTGTGGATTGATTTTTTTCAATCCGCCTAATTTTAGACGAATGACGAATTTAATATTCCTTTAGCCGCAACCAAACTGTCAAACCGCAAGCATTTCTAATAATTTATAAAACTTTGTATTTTCAATTTGTTTAGATATTTTGTTTGTATTTTCAATTGAAAAATAATTTTGATATTATGTTGTGTTTTCAATTTGTTTTCAATTTGAAAACCTTTTTTATCAAATGGAAAGTGTTGATATTTTTGTATTTTTTGTGAAAAATATAAGGCTTAATTTTGTCATTTTAAAAAAAAAAATCAAATTAAATAGTTTTTGAATAAAAAAAAAGTAATGACATAATTTTGACAATGCATGATTTTCTTAGATGTATTTATTATTGGTATTTTTTAATTTACTTGATAATCTTTTGGTTATATTTAGTTGGATTATTATCCAAAAAAAAATGTTGACAAGTCGAATTATGTTCAAAATTTGTAAAAATTTAAACCGCCAAACCGATTCGCATCCAACTGCTAATCCGCTCAATCCGCATCCGTCAATTCGGCTGACGGATGTAGATTGATTTTTTCCAATCCGTTAATCCGGCGGACGGATGGTGGATTGGAGATTCTCCGGCCGCAACCAAACCGTGAACACCTCTAATCCCAATAGTGCAATCGTACTTTAAGATTTCCACTACATCATACAATCAAAGGAATTAAATCTACAAACTTTATCACATACAATGTAATACATTGTTATTGTTTGTAAGACACAAAATTGTCTTTTATTTTTTTTATCAGCAAAATAGGAACTTTATTGATAAAAGTGAAGTACAAAGTACATCGCAAGCATCAATAAAGCAGGTAAAAATAGAGAGCATCATAACTAACTAAACGATCCCAATTAGATTGGCACCAAGAAGAAAGCTTAATCACATGCTAGCTCCAACCTAGGATGGTAAGGAACCAACCAAGACAAACCAGACAAAATACAAAAAAAGAAGAAAGAAAAGCAGTAAAGCTCCCAGCAGAAACCTCAAAGGCAGGCCCTCACATGATTGAGATTGAATAATAAGTCAATCACTGAGTAATGGAAATCTTTTACTGAGGCTTTGATCCATAATGCAAGCCTAAGCGTTATAAGCTCACTCAACTCAAAGCAATTTGGCTGCACTCCATTAAAAAAGCATTCATTCCTCTGTTTCTAGAGTGACCATAGAACAATTAGTGGTAGAGCATCCCATATCCTTTTTTCCACTTGCCACCCTTCCACCAATGAAGAAAATTATCAACTGGACCTGGTATGACCCATTGAAACCCCCACCACTGCATTATTTCAGCCCAGATATTCCAAGAAAATAGGCAAAATAGTAGCAGATGGCTCATGCCAACCAGCTGAAGAATTGAATTTTGGGAGGGATATCCTTATTCCAAATGAATTTGCAGATAGTGATTTGGGGGCCAAGAGAAGCACTACAAAAATTATACATATCAGCAGCTTTGAAAACAGCTGAAGTTGAACCAAGCCAGACAAGGCTGTCAGTCACCCCATTCCTGAGTAAGAGAGGTGAGGATAATATATTTTTCAGCTTAGCAATCTCTACCTCATCCCACTCATAGGGAGCCCTTTTGAAGGTAAATTCCAATCCCCTAAAGTGGATCTTCTATCATAGAACAAAGGTAATGTGTCTTCCTTATTTGTTGATAACCTGTAAAGACTAGGAAATTCATCTTTTAGATAGTAGTTTCCACACCATTTATCCAACCAAAATCTGCCTTTTCTTCTATCTCCAACTTTAATGAGAAAGTTGTCCAAAAAGAAGTTGCAAAGGGGCTGCTTGTGAATGGCTAACGAGATGATATCATTCCACACCCTAGAGTAATTGCAAGAAGACCTCAAAGTTGGTTGCTACCTAAATTCATCAATCAAGTATTTGCTACAAAGAACCTTTCTCCAAAGAGCAGTGAACTCACTGCCAAACTTCCACCACCATTTTAGTAAAAGGCTAGCATTTACATCAACGATTCTTCTTATTCCTAAGCCTCCAAGGCACGTGCTTTTAGTAACATCTGACCACTTTATCATATGGATTTTCTTCTTTAGATCGGTCATTCCCCATAGGAAATTTGCTTTAATTTTCTCTAGCTCTTTAGCCACTCCCATTGGCATTTTGAAAAGGGATAGGTAATAGGGAGATAGATTGGACAACACTGATTTGATTAAGGTAAGTCTACCTGGAAAGGATAATAGTCTTCTCTTCTAACCTGCTAACCTTGATTTGATTTTGTCTAAAACAGGTTTTCAGGTGGACTTTCTTCCAGGATTGGCACCAAGGGGCAAACCTAAGAATTTTATTGGTAGACCTTGAACTTTACAGTTAAGGAGATCAACAAAGTATGATAATAACCCATCATCAACACCAATTCCACATAGCACACTTTTGTGGTAGCTTATTCTCATTCCAGAGAGTAGCTCAAAGCATCTTAGCACTATTTTAATGTTCACTAATTGCTTCTTATTTTCTTCACAGAAGATAACTGAATCATTAGTAAATTGAAGGTGGGAAATCACTACTTCCTTCCTCCCAATTTTCACACCCTTAATAAGATTCATCTCATAAACTCTAATCATGAGTATGTTGAGTCCTTCTACTACTAAGTTAAACAGAAATGGTAAAAGGGGGTCACCCTGCCTCAGTCTTCTTTGTGGAGAAAATTCTGCAATTGGTGATCCATTGACTAGAACAGAAAGCCTTGTTGATGAGATACATTCTTTAGGGGTGAGCATGGACCGGATTGGGTTAAAACCAGGACCAATCTGTTATTTACGGTTCTTGAAAAATTGGAACCAATCCAATCCGTTTAAATCATGGAACCAATTCGAACCAATCCATTTAAATACGGATTGGATCGGTTTAAGACCACGGATTCACATAATTAAATAACAAATATATATATATATATATATATCACTTTAATTTCATAAAAATATAAACATAGTGCTATATTAGTTTCACGATAGCAACATGTTTTTCTATAATAGCGACATACTGTTCTAGAATTTAAACAACCATACGAAAACTGATTTCACCATAAGTATTTAAACCATTACAAATTAAAACTAAAAACTAACAAACAAAAGTAATAAAAGAAGATATTATACGATTTTAGGTTTGAGTTTAGATTTTATATAAAATAAGAGAAGATACTATGGGGGAGGATGTATAATAAAAATATAGACTATTTGTATACGGTCCGGATTGGTTTCAATCCAGAACCGTGGGGTTCAATCCGGAATCAATCCGTGGACTATGGATTTTTAATTCTTCAATTCGGAAATGTCACGACCCAAACCCGGCCCCATGGGTTTAGCACCGTAACCGGCCAGTAATCCGAGATTACCGAAGGCCTGCAGAACAGTAATATAGTAAAACAGAGTACAGGGCCTGGCGGAAGCCAATACAGTAATTAAATAGTGTCCATTGAGCTGTGACAGTCTGTATGCAAAAAGGCTTTTCATACATTCACACATAAACAGTATAGAACAGTAAGTACAATATTTACATCCATTCAAACTAGGGACTCAACCCTATAGAACAGTACAGAAAACATTCCGTCTGTACAAAACAGTACGGTCTATACAAAATTTACAGTCACACAGTACAGGGACCTAATCCCTGTATAACAGTACAGTAAACAGTCAGACTATACAGAACAGTTAGACAGTACAGAAGACAGGCGGGGGAAAACCAACAAAACACCCCCAAGCCATAGCATGGCAACTCGGAACCTCGCAGTGAGGCACAAAGGCTGGCTTGACAAAACTGGAGTAACCCTGACGCCTCTAGCTGCGGTCTGGTGCCTGTACACCTACATATATATATGAGCAGTGAGCTAAAGCCCAGTGAATAACATAAAGCGTAAAGGGGTTTAGAATGAATGTCCTTACAGTAATAAAAACAGTTCAATTCAATCAGTGTTTCAGTCGTTCAGTACAGTAAACAGTCATATGTGGTACATCCATTAGCATAACAGTAACAGTAGGTCTTAAAAGACCGAACAGTAATGATGGCCATCAGTCAGTAAACAGTAGTGGTTCCACGAGGGAACCGACAGAGATCTCTGTAACAGTAACAGTAACAGTAAACAGTAGGTGCTAAGGATGCCACAGTACAGTTCAGAAATAAAGGACATACATTCATTCAGTTAACAGTAATCAGTTCAGAAAACAGTACAGTTCAGTTGCTCAGAAAATAATCATTTGTGAACATATCTTTACACAATCGTTACTCACAGAGTTCTGGGCTACAGTATGCTAGAGCGTGTCTCCCCAGTTGCCAACCCTACACAGTTCACAGGTTGAACACACACTAAGCTACACAGTTGGGAAATCTTATAACTTAATCCCTAATTTGCCTTGGTGTGTTCTACAATGATATCCTCATCTAAATGTCTTAAACTAGGCCTAAGAATGCCTAGGATGGGATGAGGATGCAAAAATACACTTAGAAAACATTTCGCAAAGTTTGCTGAAAATAAGAGCCTCGCTCGAGCGAGACTTTCTACGCTCGAGCGTAAGTCCAAAATCAAAGGCTTCGCTCGAGCGAGGAATCCTTCGCTCGAGCGGTCTGCAAAACAGTAAAAGTACTGGATGCTGAAATTTTACGCGCGATCGTCGCTCGATGGTCGCTCGAGCGGAGCCCTGGACGAAGGTGCTCGCTCGAGCGGGGAATCCTTCGCTCGAGCGAGGAAGCCAAATCTGGAATTTCCAGATTTGCCTCCCAAGCTCAAACCAAGCATTCAACCACTCCAAACTCGACCTCTTGGGCCCAAATTCTGGAAAACATCATTAAATTCAATGTATAACAAGTTTCAAAGCTCAATTTATGAATTCAAGCCCCAAAGGTGAGTCAATTAAAGCCTCATTCAAACCCATTTTCAAAAATATGAAGAACATGCAAACATGCATGGATTTAGACCAAATCAAAACTTCAAAGCTTGTTCAAATGAGCTCATTTCTTTTCAAACCAGTTGGAAACATGGTCTATAACAACAATATGAGCATGCATGCACTAATGTCCATGTAATCAACCTCAAAATGCAACAATACCAACATGCATGCAAGAAATGATCTCCAATCCATCATTAATGAACCAAATCATGACTTAGCTCTACAAATTAACATGAATCATGCAAGGATGAACTCAAGAACAGCAACAAGAAGATGGATGTCCTACCTTAGTCTTGTAGAATTAGGAGTGAGGGAGCTCAAATATGCAAATACACTTCAATTCTTCAAGATTCACAAGCTAAATCAACAAAAACACTTCTCTCCCTCCCTAACTCTCTCTATGGTCGGCAATGAGAGGGGAAATGGCTGAGGAAATGTTGTCTTAGGCTCAAGTGTATGAGTGTATACAAGGCTTAAAGATGTGTGAGATAGTGGCCCACTCAAGGGCAAAACGGCAATTAAGTCCAACTCTTTAATTAGCTTAATTTAATCTAATTTAATCATACCTAGTCAATTTTCAGATAATTATACTATAAAATCACATAAATTATGAGGGTCACGGAACATCAATCGGTTTCTAATTCGGCCGCCGATAAGGCCTTCAATTAGCAGTTTAAACATATAAACATGAACAGATAATCAGACAATCAAACAGATAGAATGCAATTAACTAACATATACTCAGTCAATTCAGTTTCAATTTCAGTCAGTCAGTTATCAGTCATTATCCGTTTCGTTTAACAGTAATCGGTGATTATCGGTAATCGGTCAGTCATTAATCAGTAAACAGTATGAGGGTTGTTACAGTCTCCCCTCCTTATAAAGAGTTTAGTCCTCTAAACTCGAGTTACCTTCATTCTGGAAGAAAACAGGATTCAGTGGAAACAATTCAGGATATCGTTTGGCCATGTCATCTTCCCTTTCCCAAGTGGCATACACGCCACCATGGTTTTGCCAGTCAACTTTCACTAACGGGATCTCTTTGTTCCTCAGTTTCTTGATTCGTCTGTTTACAATCTGTATAGGCCGTTCCTCGTAAGTGTAGTCATCACTCAACACCACGTGGGTAGGCTCTATTACATGGAAGGGATCCCGGAGATAATCTCTTAACATAGAAATGTGGAAGACGTTATGCATATGCTCCATTTCAGGAGGAAGCGCAACTTGATACGCCACCGGATTGATTTTCTCAATGATCTCATATGGTCCGACGTATCTCGGCGCTAACTTGCCTTTGACTCCAAAACGAGTCTGGCCTTTCATTGGTGTCACTTTTACAAAAACGTGATCACCCACTTCATACTCTCTGTCCCGTCTTCTGACATCTGCATAACCTTTCTGTCTACTCTGTGCAGTTTTCAGTCTTTGCTGTATCAGTTTCACTTTTTCAGTTGTTTCATACACAATCTCGGGTCCAAGCAAAGGCCCATCTCCAACTTCTGCCCAGCAGATTGGAGATCTATATTTTCTGCCATACAATGCCTCAAAAGGCGCCATACCTATACTCGAATGGTAGCTGTTGTTGTAGGCGAATTCAACTAATGGCAGATGACTTTCCCAGTCTCCCTGAAAATCAAGGACACACATTCTCAGTAAATCCTCCAGAGTTTGGATGGTCCTTTCTGATTGGCCATCTGTCTGAGGATGATAGGCACTACTCAGTCTCAGTTCAGTACCCAATGCAGTCTGTAGACTTTGCCAAAACCTCGATGTAAACTTCGAATCCCTGTCAGAAACAATAGACACAGGCACTCCATGCAGTCTTACAATTTCATCAATATAGATAACAGCCAATTTGTCCGCATTATAAATCGTCTTGACAGGTAAGAAGTGAGCAGATTTGGTTAGTCTATCAACAATAACCCAAATTGAATCCATACCTTTTCTGGAGCGAGGTAATCCAACGATAAAATCCATCGTGATATGCTCCCATTTCCACTATGGTATGGGTAGGGGTTGCAATAGTCCGGCAGGTCGTTGATGTTCAGCTTTGACCTGTTGGCAATGAAGACATTTGGATACAAAATCAGCAATTTCTTTCTTCATTCCCGGCCACCAGAAATTCTGTTTCAGATCTTGATACATTTTCGTATTCCCCGGATGGATAGACAATTTCGAATTGTGGCCTTCTTGCAGAACTCTTCTTTTCAGTTCAGTATCATTTGGTACACACAGTCTTTCTTGAAATTTCAGTACATTATTCTCAAATTTGAATCCCGGTCTCTGTTTGGATTCTCTTTCCTCGATGATCTTCTTCAAGAAATCATCCAGTTGTTGTTTTTCTTTAACCTCTTCAATCAGTGCCGGTTGAGCAGAAATAGCAGCTAAGGTTCCACCTTGTTCTCTCAAAACAATTTCAATTTCAGATTTTTCAAGGTCACAAAGCAACTCTTTCTGTCCTGTAAGCAAACAGGCTAAGTTTCCAATCGATTTCCGGCTCAATGCATCGGCAACGGTATTGGCTTTTCCCGGATGGTACAATATCTGTAGGTCATAGTCTTTAATCAGTTCCAGCCATCTCCGCTGTCTCATATTCAGTTCTTTCTGTGTGAAGAAATACTTTAAGCTCTTGTGGTCGGTGTACACTTCACATGTCACCCCATACAGATAGTGACGCCAGATTTTCAGCGCAAATACTACTGCAGCAAGTTCCAGATCATGGGTTGGGTAGTTCTTTTCATGTGGTCTCAGTTGACGGGAAGCATAGGCAATTACTTTCCCATTCTGCATTAAAACACATCCCAAACCCTTATGAGAAGCATCACTAAATACAGTATAACCATCCGTACCTGATGGTAAAGTTAAAACTGGTGCAGTCACAAGTCGAGTTTTCAACTCCTGGAACGCAGATTCTCTTTGGTCAGTCCAGTCAAATGATGTCCCCTTTTGTGTTAACTGCGTCAGTGGTAGGGCAATTTTGGAGAAATCTTTGACAAATCTCCTGTAATATCCAGCCAATCCCAAAAAGCTTCGGACTTCAGTCACATTTGTTGGTCTAGGCCAGTTCACTACAGCTTCAATTTTCTGCGGATCAACAGAAATTCCATTTTTGCTAACAACATGCCCCAAAAACATAACATGGTCAAGCCAAAATTCACATTTAGACAGCTTAGCATACAGTTTCTGTTCTCTTAAGGTTTGTAGGGCAAGTCTCAGATGATGTTCATGCTGTTCTATGCTTTTGGAGTAAATCAATATGTCATCGATAAATACAACAATAAAGTCATCAAGGTACGGTTTAAAAATTCTGTTCATGAGGTCCATAAAAGCAGCTGGTGCGTTCGTGACTCCAAAAGGCATAACTAGAAATTCATAATGTCCATACCTTGTTCTAAAAGCAGTTTTATCAATGTCTTCCGGTTTAACCTTCAGTTGATGATACCCCGATCTGAGATCAATCTTAGAAAACACTTGTGCACCCTGTAACTGATCAAATAAATCATCAATGCGTGGCAATGGGTATTTGTTCTTTACAGTTACCTTATTCAGTTCACGGTAGTCGATGCACAGTCTCAGTGAGCCATCTTTCTTCTTGACAAACAAAACAGGAGCACCCCATGGCGAAGTGCTAGGTCTGATAAACTTTTTGTCTAACAGTTCTTGCAGTTGCACTTTCAGTTCTTTCAGTTCAGTTGGAGCCATTCGGTAGGGGGCTTTAGAAACTGGTTGTGTTCCGGGAATCACATCAACGGTAAATTCAATCTCCCTGTCAGTCAAATCTCCTGGAAGATTATCTGGGAAAACATCTGGAAATTCTCTGACTATAGGAATGCAATTCACATCAGTTTTAACGCTATCATCCGTAGACACAGTCAGTACAGAACACAGATATCCTTTACACCCCTTTCTAATTAATTTAACAGCTTTTACTGACGAAATCAAATACGGAGGAGGTACTACTCCACTCCCATTAAACACAAATTCAGGTAGACCAGGTGGACGGAAAACAACTTGCTTGGTCACACAGTCAATAGTGGCATGATATTTTTGTAACCAATCCATCCCCAATATTACGTCAAAATGATCAATGTTCAATGGCAGTAAATCAATAAACAGATGCATATCCCCAACAATGATTTCACATGCGGGGTACATATAAGCACATGTCATAGATCCCCCTATGGGTGATGATACGGCCAGCAGATAGTTCATAGGTTCTAAGGGTCTATTCAATTTCCGTGAGAAAGCATGCGATACATAAGAATGCGTAGACCCCGAATCAATTAATACATATGCATTTTGTGCACAAATAGAGAGAATACCTGACACAACGGTCTCGGTATTCTGTACATCTCCCGGTACTAGTGCGAACACTCGGCCTTGCCTCACAGGCTCTTTCCCGGTAGCTCTGGGGTTAGGCTTTGGTGAAGCATTTGATGCTGCTGCGCTTGATGCAGCTTTACTACTGACTTGTGGAGCAGAGGGGCAGTCTTTAACCATGTGGCCCACCTTGCCACACCTGTAACAGGCTCCAGATATTCTGTAGCAGACTCCCTTGTGCTTCTTGCCACACTCAGGACAGGGTGGTATGAATCCACTCCCTTGACTGGGGCTAGTTGTCGACCCCGTATTCTGTTTCTTGTTGGCTGGGTTGTGCTTGCCTTTCTTGAATTTGAAACCCTGCCTTTTTCCATGCCATTCAGTTGTTGGTGTTTCAGATTGTTTCACCGCTGCAATGTTCGACTCGGCCATCAATGCCCGGTCGAGAACACCCACAAAAATCGGTAACTTCAAAACATTTATCCGGTCAAGTATTGCCACATTAAGGCCACCTTCAAATTTCCTGGCCTTCTTATATTCAGTATCCACCATATGCGGTGCATAACGGGCAAGTTCAGTGAATTTTGTTTCATATTCTGCAACGGACATTGTGCCCTGCTTCAGTTGTTCAAACTCAGTTACTTTCCTATCCCTGACACACTGTGGGAAGTACTTTTCAAAGAAGGACTCCTTGAACTGAGCCCAAGTCATAACAATGTTTGTTTCACGGATTAACATCCACCACCTTCTAGCCTCTTATTGTAGGGTGAAGGTAGCTAACAATACTTTGTTCGCTTCTGAGCACGGAAACACTTCGAACAATTTTTCTGTTTCCAGAACCCAAGCTTCAGCTTTTAACGGTTCAAGGCCTCCCTGAAAGGATGGCGGTTTCATCTTGCTGAATTTATGGGTGAGAGCAATAATATCCCCATCATCCACATTCGCATTAAGTTCCGGCTGTACCGGAGGAGGAGGAGGTGGGGGCGGTTGGTTCTGCTGTTGCTCAAGTCTAGCAGTTATCAGTTCTATCATTCTTTCCATTCTTTCCATTCTTGCCTCGGTAGACGAGGATTCAGGTTCGTTTACATTGTCCATTTCACTATAAGCAGTTATAACAGTTTTAAACATAAGCAGTCATTTGTTTACCAGTTTAACACATTAGCAGATATTCAGTCATAACGTAATCACACACTTAACACGCTCATGAGATGCCCTAATCACTTTCTAGGACACCCTATAGCTCATTTGGATACGTGTGTGCGGTATAACTCGTGGTTAAGTATCGCTCTGATACCACTCTGTCACGACCCAAACCCGGCCCCATGGGTTTAGCACCGTAACCGGCCAGTAATCCGAGATTACCGAAGGCCTGCAGAACAGTAATATAGTAAAACAGAGTACAGGGCCTGGCGGAAGCCAATACAGTAATTAAATAGTGTCCATTGAGCTGTGATAGTCTGTATGCAAAAAGGCTTTTCATACATTCACACATAAACAGTACAGAACAGTAAGTACAATATTTACATCCATTCAAACTAGGGACTCAACCCTATAGAACAGTACAGAAAACATTCCGTCTGTACAAAACAGTACGGTCTATACAAAATTTACAGTCACACAGTACAGGGACCTAATCCCTGTATAACAGTACAGTAAACAATCAGACTATACAGAACAGTTAGACAGTACAGAAGACAGGCGGGGGAAAACCAACAAAACACCCCCAAGCCATAGCATGGCAACTCGGAACCTCGCAGTGAGGCACAAAGGCTGGCTTGACAAAACTGGAGTAACCCTGATGCCTCTAGCTGCGGTCTGGTGCCTGTACACCTACATATATATATGAGCAGTGAGCTAAAGCCCAGTGAATAACATAAAGCGTAAAGGGGTTTAGAATGAATGTCCTTACAGTAATAAAAACAGTTCAATTCAATCAGTGTTTCAGTCGTTCAGTACAGTAAACAGTCATATGTGGTACATCCATTAGCATAACAGTAACAGTAGGTCTTAAAAGACCGAACAGTAATGATGGCCATCAGTCAGTAAACAGTAGTGGTTCCACGAGGGAACCGACAGAGATCTCTGTAACAGTAACAGTAATAGTAAACAGTAGGTGCTAAGGATGCCACAGTACAGTTCAGAAATAAAGGACATACATTCATTCAGTTAACAGTAATCAGTTCAGAAAACAGTACAGTTCAGTTGTTCAGAAAATAATCATTTGTGAACATATCTTTACACAATCGTTACTCACAGAGTTCTGGGCTACAGTATGCTAGAGCGTGTCTCCCCAGTTGCCAACCCTACACAGTTCACAGGTTGAACACACACTAAGCTACACAGTTGGGAAATCTTATAACTTAATCCCTAATTTGCCTTGGTGTGTTCTACAATGATATCCTCATCTAAATGTCTTAAACTAGGCCTAAGAATGCCTAGGATGGGATGAGGATGCAAAAATACACTTAGAAAACATTTCGCAAAGTTTGCTGAAAATAAGAGCCTCGCTCGAGCGAGACTTTCTACGCTCGAGCGTAAGTCCAAAATCAAAGGCTTCGCTCGAGCGAGGAATCCTTCGCTCGAGCGGTCTGCAAAACAGTAAAAGTACTGGATGCTGAAATTTTACGCGCGATCGTCGCTCGATGGTCGCTCGAGCGGAGCCCTGGACGAAGGTGCTCGCTCGAGCGGGGAATCCTTCGCTCGAGCGAGGAAGCCAAATCTGGAATTTCCAGATTTGCCTCCCAAGCTCAAACCAAGCATTCAACCACTCCAAACTCGACCTCTTGGGCCCAAATTCTGGAAAACATCATTAAATTCAATGTATAACAAGTTTCAAAGCTCAATTTATGAATTCAAGCCCCAAAGGTGAGTCAATTAAAGCCTCATTCAAACCCATTTTCAAAAATATGAAGAACATGCAAACATGCATGGATTTAGACCAAATCAAAACTTCAAAGCTTGTTCAAATGAGCTCATTTCTTTTCAAACCAGTTGGAAACATGGTCTATAACAACAATATGAGCATGCATGCACTAATGTCCATGTAATCAACCTCAAAATGCAACAATACCAACATGCATGCAAGAAATGATCTCCAATCCATCATTAATGAACCAAATCATGACTTAGCTCTACAAATTAACATGAATCATGCAAGGATGAACTCAAGAACAGCAACAAGAAGATGGATGTCCTACCTTAGTCTTGTAGAATTAGGAGTGAGGGAGCTCAAATATGCAAATACACTTCAATTCTTCAAGATTCACAAGCTAAATCAACAAAAACACTTCTCTCCCTCCCTAACTCTCTCTATGGTCGGCAATGAGAGGGGAAATGGCTGAGGAAATGTTGTCTTAGGCTCAAGTGTATGAGTGTATACAAGGCTTAAAGATGTGTGAGATAGTGGCCCACTCAAGGGCAAAACGGCAATTAAGTCCAACTCTTTAATTAGCTTAATTTAATCTAATTTAATCATACCTAGTCAATTTTCAGATAATTATACTATAAAATCACATAAATTATGAGGGTCACGGAACATCAATCGGTTTCTAATTCGGCCGCCGATAAGGCCTTCAATTAGCAGTTTAAACATATAAACATGAACAGATAATCAGACAATCAAACAGATAGAATGCAATTAACTAACATATACTCAGTCAATTCAGTTTCAATTTCAGTCAGTCAGTTATCAGTCATTATCCGTTTCGTTTAACAGTAATCGGTGATTATCGGTAATCGGTCAGTCATTAATCAGTAAACAGTATGAGGGTTGTTACAGGAACCGAACCGCGGATTCAAAAAACCAATCCAAACCTATCAGATTGGACTGGACTGGATTGGATTACGGATTTCATGGATTCCTTGCTCAGCCCTAACATTCTTTCATCCAAGCAATCCATTTTGTACCAAACCCAAAATTAGAGAACAAAGAAAAAAGAAAGTTCCACTTGACTGAATCAAATGCTTTTTCAAAATAAAGTTTGATGATGATGCCTTTCTTCTTAGATTTTTTCGAGCTGTCCATAACTTCATTGGCAATGAGTACACCATCCAAAATGTTCCTATCTCCAAGAAAATCAGATTGAGTAACTCCAATTACATCAGGAATAACTTTTTTCAGCCTGTGAGTTAAGACATTGACAGGATCATGTATATAGAGCCCACCAAACTAATGGGTCTATAGCCCCCCAATCCCACAGAATTTTCATTTTTAGGGATAAGAGTGATGAAGGAATTATTGATCCCATATGTAAGCTTGCCATGAGTGTGAAAGTCTTTCATGAACATGAGAATCTCCTTTTTCATAACCTTCTAATATTTTTGGAAGCAAAGCAGGTTGAAACCATCTGGGCCTGGTGCTTTATTACCATTACACTCCTTAATGACTGCATTAATTTCAGCTTCAAAGAATTCTGCTTCTAGCTCTTGGAAATAGTGGTTCACTTGCACTGATTTGAACATACCACCCAAGCATGGCCTATTAGCCCAGTCTTCTGTGAACTGTCTCTTGAAGTATAAAAGAACCTCTTGCTTGATCTTATTAGGTTCTTCATGAATTTCTCCATTTACAAAGATAGAATTGATGACATTTCTATTTTGCCTACATCTGGCCATTACATAGAAAAATCTAGTGTTTTTGTCCCCATTAAGGGTCCAGTTAACTCTAGATTTTTGCTTCCACGACTAGTCCAACATTTTTCTTAGCTCCTAAACTTCACTTTTCAGTACCCTTCTTCTATCTCTTTCTGATTCAATCAATGGTCTTTCTTCAGCAGATGTGCCTAGATCATGTAATTCTACCTCAGCTGCTTTTAGCTTAGTTGAGATGTTACCAAAAACTTCACAGTTCCATTTCTTAAGAGCTGACTTCAACAACTTAAGCTTCTGCAACAAAGCATGCCCAGGTCCACCACCGACTGTAGCTTCCTTCCACGTGTTGTCCACAACAGAGGGGAAATTGGGATGTAAAGTCCAGGCATTGATAAACCTAAATGGCTTTGGGCCCCAATCCCTCTCATCCTCCCTTATCAAAAGAGGGCAGTGATCAGATAGCAATCTAGGTAAGCCCCATAACTTCAATTTGAAATTGATTAACCATTCAGGACTGAGCATAATTCTATCAATCCTACTTCACTTCTCATTTTCTTGAGCATTACACCAGGTGTATTTCCTCCCAAGCAATGGTAAGTCAGTTAACTCACATTTATATATGAATTCATTAAAATCTTTCATCCCCTTGTCCTTTTTAGAGCAGCCAATCATTTCCCTAATATTTCTTATCTCATTGAAATCTCCTCACATACACCATGGATTAGAAAAGATACTCTTTAGCTTAACAAGGCTTTCCCACAGTATGTTTCTACTACTAGCATCATTGAGAGCATATATATTCAACAATACACAATCAAAGGAATTGAGAAGTGTACTTGAGAGGAGAATGAATCTCCTATTGCTGTAGCAGCTATGTAGCTTGAAGATCTCTGGGTCCCAAATGTGCAGCACACCTCCAGCAAAACCTTCTGAATCAACTGACCTATATTCTATGCTTCTTCTTGACCATAAAGATCTGACTTCATTTTTTGAGATTGAAGTTTTTTTTGTTTCTTGAAAAAATGTTATTTCTACTTGCCTTTCCCTAATTAGCTTCATCACCTTTCCTTTTTTGCCAGCTTTACCCAAGCCTCTAATATTCCATGATAGTAGCTTCATTATTAATATGGGTTGAAACACCAAAATTTCACCTGGTTTGAGACTGCTTACTGTCTTCCTCGTTCCTCACCCTTATTTCTTTCTTTGTCTTTGAGTTCCAATTCAACAATTTTGTCAATTGTATCAAATTTCTTGCCTCTGAAGTTGAGCCCTGGGACTTTCCCTATCTGTATAATAGCTTAAGCTTCGTTTAGGACATGTCTACCCCTTCTATCACCATTCTCAGATGAAGCTGAAAGTGACATAGCTGCAACAGCTGCTATGAAGATGGCCTTTGTAGACAATCCATTTTTACCGACCTTAAGACTCAGACGTCACCGATTGAGCGCTCGATGATTGCGCATGTTGTGCTCGTTCTGAGGTTTCGGAGTTTCGGCTGAGAGCCTTACCCCCGGACCTCGGGACCCTTTTGTGCTTTGCTTCGGTTTGCGAACCAGGTCTTGTTTTCTCTTCCCAAAGGGAGGTAGAGGTCTTGTAGACCATCTCTCCGTGGCCATGGGCTACTTTTCGTGGTCGTAGGCCACTTTTCTCGTTTGGAGACCAGTTTCCGATTTTCGGAGCTGTCGACCGTGCGCCTTGATTCGAGACCTCTTAAGTTTCTCCGTTTCGCACGGTTTTTGGCACACGCCTTGTTTCCTCTATCTAGAGGGACAGTGTGGCCCGGGAGACCACCTTTGTTGTCGCACGCCACTTTCGAGGCTTAACAGCCTATTTTCGGGGCACCCAGCTGCGCGTTTTGACCCCTGAACTCTCGTTTTGCATCTGTCTTGGTTCGTTTTTGGCATGGACCTTGTTTTCGTCGTTTGGAAGGTGGTACAAGGGTGGGAGACCACCTTTTCTCCTTGGAGACCACTTTTCCCCCGCCGGCGGGTTTCCTTGTCAGGTAACTGGTCTCCCTTATTTTTGGGCCACAATTGCTGGTCTCCCACCATACCACTTGCTTGCATTTCATTTGGAGACCACCCTGGGAGGCTGTCAACCACTTGAACCTTTTGACCCTGGTCGGCCGACCACTTGAACTGGTCGGCCAGCTCCCATCAGTTCTGTCTTAGTGAGTTGATTCCAGTTGTGCTAGTTGGGAGGCATAGACTGTATCCTCCATACACGTGTATGGAGGATGTTTACCCTTGGTTTAAACTTCTAGGAGAAGCTTTAGTCCCTCTGGTCTATAAAGGAAGGGCTCCCATTCCTTGTAGAGGGTTCAAAAAAAAAAAAAATATGTCTAAGGCATACAAGACTTCTCCCTCTATATCTCTACATCCAAGCTCAAAAAGTGCATGGTTCTTGCACCTTTGCATACCATCTCCCAACCTAACCCCTCCACCATCACTCTAAGAATCTTGGAGGCCATTTTCAGAGGTTGAGAGGCTATCTTTGTGGTCCAGAGGTTGCTGGTCCTTTTGTGCTACAAGGGTAACACACTTTCTCCCTTTTAAGGCTTTATTTTGCTTCATCTTTTAGCTATACTTGAAAGCATATTTGAGCTTCGGTGTAAACTGAAAAAAATCTTATTTTGATGCCCTTAACATGTTTGTTTAAGATCATTTTTCTGTTGGGGGTCATCTACCCCCTTGCATGCTTTATTTTACCTTGTTTTGAGCCATGCCTTAAAGCATTTGTGTTGGCCTATGTTTGGCCTTTTAGCCACTAAAATCCAGTGGATTTTTAGTAGCTAGTATGCTATTTTGAGTGCCAAAATCAGAGAGGGGTGACCCTCTCTCTCCTTGTTTTGTTTTCTAGCATTTTTGGCCTTACAAAGGAGCTCTTATTTGCATGCTTCCAAGCCATGTTTCAGGCCATTTTTGATGAGTTTTAGGACCTGCATAGGCTCTATCCAGAGCTTGTTTTTCCATATTGGATGTCCATCTTGCATGTGTAGAATAACCCTTTTCATAACATATCAAAGGAGCATCTCATTCTTGCATGCATTAACCATGTTTCAATGGGTTTTTGGACTTTATTTCGCATGTCATACCTCTAAATTTTGCTGGTTTAGTGGCCTCTTGATTGCCTCACATGCTTGTAGTGCAAATCCTCTTTACTAGCTTACATTGCATGTTATTTTGGCCTTTGATTCTAGTACTTTTTGGCCATGCCTTAAACTGATTTTATGCATGTTTTGGACTGCCTTAGCTCTTTTTTTGGGCCTCATGGTCGAATGATGTTTTCTATGCATGGTTGTAGTTCAATACCCTTGCCTAGCTTTGAGTTTTGAAGCTTATTGCATGCGTATTTTGAGGTGTTTCCATGTTTTGGCATCATTGTGAATCATATTTCAGAGCTTATATGTATGCCATATTCCCATATTTTTCACTCTTTAAATGTGTTTGAGAGTTATGCATGAATACCTCATTTTTAGACCATTGCATGAGTTTCATTTCCATGCTTTGCGAGCCATCATTTTAGTCTATATTTGCTACTATTTTGGCCTGCATAAGGACTATTTGGGGCTGATTTGGCCATTTGAGTATTGGTTTGCATGCCTATAGTGTAATCCACTTCACTAATTTTGGTATTTGCGACATCCAGCATGCATTGTGTGAGGTGTTTGCATGATTCGGGACCATTTTGCATGTCATTTCAGAGTTAAAAAATATGTGATTGTATGCCATATTTCATGCTTACCATGCTTTGGTGGAGTTGCACTTTGTGCCTTAGGTTTGGTCCCTTGCATTTGTGCATGTTTGCATGTGTGTTGTTGCTTCATTTTCATCATGTTTGGCCACTGATTTGGGTGTGGCCGAGGCCAATCCATCCTGGTTTAAGTCCATCTTGCATTGTGTATGCCATATAATCCATGTTGTTGCATGTTCGATCATTGCATTGAGTATGCCTCGTTCATAACATCGCGTATGTTAGTGCATTGTGTATGCATGCCATATAATCCATGTGCATTGAGTATGCCATTGATTAGTACATAGCATTATGTATGCCATTTGCATGCTTGCATGTTATCCTTTGCATGTTTACATCATTTAGTCGCATTACATTTAGGATTGCATACTAGAGTTGTATTTTTGTACATGCCATGCCATTCTATTTGTTGCATTGTGTTTGGAGTAGAGTGTAGTCCAAACACGGGAAACGAGGAATGTTTCATACTCCAAGTGATCAAACGTGCCTCGATTTCCGGTCACCGACACTCTTGACCATCCATGATGGAGTTGTTGGTTTTAGTTGTTTATATGTGCATTCATGTCCTATTGAGTCGTGCAATCCGACTCTTCGGCCATCATGCATCGAGATGCGTGATTGGTGGCATGAGGATTGAGGACTACACTCCCTGGAGCTTGTGCAATGATGGGGAGAGTGGTCATGCACACATATGTTGAAAATACTTTGCCATGCCCCTTTCTCGCTCTCTGTTGCAGCAAACCGAAAACTAGCAACAAAAACTAGTCAGCAGCCTTCTGGAGCTTTGTACAGTGTTCTGGGACCAGTTGCAAACAGAGGCAAATCGGGGCATCGCGATGGATTTCCCGACAAGGCGACTTGAGCATGCATGCATCCCTATCATTCGGAACAGAGCTGAGGCAGTCCATTTCATGTAGCTTGCATGCTAATTTATTTGCTTCCTTAGTTTAATTTGTTAATTAATTAATGTAGTGTAATATTTAGCTGTAATTCGTTATTCATTTCGGTTGTGTAATAACTAGTTTAATTAGTTTAGATTAGCTAGTTGGTTGTGTATTATTCATTCGGACCCTCCGCGAGAGGGCAAACTTTGTAATAAGTGTGCGTGTGTGTGATGCATGCTTTCCAACCCCACGTCGTTCTCCTTTTTATTTACCAGCTTATGATGGTTAGTTTAGGGCACGTTTCAATTAGCATACTTATGTTCGCATGTTTGCATTCATTCATTTGTATTGCATGTACCGGGCTCGGCGCATCATACTAACTGCATCGTATTTCAATTCCAAGTTGAATATATGTTACCTGTAGCATCTCTTATGCCATCTTAGAATAGCCGAGCCTATCTTAGTTGCATTCTTGCATGTGTTGCATTAGGCATCTCAGCATAGTTAGGATTCATGCACGTTTTCTAATTAACTTCTTTCTTTGGCTTGGAATACTCGATAAGTATTTATGCTTTAGCATCCTTGCATGCATGTGAGTGACTGCCATGATAGCATGCTTACCATGAGGCTATTTGCTTATGTGATATAACTGCCTGAATGCCTGTGGGTGAAGGTTGGGTTGCTTGAATTGGAATAATTCGTTGAAACCCATGTTTTAGCCTACTTGTGAGTAGCAGACTTCAATCCATTTTCAAAACAAACGGATATGCGATGCTTTGTTCCAACTTAGGCAATCTAGTCTATACTTGTATACTGTGCGCATCAAATAGTAATTCTAGGTTAATAACCAGAATAAGAGCACATGTGTTTTCAAAAACAAGATATCATGTTTAGTAGTGGCCGATCTTTGATCGGGTGAGCGGGAGTGCTCATGAAATGACATTTCCCAATTATACCTAAGTTCCCGAGCCGAGGCAACTTTGGTGATGACAGACACGTGGCCCTAGGCACGAGTCAGGGTTTCCTAAATTCTCCCAAAATAAAATATTTAGGTGACTACTCTGTATCTGGCAAAGCAGACCATGTTTGGCACTTCTTTCTAAAAATCAATTTTTCAAAACGATTTGTCGGATTTGGACTCTTTGATGATTTATCAATCTCGTATTGCACTTTGCGAGATCAGATTAAGAACCGTGACATGGAGTTCGAACTGTAGTAAGCCCAATAAACAAAACGGGATTCCCTCCCGAGACGTTCGGGGACGTCTACAGCCTTTTTTAAAGGAAGCTTACTAGAGAAGGCACATTTATGCCCGTGAAGTCTGGCAAAGTTGGAGATGATTTCAAATTGTGAGAGTACTTTAGACTTTCCTTTCTTGCTCCCTTTCAATTTGACTTTAGATTTGGGCTTATTTTTTCCAAGTTGAGCTCCTTTTATATGGGGTGTATCTGATTGTAACTTGCTTTTTATGGGCCCAAATGATCCATCACTAATTGAGCTAATAGTAACAATTCTATTGAGACTTGTATCTGGTAGGCCATGCTTATAGAGAATATTGCCTAACTCAATTTCTAAATTTATGCCAGGCTTAAGCCCAACAGATGCACTGAGGCTTCTAATAAATCCAAATGTGTATAGATGGTCTTCTATCCTCTGATTGTCATTATTGGAAACTTGTCTGAGTTCAGCCATCTTCTCCTTAATTGGGTATGCCATGTGTGCACCATCCTCAAAGCTGCTCCCCATGCCATCTCTCCTGAGCTAAAGGCATGTTTGGCTTCCATTCCGTAACAAATTCACACCATTCCTGTATCCATTCATTCACTAAACTGAAATTTGTTTTCATCTCCTCTTTGGACTTGAAAGTTAGTACTACATCTCTCACTCCTCCTTGTCAAACTAAAGTATGGTTCAGCCCTTTATCTTTTAGTGCTTTCTTAATACTGGACAAAGTGTACTCATTTTTGAGTCTTGCTAGTATACTTTCATACAACCACCCATGGCCATTGTCATTCACTTTAATGGTAGTGCGAGTTCTACCTGGTATTGTGTCTTCACCTGTTTTTAGTGCATCAACAAAGGATTTACTAATGTGCTCTCCTCCATTACGTTGGATGTGGGCTACTCCATCTCTTCTTTTGTCTAAAGGATCTCTTCTGGTGGGAGTTGATTGAGGGTTATTTCTGTATTGTTCTCTGTTATACTCAACATATTTGACTTCGAGTGCCTTATTGTAACAACCCTCACCACTGTTTACCGATAAACTACCGATTATTGCTAAACTGAGACTGATTATGATTGGTAATCGAACTGATTGAAATACTGGACTGACTGATTGGAATCTGAAA
The DNA here is from genome assembly GCF_055761805.1 of Camellia sinensis. Lineage (NCBI taxonomy): Eukaryota > Viridiplantae > Streptophyta > Magnoliopsida > Ericales > Theaceae > Camellia > Camellia sinensis. The sequence continues at coordinate 66,451,531 of NC_138973.1, read as the reverse complement.
CTGAATTGATTAAGTATACCTGTTATATTGCATTTTTATCTGTTGCCTGTTTGATTATCTGTTCATGTTTCTATATTTAAACTGCAAATTGAAGGCCTTATCGGCGGCCGAACCGGAAATTGATTAGTGTTTTACGCTAATTGGGATTTATATGATTTTATGGTGTATTTATCTGAAATTCGATTTGGTATGGTTAAATTAGATTAAATAACATTGTATTACAAAGTACTTGTTTTACCAATTTTTCATCCTTGGTGGCCCACTATCTTAACATATTGAGCCTTGTACACACTTAGACAAACATTTTCTTCAACCATTTTGAGAGTTCTAGCCGACCATGAGAGAGTGAGGAAGAGAATTGAATTGTTCTAGAGAATTGGCTTGATAGACTTGAAGAGATTGTAGGAGATTTGCCTAATTGAACTTCTACACTTGTAATTGAAGATCTAGGAAAGGAATTCAACCTCTTAATTGTGTCCTTAAGTTGATTCTTGCATGGTTCATGTCTAATTGAGGAGCCAAGTCATGATTTAGTTCTAACATGTCGAATTATAGCTGAATTCATGCATGCATGCCTATATTATTGAATTTTGAGTTGATTCCATGGAAAATTGTCACATGCATGCTCATATTTATGTTAAGTCCATGAATTCATCTTGTCTTTGAAGATATTAGCTCAATAGAGCATGTATTTGAGGCTTGTAAGTTGTTTAACTTCATACATGTTGCATGTTGATCTTGTTCATGAAAATTGATTTGAAATTGGATTTAATTGATCTTCCTTTGGGCTTTGATTTTACAAATTGAGCTTTGAACCATGTTATACTATGTATTTGCAGATGTTTTCCAGGAAATGAGCCCAAGAGGATTGTATTTAATGCTTTGAAAGTTGAATTTGAGCTTGAGGTTCAAATCTGGAAATTCTAGATTTTGGACTTACGCTCGAGCGGGGTGACTGGCGCTCAAGCGTGAAATTCGTGCTCCTAGTATTTTGTTCTGTTTTTAAGTCAGCTCGAGCAGGGAAATTTACGCTCGAGCGTGACCTTGTGTCTTACGCTCGAGCGGATGTCGAGCGCCCAATCGAGCGTGATTTTCACCTATCCAGTACTTTTGACTGTTTTGCAGTACGCTCGAGCGTTTAAGTCTGCGCTCGAGCGGAAACCTTTGTCTGCATTTCCGCTCGAGCAGAGTAATCGACGCTCGAGCTGGAACCCTATTTTCTGAAAATTCTGAAAATGCTTTTAAAGTGCATCTTTGCATCCTCATTTCATCCTAGGCATTCTTAGGCCTAGTTTAAGGCATCTTAATGAGGATATAGATATAGAACCATACCGAGTCAAGTTAGGGATTAAGTTATTATCTTTCCCAACTGTGTAGCTTAGTGTGTGTTCAATCTGTAAACTGTGTAGGGTTGGCGACTGGGGACACGTTCTAGCGTAACTGTAGCCCATAACTCTGTGAGTAACAACTGTGTAAAGATATGTTCAAAAATGATTATTGAACTGTACTGTTTCTGAATTGATACTGTTAATAGAATGAATGTATGTCCTCTATTTTGAACTGTATTGTGGCATCCTTAGCAACTACTGTTACTGACTGTTACTGTTATAGAGATCTCTGTCGGTTCCCTTGTTAAAACCACTACTGTTTACTGATTGATGGCCATCATTGACTGTTCGGTCTTTCAAGACCTACTGTTTACTGTACTGTTATGCTAATGGATGCACCACATATGACTGTACTGACTGAACGACTGAAATACTGATTTAATGAACTATTTTCATTACTGTAAGGACATTCATTCTAAACCTCTTTACGTATTGTGTTATTCATTGTGCTTTAGCTCACTGCTCATAAATATATGTAGGTGTACAGGCACCAAACTGCGGCTAGTAGCGTCGGGGTAAGCTCCAGTTTTGTCAAGCCAACCACTGTGCCTCACTGCGAGGTTCCGAGCCTGTCAAGCAACGGTTTAGGGGTGTTTTAATTTTCCCCCGTCTGTCTCTGTAACTGTTTTGTTAACTGTATAGACTGTATAGACTGTTACTGTACTATTTATCAGGGATTAGGTCCCTGCTCTAAATGATTATAAATATCGTACATACTGTTATGCACTGTGTATATATATATATATATATAAAGTCTTTTTGGCATACAGACTGTCACAGCTCATTGGACATTGTTTATTTACTGTATTGGCTTCCGCCAGGCCCCTGTACTCTGTTTTACTGTATTATTGTTAAGTAGGCCTTCGGTAATCTCGGATTACTGGCCGGTTACGGTGCTAAACCCATAGGGGCGGGTTTGGGTCGTGACAGAATAGTATCAGAGCGATACTTACCACGAGTTATACCGCACACACGTGTCCAAATGAGCTATAGGATGTCCTAGAAAAGCGATTAGGGCATTGCATGAACTTGTTAAAGTATGTGTGACTATGACATAACTGAATATATGCTAATGTGAAAAACTGTTTAAGTATGCAACTGCTTATGTTTATAATTGCTATAACTGCTCATAGTGAAATAGATAATACAAGAACTGCAAATGAATCTGAATCCTCATCCTCTGAGGCAAGAATAGTAAGACTGGAGAGAATGATGGAACTCATAACTGAAAGATTAGGGCAGCAACAGAACCCACAACCCCCACCTCCTCCAGTACAGCCAGAGCCACCTGTTAATGATGACATAATTGCACTGACACATAAGTTCAGCAAGATAAAACTGCCATCCTTTCAGGGAGGCTTGGAACCGTTAAAAGCTGAAGCATGGGTCCTTGAGACAGAAAAGTTATTTGAAGTGTTTCCGTGCTCTGAAGCACATAAAGTACTGTTAGTTACCTTTACCTTGCAAGAAGAGGCCAGAATGTGGTGGATGCTCATCCGCGATGACAACACTGTAATGACTTGGGCTCAATTCAAATGAGCCTTCTTTGAAAAGTACTTCTCTCAGTGTGTCAGGGACAGAAAAGTAACTGAATTTGAACAGCTGAGACAGGGCACAATGTCCGTTGCTGAATATGAAACAAAGTTCACCGAGCTTGCTAGATATGCATCACACATGGTGGACACTGATTATAAGAAGGCCAGAAAGTTTGAAGGCGGCCTTAATGTTGCAATACTGGACAGAATTAATGTTTTGAAGCTACCGAATTATGTAAATGTTCTTGACCGAGCCTTGATGGCTGAATCGAACATCGAGGCACTGAAAACTGAAACACCAGCGTCTGAATGGCGTGGTAAAAGGCAGGGTTTTAAATTTAAGAAAGGCAAGCATAACCCATTGAACAAGAAACAGAATACGGGGACAACAACTAGCCCCAGCCAAGGGAGTGGTTTCATACCACCCTGTTCTGAGTGTGGCAGGAAGCACAAATGGGTCTGTTACAAAATATCTGGAGCCTATTACAGGTGTGGCAAGGTGGGCCACATGGTTAAAGACTACCCCTCTGCTCCACAAGCCAATAGTAAAGCTGCACCAAGTGTGGCAGCATCAATTGTTACACTAAAACCGAACCCCAAAGCTACCGGGAAAGAGCCCATGAGGCAGGGCCGAGTGTTCGCCCTAATACCCGGAGATGTGCAGAATACCGAGACCATTGTGTCAGGTATTCTCTCTATTTGTACTCAAAATACTTATGTATTGATTGATTCGGGGTCTACACATTCATATGTGTCGTATGCTTTTTCGCAAAAACTGAATAGGCCATTAGAACCCATGAATTATCTGTTAGCCGTATCATCACCCGTTGAGGGATCCATGACTTGTGCATATATGTACCCTGCTTGTGAAATTATTGTTGGAGATGCACATCTGTATATTGATTTACTGCCACTGAACATTGATCATTTTGACGTAATATTGGGAATGGACTGGTTAACGAAATATCATGCTACTATAGACTGTGTAATGAAACAAGTAGTTTTCCGTCCACCTGGTTTGCCTGAATTTGTGTTTAATGGAAGTGGAGTAGTACCTCCTCCGTATTTGATTTCATCTGTGAAAGCTTGTAAATTGATTAAGAATGGATGTAAAGGGTATCTGTGTTCTGTATTGACTGTATCTACTGATGATAAGGCTAATGTGAACAGTATTTCCATAGTCAGAGAATTTCCAGATGTTTTTCCAGCTAATCTGCCAGGGGATTTGATTGACAGGGAGATTGAATTCACCGTTGATGTGATTCCGGGTACCCAGCCAGTATCTAAAGCTCCTTACCGAATGGCTCCGATTGAATTGAAAGAATTGAAAGTGCAACTGCGGGAACTGTTAGATAAGAAGTTCATCAGGCTCAGTACTTCACTGTGGGGCGCACCTGTTTTGTTTGTGAAAAAGAAAAACGGCTCACTGAGACTGTGTATTGACTACCGCGAACTGAACAAGGTAACTGTGAAAAATAAATACCCATTGCTACGTATTGATGACTTATTTGATTAGTTACAGGGTGCTCAAGTGTTCTCTAAGATCGACCTCAGATCAGGATACCATCAGTTGAAAGTTAAACCAGAAGACATTGACAAAACTGCTTTTTGAACGAGGTATGGACATTACGAATTTTTAGTTATGCCTTTCAGAGTTACCAATGCACCTGCTGCATTTATGGACCTCATGAACAGAATCTTTAAACCGTACCTTGATGACTTTATTGTTGTATTCATTGATGACATACTGATTTACTCCAAAAGTATAGAAAAACATGAACATCATCTGAGACTTGCCCTACAGACCCTAAGAGAACAGAAACTTTATGCTAAACTATCTAAATGTGAATTTTGGCTTGATCATGTTATGTTTTTGGGGCATGTTGTTAGCAAAGATGGAATTTCAGTTGATCCACAGAAAGTTGAAGCGGTAGTAAACTGGCCTAGACCAACAAATGTGACAGAAGTCCGAAGCTTTTTGGGTTTGGCTGGATATTACAGAAGATTTGTCAAAGACTTCTCCAAAATTGCCTTACCGTTGACTCAGTTAACTCAGAAGGGGATACCATTTGACTGGACTGACCAAAGGGAATCAGCATTCCAAGAGTTGAAAACTCGACTTGTAACTGCACCGATTCTTACCCTACCTTCAGGTACGGATGGTTTTACTGTATTTAGTAATGTTTCTCATAAGGGTTTGGGATGTGTTTTAATGCAGAATGGGAAAGTTATTGCTTATGCTTCCTGACAACTGAGACGGCACGAAAAGAATTACCCAACCCATGACTTGGAACTTGCCGCAGTGGTATTTGAATTAAAAATCTGGCGTCACTATCTGTATGGGGCGACATGTGAGGTATATACAGATCACAAGAGTCTGAAATACTTCTTCACACAGAAAGAACTGAACATGAGACAGCGGAGATGGCTAGAACTGATTAAAGACTATGACCTGCAGATTTTGTACCATCCGGGAAAAGCCAACACCGTTGCCGATTCACTGAGCTGAAAATCGATTGGAAATTTAGCCTGTTTGTTCACCGGGCAGAAAGAATTGCTTTGTGACCTTGAAAAATCTGAAATTGAAATTGTTTTGCAGGAACAAGGTGGAACAATAGCTGCTATTTCTGCTCAACCGGCACTGATTGAAGAAATTAAAGAGAAACAACAATCGGATGACTTCTTGAAAAAGATCATCGAAGAAAGGGGAACTAAACCAAGATCGGGTTTCAAATTTGAAAATAATGTACTGAAATTTCAAGAAAGACTGTGTGTACCGAATGACACTGAACTGAAAAGAAGAGTTCTGCAAGAAGGCTACAATTCAAAAATGTCTATCCATCCAGGGAACACGAAAATGTACCAAGATTTGAAATTGAATTTTTGGTGGCCGGGAATGAAGAAAGAAATTGCTGATTTTGTATCGAAATGTCTTCATTGCCAACAAGTTAAAGCCGAACATCAACGACCCGCAGGCTTATTGCAGCCCTTACCCATACCGGAATGGAAATGGGAACATATCACCATGGATTTTATTGTGGAATTACCTCGCTCCAGTAAAGGTATGGACTCGATTTGGGTTATTGTTGATAGACTGACTAAATCTGCTCACTTCTTACCTGTTAAGACAATTTATAATGCAAACAAATTGGCTATACTCTATATTGATGAAATTGTTAGACTGCATGGAGTGCCTATGTCCATTGTTTCTGACAGGGATTCAAAGTTTACATCGAGATTTTGGCAAAGCTTACAGACTGCATTGGGTACTGAATTGAGACTGAGTAGTGCTTATCATCCTCAAACAGATGGCCAGTTAGAAAGGACCATCCAGACTCTGGAGGATTTACTAAGAATGTGTGTCCTTGATTTTTAGGGAAACTGGGAAAGCCATTTGCCGTTAGCCGAATTCACCTACAACAACAGTTATCATTCAAGTATTGGTATGGCGCCTTTCGAGGCATGGTATGGCAGAAAATGTAGGTCTCCGATTTGCTGGGCAAAAGTTGGAGATGGGCCTTTGCTTGGGCCCGAGATTGTATATGAAACGACTGAGAAAGTGAAACTGATACAACAGAGACTGAAAACCGCACAGAGTATGCAGAAAAGTTATGTTGATGTCAGAAGACGAGACAAAGAATATGAAGTAGGTGATCACGTGTTTGTGAAAGTGACACCGATGAAAGGCCAGACTCGTTTTGGAGTTAAAGGCAAGTTAGCACCAAGATATGTCGGACCGTATGAGATTATTGAGAAAATCAATCCGGTGGCGTATCAAGTTGCGCTTCCTCCTGAAATGGAGCATATACACAACGTCTTCCACATTTCTATGTTGAGGGATTACCTCCGGGATCCTTTCCATGTGATAGAGCCTACTCGTGTAGTGCTGAGTGATGACTACACTTACGAGGAATGGCCTATTCAGATTGTAAACAGACGGATCAAGAAGTTGAGAAACAAAGAGATCCCGTTAGTAAAAGTCGACTGGCAAAACTATGGTGGCGTGTATGCCACTTGGAAAAGGGAAGATGACATGGCTAAAAGATATCCTGAACTGTTTCCACTGAATCCTGTTTTCTTCCAAAACGAAGGTAACTCGAGTTTAGAGGACTAAACTCTTTTTAAGGAGGGGAGACTGTAACAACCCTCACCACTATTTACCGATAAACTACCGATTACTGCTAAACTGAGACTGATTATGATTGGTAATCGAACTGATTGAAATACTGGACTGACTGATTGGAATCTGAAACTGAATTGATTAAGTATACCTGTTATATTGCATTTCTATCTATTGCCTGTTTGATTATCTGTTCATGTTTCTATGTTTAAACTGCAAATTGAAGGCCTTATCGGCGGTCGAACCGGAAATTGATTAGTGTTTTACGCTAATTGGGATTTATATGATTTTATGGTGTATTTATCTGAAATTCGATTTGGTATGGTTAAATTAGATTAAATAACATTGTATTACAAAGTACTTGTATTTACCAATTTGCCATCCTTGGTGGCCCACTACCTCAACATATTGAGCCTTGTACACACTTGGGCAAACATTTTCTTCAGCCATTTTGAGAGTTCTAGCCGACCATGAGAGAGTGAGGAAGAGAATTGAATTGTTCTAGAGAATTAGCTTGATAGACTTGAAGAGATTGTAGGAGATTTGCCTAATTGAACTTCTACACTTGTAATTGAAGATCTAGGTAAGGAATTCAACCTCTTAATTGTGTCCTTAAGTTGATTCTTGCATGGTTCATGTCTAATTGAGGAGCCAAGTCATGATTTAGTTCTAACATGTCGAATTATAGCTGAATTCATGCATGCATGCCTATATTATTGAATTTTGAGTTGATTCCATGGAAAATTGTCACATGCATGCTCATATTTATGTTAAGTCCATGAATTCATCTTGTCTTTGAAGATATTAGCTCAATAGAGCATGTATTTGAGGCTTGTAAGTTGTTTAAGTTCATACATGTTGCATGTTGATCTTGTTCATGAAAATTGGTTTGAAATTGGATTTAATTGATCTTCCTTTGGGCTTTGATTTTACAAATTGAGCTTTGAACCATGTTATACTATGTATTTGCAGATGTTTTCCAGGAAATGAGCCCAAGAGGATTGTATTGAATGCTTTGAAAATGAATTTGAGCTTGAGGTTCAAATCTGGAAATTCTAGATTTTGGACTTACGCTCGAGCGGGGTGACTAGCGCTCAAGCGTGAAATTCGTGCTCCCAGTATTTTGTTCTGTTTTTAAGTCAGCTCGAGCAGGAAAATTTACGCTCGAGCGTGACCTTGTGTCTTACGCTCGAGCGGATGTCGAGCGCCCAATCGAGCGTGATTTTCACCTATCCAGCACTATTGATTGTTTTGCAGTACGCTCGAGCGTTTAAGTCTGCGTTCGAGCGGAAACCTTTGTCTGCATTTCCGCTCGAGCGGAGTAATCGACACTTGAGCTAGAACCCTGTTTTCTGAAAATTCTGAAAATGCTTTTAAAGTGTATCTTTGTATCCTCATTTCATCCTAGGCATTCTTAGGCCTAGTTTAAGGCATCTTAATGAGGATATAAATGTAGACCCACACCGAGTCAAGTTAGGGATTAAGCTATTATCTTTCCCAACTGTGTAGCTTAGTGTGTGTTCAATCTGTAAACTGTGTAGGGTTGGCGACTGGGGACGCGCTCTAGCCTAACTGTAGCCCAGAACTCTGTGAGTAACAACTGTGTAAAGATATGTTCAAAAATGATTATCTTCTGAACAATTGAACTGTACTATTTCTGAATTGATACTGTTAATAGAATGAATGTATGTCCTCTATTCTGAACTGTATTATGGCATCCTTAGTAACTACTGTTACTGACTGTTACTATTACAGAGATCTCTGTCGGTTCCCTTGTTGGAACCACTATTGTTTACTGATTGATGGCCATCATTGACTGTTCGGTCTTTCAAGACCTACTGTTTACTATACTGTTATGCTAATGGATGTACCACATATGACTGTACTGACTGAACGACTGAAATACTGATTTAATGAACTGTTTTCATTACTGTAAGGACATTCATTCTAAACCTCTTTACGCATTGTGTTATTCACTGGGCTTTAGCTCACTGCTCATATATATATATAGGTGTACAGGCACCAGACCGCGGCTAGTAACGTCGGGGTAAGCTCCAGTTTTGTCAAGCCAACCACTATGCCTCACTGCGAGGTTCCGAGCCTGTCAAGCAATGGCTTAGGGGTGTTTTAATTTTCCCCCGTCTATCTCTGTAACTGTTTTGTTAACTGTATAGACTGTTACTGTACTGTTTATCAGGGATTAGGTCCCTGCTCTGAATGATTATAAATGTCGTACATACTGTTTTGCACTGTGTATATATATATATATATATATATATATGAAAAGTCTTTTTGGCATACAAACTGTCACAGCTCATTGGACATTGTTTATTTACTGTATTGGCTTCCGCCAGGCCCCTGTACTCTGTTTTACTGTATTACTGTTAAGTAGGCCTTCGGTAATCTTGGATTACTGACCGGTTACGGTGCTAAACCCATAGGGGCGGGTTTGGGTCGTGACACTTATCCTCAACCCACAACCCATTAACTTTCTGAACTGCTATGCTTGCTGCAACCGAGCAATCGAATCTCATGAATCCAAACCTTGTGTTTGTTGCCTTCCTCCTCTTTTGTGGGATAAATACATCCTTGACTATTCCAAACTTAGTGAAAAGTTTGAACAGACCTTTAAGGTCCAATGAGTGTGGTAGATTATCCACAAACACAGTGAACCAGCCCTTCGTTGAACTTTTGCTCCATGCTCCTCTGCCTTGCCTCTGCTTCACCACGGGAATCCAACCTCCTTGCTCCATTTTCCCCAATTGTATTGCTTAGCTTGTAGGGTTTCACAAAATTGTCTTTTAACTATCAATTGTTATTGTTTTAAAGACACAAAATTGTCTTTTAACTATCAATTCAACCTCTATAGAAATGCTAATCATACCATTTGGGGGTTCATAGTTCCATGGAAATGCTAATTCTATCCCATTTTTTCACAAGCAAACATGGTCTAAATAGGGTTGACGAATTACTAATGGGGTTGAGCGAATACAGAGGAAACAATTTTCTTTTTATTCCTTTTGTTTAGGGTGGCAATGTTGCGCTGGAAGCAAGGAAGCATATTTCCAGTAAGGGTGTGTTTGGTAGCAAAAGAAAGGAAAATTTGTGATTCTACTTTCTTGGTTTTCCATTCCCATGCTAAGTTTTTGGATTTTTTTAATGAAGTAGTGCACTTGTTTGCTTCATGAGTTGGGGGGAGTTATTGCTTTAGGAAGTGGGATCTATTTATTCTCCTTTCTGCAAGTATAGAAGTGGGTTGGAATGGAAGTTTTGCATGCACCAAATTGATCTTGTCTCTTTATTTTTATTTTTTGGTTTCTTTAATGGGCCCTACCTAATGTGAAAGTGAATCTATTTTTATTTTTATTTTTATTTTGTTGTTGTTTCATCTTGAGAGCAAATCCCCAATTTTCTTATTTTACAAATTTAAAATAAAAATAAAAATAAAAATAAAAAATAAAAAATAAATATTCATACAAAAAATTAAATTGATCTAATATCAATTCATATTTGTATGAATATATTTTTAAAATTATAGTTATCATTTATATTTTTTTATAAGATTTGTAATATGATAAAGTAGTTATTGAAATTTAATCAACTTAAATGTTTATATAAATGATCTGTTGAAAGTATTTTATAATTTGAACGGTTTTAATTACTAAAATTACATGGGATGAATCCAAAATAATAGAGTTGTTTGTTGTAGTTTAAAGGAACTAATTATAGTTTATTTAATTTAAGACTTTATACTTATAACTTATTAAGTAAAAAAAAAAAAACTTTAAAAAATATTAATTATAGTATAAAAATTAAGAAAAATTTACTTTATAATTATTAATTTTTAACTTCTAATAAACTCTACCATATAGGCTAAGGACTGTTTTGAAAAGTTATAGTTAAAAGTCACATTTTAATTTTTAATTTATTAGGTCACATTATTTTTTATTTTTTAAAAAAATTAAAAAATTATTTTTTAATTAATTTTCAAAACAAGAATTGAACTCTCCGACCCAAATTAAGAACAGTAAGCAAACCTGATTCATATGAAGAAACTGGGGGTGGTGGGGTTGCTGTCAACAGCTGTCTGTCTGTCTTGTCCTAATTGCCAGCTTGGTTTGTGGGGGCTGGTACACTGGTCCCCCACTATCCTACTAAAATATCATGGGAAAAATAATAAGACAATGAGTGATAGTACTAATTAGTGCTATCACTAATGATGTGTCAAGTGTATTTCATTATGAATGATTTGATATTTTAATTTTGATGTTGTATTTTTTTTCTTTTTTATTGAGTGTCATGTCATTAGTGGTCTTTTTAGAGTTCCGAAATTAGTGGTCTCTAGCATTGTTGAAAATAATAATACAATATAACAGTCAAATAAAATTTATAAATTAATGAAAATAAAATTCACATTTTAATAATTAAATTATTATTTTTTTTATAATTTTATTTTCACTGTCATCAGTATCAAGCTATTATCAAAATAACAAAAAATATATATATATAACAGGTTTTTTTGGGTAATTAATATATATAACAAGTGATTTTACCAAATTTTTTATTTTTAATTTGACAAAAATACAAATTTAAGGAATATTTTTAAATTTAAGAAAAAAATTATCTTAAAAAAATGTAAAATTATATGAAAATAATGAGTATTTTTATTCATTATTAATTTTTATTAAATTAATTTTTTTACTTTTAATTTTTTTAAAAAAAATTGGAAATTAAACTATATATATATATATATATAGAGAGAGAGAGAGAGAGAGAGAGAGAGAGAGAATGAATGGAGAAGATAGGGAGTGATTATTTGGTTTGGTGGCTTTGGAGGATTGGTTTATATCATTTATCATTTCATATTTGTTAAGTTATTTTTTTAAAATATAATAGAAAATATTAAATTTTATTATTTTAATTAATAAATATTAAACTAAGACATCACTTGATATTGCCTTCGGAAGGGTTTGAGTGTTGTATGGAGTGTTTTGAAAAGTTAGTAAAAAGTTAATTTTTAATTTTTTTAATGATTTTTTTGTGATTTTTTTAGAAAAAATTGGTAGAAGAATTTGGTAAAAAACCAGAGTTTCCAAATTGCCCCTATATATATTTGTGTTAATTTTCATAAATATATATAAATTATCTTATAAAATCGCATAATTTCTAACAAACATACAAAAAAAAATAATAATAATTTTTCTAGATTAACTTATATATTTATAAAAACTTACATAATTTTATAAAATAACTTACATATAATTATAAAATTTTACGTAAATATATATAGTATGCCCTTACACACATAAAAACATAATTAAGCAAAAAATAATAATTTATCGAAGATAGGGGTGTTGTCCCTATCACGATCCAACGTCACCACACCATATTGCTGACCTTTCTTCTGCGTCTTCTCTCATGTGCTTTTTTTCAATTTGTTTTGTTTTGCTTTCTTCTTTGTTGCATTTTTGTACTACCTGCTCCCTAACAAATGTCTTTTCAAATTTTGATTGAAGTCAATCCCCCTCATTTGAAAAAATTTTTAAAAAAAATTTAGAACAAATTTCATTTTACCAGTATAATTTGAGTCATATGTAATTCACCCTTCTAATATTTAAAAATAATCACATAATTCTTATATAATATGGAATAAAGTGCATACAAACCTCTTGTCCACAGTTCATTCTTACTCAGCAACAACCACCCAATCACAACTTCTTAATAATTTGAACACAAATTCACACTAATTGCAAATTTTGTTTTATATAATTTTTTTAATTTAGAGCTTTTATTTACTATGGTTGCCAACGTCCACCCAGCATAGCCCATTCCCACACAACAATCAACATTTAATCACAGTTTTTCAATGAGGATTAAGGGTCATTGATGTGCTAAAAGCACAACACTGACTGTTGTGCCTCAATATAAAGTGTATTATGAAATTATTTTTATAATTCGAATCGTTCATTGTATAGAGTTTGTTGAATACTTTGTACCTAACAAAATTATATTAATCGGATATCAATAATTATATGATCGAATTATATAGTTATTAATATCCGATTAATATGATTTTTAGTAGGTATGAAATACTCAACAAATCCTACAAAATGAACGGTTCGAATTATAAAAATAAGCCTATAATACACCTCAAATTGAGGCACAACAGTTATTATTGTGCTAAACAGCACAACAGTGACCCTTAATCCTTCCAATGATCTTGCACCCATTAATTGTACTATTTATTTATTTTATTTTGATTTAGAGCCTTCGTTTTGTTAGTGATGTTGCTAAAAATTCAACTCAATGAATTTTGTTGTGATAATTAAGCAAATATACAGAGATTCATTTCTTGGTTCTCTCTCTACTTTCTTTCTTCACTCTCTAGACTCTATTTTTGTTGGTATTTTTTATAATTCAACTAATCTTTGCTATAAAAAAAAATATATATATATATATATATAAAAGCTATATATGTGAGTATATATATGTATGTTGCAATCGGTTTAACACCTATTTAAACCCATAATATAATTATTATCAAAATTAAATTAGAATTACTTTTATAAAGTAGAGAGAGAAACGAAAGTGGCAGGAGATGGGTTTCCATAGCAGACAAAAGTAACAACTCACATTCGAAGATGCAAGGCCATTTTATAACCAATAGGTATATTTATATGAGCTGAATGGTTATTGTGATGTTTTCCAACAAGTATAGGAAGTGTTGATGGATATGTAGAAATGGAGTAGATAGAGATATAGTAGAGAGAGAAAAAAGAATGGCATTTTTTATGAATTTGAAGTTGTGTAAGGGATATTTTTGTCTTCAAAATGAGCCTACTCTCCACAGTGATTCTCACATTCTGTTATGTGAGATAAAAAAAAAAGCAAACAATATAATTTAGTCTAAAATCACATAACGGTTATGTAGTTATTTTCAAATATTACGGAGTAAATCACACATGACCCAAACCACAAAAGATAAAGTAAAAATTGCCCAAAAATTTATAAAATATTCACATCACATTAGTATTGGTGGAACTCAAATACATGTAAATGCACCTTTTTATATTTATTTAAAATATAGATTATCTTTTGTTATTTCAAAAAATTGTATTTGACAAGAGTAATTAAAAAATTAAAATCCCTCACTTGAATTATTAATTGAAATAAATTTTTGACATTATTAAAAATTATTAATTAACTTGATAATATCTTAATAAAAATGATCATTTATTATTAAATTAAGAATTTTAAGGGGGTAAGATATAATTTTCAAAAATACTAAAAACAATTGATAGTTTAAATAAATCTCAAATGTATAATTTTTAATTTATTCAATTTTTTATACCCCTACCATTTACTCTCAAATAATCAATTGCTTAGTTGTCGGTGACAAATCGGAGCCACGTGTACAAATCATCGCCTTAAGTTGTTTTAGGGCCAAGTTTTACGTGGGCTACAATAATAAAAGTCACACCTCTCGTTACGGAAATTAGCCCACAACACGAGGCCTAAAGCCCAATTCCAATATTAATATTTTAGTTTTTGACCCAAAAATTTATTTATTTTTAGGGAGAATTATTTATAAGTCCTATTTTGGAGGCTTATGGTACAATGGTCTTAAGTAAAAACTTATGTTCCCATAAGTATTATGGGAAGTTACTTGACACACTTACCTTTAATGGTAGTTGTTAATATCATAAATAATATAAAAACCATATATAAGAAATTGAATGTTACCATAGATCATATCCATATGAATATGAATTTGAAATTCAAAATACAGGTGATATGTGGAAATTATAGGTTCAGTTAGGCAAAATTTTAGGGAACAAAAAGAAGTAGATATGTTTTGTGGCTCTACGCTAATGTGAACGACTGATTCAGTTGATAACATTTTGAAACCCATCACGAATAGGAGAAAGGACGCGATTCGAACGACACGTTCGACGGGAAGGTGCTAACGAAATACCGTTTCCGGTAAACGAGGAGGAATAATGGCTCCAAAACGTAAGTGTGGATTTGCCCTCTGTTTTGCAATGTTCATTCATTTGATTTTGATTAACAATCCAGAACTAGGGTTTATGTGAATATGGGGTTTTTGATAATTTCGGTTAACTTCAGTCATAATATGTAATGTTAGTTGTATGTTTTGTGAGTTTTGTGAGGAATAAAGGATTTTATAGTTTCTGATTTTAAAATAATATGTATGCGGGGGTTAGATGGGGGTTCAGCGGGTTATCCAGTATGGGTGTTTTGTGCTTGATTCGTTGTTGTATTGCCTAGTATGTGGTCTATTTGTTTTTGTTTTTTTTCGAACCACACAAAGTATCGTGTTTTGTAGACTGTTTTTGGGGGTTTCTCGTTGTGGTAGGATGTCGTTTTGTTGTGCGCATTAACTTTAAAAAATAAGTTGTTAGATGTGAATGGTGCCACATCTTTGTGTTATGTGTTGTACAGTTAATGAATGTGATTGTGACCCAATGTTAAATTACTATTTAATGTGAGTGGAAGCACATGTAGGACTGTGTGTATAGTGCCACGTTGTGGTACAGTGTTGTTTGGTTGTTTTTATTTAGATATAAAATAAGTTGTCGAACGTAGCTGGTGCCACGTCCTATTTTGATGTACTTTAAGGTTTGTGAATGTGTCAAGATATTCGAGGGACAGTGTTTGTAAATTGTGACATGGAGATGAACAATGAAAGTAACATGATTTGAGGTGTGTAGTTGTCGTTTCATGTTAACATATGAAGAGGTCACGTTCGTGTTCGTAGTGGTTTTGGTTGTCAAGCTTCACATAGCACATTTTTGTTTATTTTTTGGTTCAGATTTTTGCATTAAGCGGTATACGTGACATTATTCATGGTTACGTCGAGTACTTCACAGTCACATTTGAAAGCATGTCCATGTATGTGGGTGCATAATTACTTCTAAATTTCTGAATTGTGTGACGGTAATTTTCGTTATAATGTCTATTGGAATTCGCGGGAAGAATATTACATGTTTGAATTGTGAATGTGCAACTGAATATTTAGGACAACGCTAATTGATTGTCACAGTTAGTCGAATAATGCGCATAACACAACATCGGGATGTGGTTATGGTTTCACTTGAACATTTTAAATTATCACGTTCGTGTTCGTGTTTGTAGTTTGTTGTACATCAATATTCACGTAGGTCAGTCTTGTTTACATTTTGACATTATTTAGCGAATTGGCATGTCTCCCATTATTGAAGTTCACGTTGTATACTATACTGGCTTTTTTGTGAACAGGTGTTTAGTTATGTGTTAAGGTATGAAATATTTGTTGGAGCAATTTCTATATCATCATAAGTTGGTGTTATGCGGGTCGAATAATATGCCTACGGGTTGTGGTTTGTGTTGGGTAGATTTGGTTCATGTTTGAATTTGAACATGTTGCATTGTCTCACACAACAACACATGCACAAAGTGGCACGCACATACACATGTCCTTTAAATGTTGTCACGTTCGTTTTCGGGGTGTGTTACATGGAAATTGACTCATTTCACACTATGGCTTTTATTGTGACATTAGTTGATAAAATGGCATGTGCCACGTTATGCTAGATATTGTGTTTTGGGCTGAAGACGTTAACCTCCATGTTTGTTATTTTTTAATTTGTTGTAATGAAACAACAGTGTTGTGGTGCTTTGAATCACAATGCTATTGTGTCATTTGGATTATGTTTACATAATTTATAAGTACATTCATACTAAAGAATGATGTGAATTAAATGGTGTCTACTCAGAAAAGACATGTTAAACTAACACAAGTGAAGCGTAATGGAATGTGAAAATGTTGTAATTAATTTTAGCGTTTATTGAATGAAGTAAACACAGTTGTTGAGGCATACGTAGAGAATGTTTTGGTCTTGACATGTTGTATTGTCATCCAATTAGAATGTTAATGTACGGTGTGGGTATGTGAATAGGTTTGAATTGAATACATGTACAACCACATGTTATTGTACCACATTTTAATATTCATGAGGAACATATTAACATATATTGTTACATATTGCTATTAATTTACATATTCATATAAGTTACTAGTGGGCACTTGTTTGTATACAAAATGTGAAATATTTGTGGCATGTTTTTCAGGAGGAACAATTAAAGGTACACCACAAAAGGGGTCCAAGGCGAAAGTGAACATCTGTGAAGGGACTACATCTGGTAAAAGACGACAGTGTCTAACTCCGTCACGGAATGTAGGACAAAGTAGTGTTCGAAAAGGAAAAAAGTTGAAATATGAGCCTCAATAACCACTGACCAAACAACCAAGATTTTGCTACCATTCCAACATCCCTGGAATTGTGAAGCTGGTGGCAACGTCAAATCTGAAAGATGAGCATTTGCATCATCTTCAGAAAACACCGTTTTGGTTTCTGTTGGATGCAATGTGCAAAACTGATCTAAACCAACATGAATTCCAAAAATGCGATGACATTATAATGAGGATCATTTAAACATTTGTTCCAAAGAGGTCTGCTTTCATGATTGGTGGTAAACACATTGAGTTGACGAGCATCGATATACAACTAATATTTGGAATTCATGGTGGGAAGAAGAGTTTAGATGTATCACATGGGCTAAGACTTCTGACTGACTTCATCCAATGAAGGTGTCCCAACATAGCACACATAAACTTGAAGACCATTAAAGAACTGTTAATGGATGCATTAATCGGGAACACTAGTCAAGACCACCAGGTTGTTGCAAAGTTACTGTGTTTGTACTTATGTGAAAAGTTATTCTTTGCCACTTCGGGCGAGACCGTGGGATGGGGGTTCGTCCGAGTTGTTGAGGATCTAGAGAACATGAAAGCATATGATTGGGTTAGAGCAATCTGCGCAACTTTGATAAAGTCAATTAAGGGATTTTACTCTAAGCCTGAGAAAGTTACTGGTTATGTAACTGCCCTACTTGTAAGTGCTCTGGTTTTTTGTTTTTCCCACATTATAATTTTGATTTTGTTTGGTAGCTTTGGTACGTGTATTTGTTTCGAATAAACTTGACAACTTATGTTTTTAACCCATGGTTACGTAGTTTTGGATATGTGAGCATACTAACTTGATACATACTGATCGTAGAGATGGATTTCCGAGGTTTATGAAATGGAATATCAGCAAGTTGGTCACAAAGATAAGAGCAGTGGACATCAATCAGCCGTATGATGTTGAAGTATGAATTTGTGTACTATTAGCATAAATATGAGATGTGGCAATTTCTATTTGTGATTTTTATTTTTTATTTTGTTTGTAGGTTGTGGTAGGAGAGCTGCACATGAGTCATTCTGAACGGAGTATCACGAAGGCGAAAGATGTTAAGGAAATTGGAGCAAATGCCGAATGTTCGTATCGCAGTGGAGTTGGTGGGAATATGGGCTCGACTATTAGGACAATTGTAGATGGCAGCATTTTGGGTTCAATTGATGGTATTCGTGTCTATGGACTGGACAACGTAAAGCAAAATGTACAAAATGAAAGAGATGTCAACAGAGGTGGTGCTGATAGTAATGGTCATTGTGGTCAGTGTGCGTCTACATCTGAAGAATACCAGAAAGCATTGGTAAAAATTGGTGTGCTCGAGATAGAACTCCACTGTAAATCTGATGTCATGTTTTCTTTAGAGACACAACTGTCAACAATGAGGACATTATATGAAGAAAATGTAGGAAGTTAGCACATGAAATCACACTGACCAATAACCAGAAAGAATATGACATTGAAAGGATGAAGCAGCTAGTGGATGAGATTAATGACAAAAACGCGAAGCTTGTAGAACAGTTGAAAGAGTACGCAGTGCATGAATACACGCAAGCAGCTGCTGGTGTACAGAAGATAATGCAAAGTAATCAGGACATGTACCATTGTGAGGCAAACATACTTGACATTATGCCATTGTCAACGTCATCTCCATCTGATGTGAATGAGAAGACAGAGTTACGAGGGGTGGATACTCATGTGACCCCGACCACCGACATTGGGCATGTGGCGTGTGATGTGGATATATTGCCTGGGATAAGTCAAAATACTAGAACAACAACTGCATTGTAGAACTCGCTTGTGAAAAACATTAAAAATAAAAATAGGAAAGAGCACAAACTGCTAGAGTATGAATACCCATTGGTTTTGGGGAGGTTGATGAAACCATCTAATAATGGTGTGGTCAATGGGGGTGAGTGTGCCGATAAACAAATAATACAAGATGAGATCGTAAAGGTTGAAGACCTTGCAGAGCCGAAGAGGACATTTTCTTGGTTCGATTGACTAATCGTTTGCCGATCTGGAAGTTATTATCAACGCAAGAGAAAGACAAGCTTAAAGAAGCGTACGAGAAAGGGGGGGACATGTAAGTTTCGCAACTTACTATTACTGTTTTGCATTTGTACATGAATTTAGTGTTCAACAAATGTCTTGTTTAACTGGTAGTGTGCAAGTCTGGACTGGGCAGAATGGTTCATATTCTGTCTTTCAATGACATACGGGCAATCGTTGAGGGGCTGACGTTACGAGGCAATGTAAGTATGGTATCCCTAATTATTCTTCAAAATTTTGAAGCTTCTTAACATGCGTATGCAATTTATGTAAATGTATACGAAGGAAGCAAAATCATAAATGTTTTATTTGTGCACGTAAGTGATTGATGTATACGCGAAAATGCTGATGTACGAGCAGCAGATCAAGGCGTCTGCATCCACGGATGAAGAAAAATCATACATTTTCAGCACGTTATGTTTGGTAAGACGTGGCCTTTGATGAATTGATTTTAGTCATTTTGTGTTTGTGCCAATGAACACAAAAATGAATGTGTGCAGCCTACGATTAGAGATGTGGGCAAAGATATATGTGACAGGTACGTGCGTGCCCCTCATGCCCTCAAGACCAGATATATTCAATTCTCAATCCACTTAGATAACCATTGTACACTAATGGTTTATGACACTGAGAAGGGGTTTTGGATGCATTACAACTCAATGAAACCAAGATGTGGGAGGGAAGACAAACATTACTGGGAAGCGTGGTTGCTAGTTAGTAAACGTGAATTAGTTAATTGCAGTGATCTTTGTATTTTATTTTGGACAACTAATAAGTTGGTAATATAAATTTGACAATGACGTAGAAGGGATACTTTGAGGATTACATAAAGCGGAGATTGAAGGTTGGCACAGTTGAAACACAAGCCTTGGTGAAGGAACTTTTAGTGATTGATTATTGTCCGTAACAAAAAGCAGACTCGTAAGTCTGTGTTACGTTTCTTTGCAATGTATGTCATTCATGCTTCCATACATTGCACGTGGTCTGTTTTGACGTTGTTACTAATGTCTTTAATTTTTCTAATAAGAATGATTGTGGAATTATAATATGCTTCATTATGAAGCAACTTGTGCGTCACCTAGATGTGGACAAGTCAATGGGAGGGGAGAGCTGCAAAACGATGCGAGCCGGTATGGTGAAGTCATTTGTGAATGACCGGAAAAGGTCATTTGTTGCTGCCAATTGACAATCTTCCAATGGTGGTAAATGGATGCATCGTTGATATTTTTAGTATAAATTCACGATTAATTAGTTTTTGAATGGTATAGTACGTTTGTCGGTAAACAAATTTTTGGAAGTTTTTGATGTTTTTGGTTGCATTGTCAATATGGATTGAGGATTCGTACATTTTGTTTTGGGAATATGTTACAATAGTTCATTCATTATTTTTTGTATGCACTTGGTTTTGGTAATGTGGCTTTATGTGTCATTCACTAATGTCAGTAGGAAGTTAAGGGCAGTAGGAATGTTGGGTACCTAAATGTGAATGTGATTGTGTAAATATGAATGTGAATATTAATGTGACTAAAAATGTGAAGGTGAATGTCAATGTCAATGCCAGAAATAATGTTGGTTGTTCATTTATAATACCTAGATTGTGATTGTGAATGTATGACAGTGTTTGGTACTTGTCTTAGGGAGTGGGAAAATGCAAATGTGAATGTGGTTGTGTAAATGTGAAGGTGTATGTTACTGTGATTGTGAATGTGAATGTGAATGTCAGAACGGATCTTGGTTGTCTACCTATAACACCCAGATTGTGATTGTGAACGTATGACAGTGTTTTGTACTTGTCTTAGGGGGTCGAAAAATACAAATGGTAATGTGGTTGTGTAAATGTTAATGCAAATGTTAATGTGATTGTGAATGTATAGGTGAATGTGAATGTGAAGGTCAGAAGGGCTCTTGATTATCCGTCTCTAATACGCAGATTGTGATGGTCAATGTATGACAGTGTTTGGTACTTGTCATAAGGAGATTGAAAATACAACTAAAAAGATTAAGGATTGATAACATGGCTTTTGTTGTCTACGTTGCTGAAATTGTTGCTTTGGACATTCACGTTACGTATCGATGGTGGATTGTTGTAACAAAATTTGACTTTCCATGTATACTTTAAATATTATGAAAGTGAATGTATTGGAGTGTTTACTACTTGTGATAGGTTGTTTAGGGTGGTGGGTTTGGTCAGATAGATATGGTTCAATTTTCATTTACCAAATGTCACTTTGTCTGTAGATGCCTTACATTTTGAAATTGTCATTCACTAAGTATGTATACTGGCACATTAACGTTGGGGTGTGCTTTGTCAATTTAATCTGTCAAGAATATGCTGCAATTTAAGATTGATGAACTAGTTACAGGATAACTATGTCACACTAAGAGAATAACACCAACGTGACCTGGCTTCAAAAACTGTGTCTTCTCACATACAAGGCCAGTGTGCAACGCGCTACCCAAACGTATTTTGTTAGTTTGAAAAATACAGTTGCATGAACAAATAAATAAACATGTAAACCTAACATATGAATGAATGCAGTGTGAAGGAAAAAGCTAGTTGAATGATCACTTACAAATAATGAGTTCACTTATTAACATTTGTCATCATTTTGTTTCGCTACATTCTACTACGACAATACAATGTTGCTATTCAAAACTGATTATAAAACTTTCCCACTAAATGTCTATTACTAAATTGGTTCTTTACATGTCTTTCGATTGTAGCTGCCCATGCGGCCATATCGACTGCACCTGATCTGACTTAATTTTTCTCCCCGGGATGGTATCTGATTCTTCTTCGATCGCCCTGGAGGACGTTTAACTGCCGGTGGATATATGATGAAGTCATCTTCCGAGAATGAGGGTTTGTCAATTGTTGGTATTAGCTGAATGTATCCGGAATAAGCTGCTTTGTACTGATCGACGATGAAAAATTGTTCAACGCATGTACTAAAATCCCTTCCACTGTTCTGTATTGCAACCATCGCATGTGCACATGGGAATCCATTTAATTGCCATTGGAAACATGAACATGAATGCTTGCCAATGTCTACTAACACCGTTGGAAATGAATTGACCTCATATATGTCTTCATTTTCCTAGCTAACAATCCATGTACAACCATTGGAGTACGCCTCCCTAACACAGCTTTCCATTTTTGGACAAAGTAACCCATTCCAATTAGTAGCTAATAATATACGCTCAGCCCTCATAGTCATTATTTGATTTCTGATTGTATCAACCAACCTTGTGATTGGGTAATTACGGACATCAAGTATCCATTTATTAAACGATTCTGCAGCGTTCAAGGTCATCTCCCAATACCATTTGCCCCTGTTGACATTATGAAAACATAATAAAAATGTTATCACATATTGGGAACTTTCAATGTTATCACATGTAAGTATCGTACAAACCTGAAATAGCATTGGCCCAATGGTTCAGTGGCATATCTTCCAAGAAATTATTTATTCCAAATCATCCTAATCCTTTTAGCTTGGTCAAATGGTGCTGAAACAAAGCCTCAGTTGGAGCATATGCACATTCACGCAATTTGGCCATTAAACCAAAATGGACACGGTTGTCAACCCATCGTAATTTGTCCCTCAAATTTGCTTGGATATGTTGTAACCAGTACGCATGGTGTGCAGATGGGAATATAGTAGGCAAGGATTCAAGCAACCCAGCATTATGATCAGATACGAAAGTTAATGTGCGAGCACTACTGACAACGTTTGTCAGATGGTGTAAAAACCAAGTCCAATTTGCAGTCGTTTTGGAGTCAACAATAGCAAAAGCTAATGGGAATAAACCTGGCAGATTGGACAAGTTTTACGTTAAATGTGTAATATTTTTAACAAAGTTTATGTTCACATTAACAATTGTTCACAATTCAAATCGCACCATACACAATGATATGAAAATAACATTAAATTGGAAACAATCTTGCCATTGGGGATCACCCACTGCTATAGTGGACTAATAGAAATTGTTTAGTGACAATGTGATGCGTTACTATATGGAATTTTGAAGTAATCATCATAAGACACGTACCTTTGTTGCCATCCTTTCCCGTCGTTGCAAGCAAATTGCCTTTAAATCTCCCTTTCAAAAAAATGTCATCAAAAAACAATAATGGACAGATATGGTTGAATTCGTCAATGCAAGATTTAAACGATATGAAGAACCGCTTAAATCGACCGATTGACTGCTTGAAATCCAAGTTGACATAACTCCCAGGGTTGTACTGCATAACCGTATCCGCGTACCATATAAGTTGATCAAATGAAACATGTTAGTCACCATACACTTCGCCTCTTGCCTTCTCCATACCTAACCAGGCTATGTGGTAACTAACATTCTGTCTGTACTCCTTTTGTAGGTCAAACACAACGTCAGTGGGATGTGTAAGCAGCTTATCACGTAACCGATCACCAATAACATTGCAAACCAATTCAGAGTTGAGTCTACTATTCTTCCCAGTGCGAACAACAGCACCACAATTATGCAAGTTGTTCAACCTCTTCAAGTAAAAGTATCCATTGCATGTTTGAACCCTTCCATGTATCAACCATGTACACCTTTTATGCTCTCGCAACGTGCACACAGCTGTGACCCGCACGGAATCGTTTTTCACGAATTTGAAGTCAAACCCACACTTAATAGCATATTTGGACAGAAACAAACGAAAAGCAGCAACACCCCTCTCGAAACATTGGCCTATGTGACTAATGTCGTGTGACCAATCAACTATCATCAACGTTTTCTCACTGTGGCGACAATAATTGGGCAACAAATCTACGTTAGTTTCGGGACTCGGTAATTGTTCAATGTTAGGATCCATTTGATTTGCAGATATAGTCCCATCGAATTGATTACCTCGAATCAAATAATCCACCTCATTTTGCGAGTCAATCGCAACGTTGATATGGGTAACACCAATGGACCTTGCAATGGAAAACATGTTTTCCATGTCCACATCATTACTCATCATGAATTGGTTCTCGTGACACGATTGTTTGTAAGATATGGAAATCGATGATAGTGTCACATCTGCCCACCTGTTACATCAATTTTCTACCAATTGTTTGAATGTCAATCCGTTAACACCCTTGATAGCAACAGTGGATGAACTGAAGGTGAAAAATAGCATGATGTCCATATCCTGCGCAACAAAATAAAAGAAACATTAACTATGTCACGACATTCTACAAAAAATCAAAAAAACAAGGCATGGAAGACATCTGATATGTAATCAAATGTGAGCACAGTAATATCGACATCGTACAACGTGGTTCAACCCACATTCAATCACAATCAATCATAAGAAATTTTACAGCTGAACAATAAAAACCCAAATTGAATAATATATAATGAAAAGTAAAAGTAACATTAAAATACATTCTAATACTTTCCATCAACCAACAACATTGTCACATTCAATTGGAAAAAATAGAAACCAAAGAGTTTGCGAAACGTAATGTGACACATACGTCCATAGTAAATACAACAATGGGACAACACAATACAAAAACCATGCTCATATCCATGTGTATGTGAGTTACATTCACATACATTCCAATACTTTCCACAAATAAGCAACATTGTGACATTGAAATGGAAAAAATAGAAACCTAATAAGTTTGTGATCTGTAATGTGAGACATATGTTTTCAAAAAGTACAACAATTGCAAAACACAAACTAAATACAAACGAACATAACACAGATCAAAAATGACAAACATCGCAAGTATGGTTTAACATTACAACCTAAACGTAACGGCCTTTGAGGCTAATGGAATTGTGCCAATGTATGGCTGTACCACTTCGCATAACCCAACAACATTCTCACATTCTTACTTTCTAATTTAATGAGCAAGCGTAATGTACTTTTACGAAACGTAATGTGACACGTATGTAAACATTACAATACAATAACGTTACCACAGAAGTTGATGCGTGATTACCATTACAAAGTGTGCCAATGGATGGCTATACAAGATTGCGAAATCCATATGATATATGAGGACATTGAAAACAAAACAATCGGGAAAAACACAGAGCAACACTCACCAATTGAAGAAGCAGACAACTTTATCTCCTTCCCTTAAACAATCTGAGTCCAGATCGACAAGATCAAACAACAAAAGCATCCAGACCAGTAACATTTTGAAAACCCACCAGCCTCCGCGATCATGGCACAGATCATGGCACCCAACAATTTGGAAACAATACGGTTAATAACTTATAACATGGAAACATATATAAAGGGTATAATAGTACACTGATACCATTTAAACACAATTTACAGGACCTTGTGGAACACTTTCTAATTTAAATAGGACTTCAAACTCTATAAGAAATTTCACAGGACTTTACATTACATAAGTTTCCCTAATAGAACTTATAAATAATTTTCCCTTATTTTTATATGTATTTATATTTTTTGCAGAAACAGAAATACCCCTATTGTTCTCTTGAATGAGATAATTTTCCTCAAATCTTCTTCAGATAAAACACAACCAAGTCCAAATCAATTCGAACACGTTTCCAAACCTAGAATCCTATGAATAAAGATTACACAAACTGAAACTCAAATGATCAGCTAGCGTTTGGTAACGTTTACATTTTTTGTTTATGTTTACAAAAATTTTATAAACTGATTTTTGTTTATTTTTAGAAAAATATAAACTACAAACGCGTTTGGTTTGAACGAAATGTTTGAAAAAATTTAAAAACATAAACTAAAAAAAAATATTTGTTCAGGCCTGTGAAAACCCATCTTTTAATTATTCTTTAAAGAAAATTTATTAATTAATTTTGTCTACAGTCTATCTGAATTATACATTAGTGTAAAAGTTAGTTTTAAATTGACTCAAATCAATCACTAACAAGACATTATTAAGAATAATAATTTTGTGGGTGTTCAATATTTGTTGTTTATAAATTATTTTAATTATGATTCAATATAATAACTATTCTTACTAAATACCTTAGTTAAAAATCTTAGTGTGTCAATTTTCAGAAACCCACACACAAAAAAAAAAAAAAAAATACAAACAAACAAACCATGGGCAAACAACCCACGGCTCCTACCGAACCCACCATCCTTTATAAAATTTAGGGAAGAACTTATAAAAATTAGAGAAAGTTTGCTATTAGAAATTGGAGAAAGGGAATGGAATGTTTTTGAGGAAATAAGAAAGAATGAGAGGGAGAGAGAGATGTCTTCAATATTTATATGCATGCAAGCCTTCCTTGTGCATGCAAGCATCCGGTGAGAAAGAAAAAAAAAAGAAGAGAGAAATCCCCAAAGCCACCAAGCTTGGTGTTAGGAGAGGAAGAAGAGTAGGAAATTAAAGAAGCCAAAATTCTCAACCATTTTGTCACTCTATTACTAAATAAGAAAACCCTTTCAACCCTCTCATTTTGTTTTTATATAATTGAAATTTTTCAGATTACGTACATTTGATACATTGTCTGAAACTGTGTTGAGAATAATCTGTCTTGAATCTACCAGCATGTTACCCGAATTTTTAGACAATTTTATACTCAGAATTTCGAGATGATTTCTTCTATAAAGTTGTTGATAATGATGTCTAGTTTATCCAGAATTTTTTGGAAATAATTTTTGAGCTTTCTACGAATTTATACAAATTTTTAACTAAATCTGAAACTGTGTTGAGAATAATCTGTCTTGAATCTGCCAGCATGTTACCCGAATTTGTAGACAATTTTATACTCAAAATTTCGAGATGATTTCTTCTACAAAGCTGTTGATAATGATGTCTAGTTTATCCAGAAATTTTTAGAAACAATTTTTGAGCTTTCTACGAATTTATACAAATTTTTAACTAAATCTGAAACTGTGTTGAGAATAATCTGTCTTGAATCTGCCAGCATGTTACCCGAATTTGTAGACAATTTTATACTCAAAATTTCGAGATGATTTCTTCTACAAAGCTGTTGATAATGATGTCTAGTTTATCCAGAAATTTTTAGAAACAATTTTTGAGCTTTCTACGAATTTATACAAATTTTTAACTAAATCTGAAACTGTGTTGAGAATAATCTGTCTTGAATCTGCCAGCATGTTACCCGAATTTTTAGACAATTTTATACTCAGAATTTCGAGATGATTTCTTCTATAAAGTTGTTGATAATGATGTCTAGTTTATCTATAAATTTTTGGAAATAATTTTTGAGCTTTCTATGAATTTATACAAATTTTTAACTAAATCTGAAACTGTGTTGAGAATAATCTGTCTTGAATCTGCCAGCATGTTACCCGAATTTTTAGACAATTTTATACTCAGAATTTCGAGATGATTTCTTCTACAAAGTTGTTGATAATGATGTCTAGTTTATCCAGAAATTTTTGGAAACAATTTTTGAGCTTTCTACGAATTTATACAAATTTCTAACTGAATCTGAAACTGTGAGACAGATTTTACCATGTATTTGAAAATTTATTTAAAATTCTATACTAAGCCAAATCTGGTAATTTCTGACTAGAAGATGAAATTTAAGAAGTCTAGTTTCATAATAAATCCTTAGATTATGGGTTTGATCTATAAATTTAAGCATGGAATTAAAATAAGGAAATGTGACAAATCTGTGTCATAAACACCCTTGGAATTTGTTTAGAATTATTTATAAGTTATTTTTGGGAAAAGCTTTCTGAAAAATAACCATAACATGTTTATTGAGTATCCTGTAGATTGATATGAATTTTAGAGTTGTATAAGTAATGTATTTATAATTTTATTTGCAAGATATATACTCTGAAAATTTTCTGGACAGAATAAAATCACCACTTTAATATTATGCTAGTCTAATTTTGTAAATCAAAAATTTGTGCATGTGTGTGTTTAGGGTTTAATTCTTGTATCTAAGTTATTATTTCATACCATGGTTTAAATAAATTGTTTATTTAAATTCTGTACTTTTATTTAGTATTGTGTGACACATGCAATATTTTATGATTGGAAATTTTAATGAGTTGGTATAACATTATTTGTAATTAAAAATTTGGAGTTATTTGTGATTAATATCAAAATTAACTGAAATGATTAACGACATATACAAAGTTAACAATTGACGGTTAATACCAGTTGTTCGGAGTGAGTCTTGGTTTAAAGACTATACGGAATTAAGAGTTGACAGTTAACACCGGTTGTTCAGGGTGAGCCCTGGTTTTGAGAATTCTCACGTAAATTGTGTTGCGAAACTCTAAGATGGCACGGGACTTATTTGAACCCTTTTCGGTATTCGGTTTTGGAATAAGGGTGGATGTGCAGGTGGCACACAGGGAGGTTGCTTACCCCTGGCAGACCGTTTCCTTGGGGCAGACCACGGATGCCACTACTTGGGTATATAACTCCGGGCGTGGGCATCCTTGGTAGTTACGGTTGGTAACACTTAAATATTTGACCAAGGGAGGGTTTCAAATTAACCGTTGCCATGCTTAGTGGTTGGTGAGTTAAATCTCTTTGGTGAGATTTCGAGTGTCACCTAAATTATTAAAATTACTGAAACTATTCTAATGGTTGTAATTTCTGTGTATAATTATATTGTTATCTCATGTTTAGAATATTATTATTTGTCTCTTAAAAAGAATGGTAGGTTGGTTACGTTTTCTTACTGTGTTGCAAAACTCATGGCATATATTTTGTTGCCCTGGCGTTTCATGCCAGATTATGTTGAAGAAGGGACTGAGGCTGAAATTGGAGCTGCTGCCAATATCGAACCTTGGCTGACTTAGAGTCAATATTTTGTCAGAATAAAATCCTGTTATCCCTTGTATTAGGATTAAACTATGTTGTGACGTTGTGTGTGAACTTGTAGTTTTATTCTGTCGTTGGACTTTGGCTTTGTAAGAACTTAAAAGTTCCTAACTAGTAGTTAAAATTTTCTCTAGCAAGTTATTGTTATTTAAAATCTTATGACGTTTCAAAAAAAAAAAAAAAAAAAAAAAAAAAAAAATTGGGGCATCACAAGGCCTAAAATATTTATATTTATTTTTATTATTTATGACAATGTAATCATACACATTATAATTGAAAAAAATAATTGAAAAAATTATTTGAAAAAATTATTATTTGGAAAAAAAATTTAATTGAAAAAAAAAATAATTAAAAAAATTATTTGAAAAAAAGATTAATTGAAAAAAAAATGTTAATCAAATTTTTAAATTTCTGTTTAAAAACCAACGTAAAGTCATTTTTTTAATTTACGTTTTTTCCTCAAATTTATAAACTGAGACAACTATTTATAAACCAAAAAAATTATAAAACAAGTTTTTATGACAGTTTTTAAAATTTTTATAAATATAAACTAAAAATTAAAAATAAAATGATTACTAAACAGGCCCTTAGTATTTAAATTACATGTATTAGCCAATGAAAAAAGAGAGGTTAAAAAAAATAAGGAAAATTTTCAATTTATCATCCTGTGAATTAATGCTAGAGCAGTTTACCTTCCTTACTTTTAAAAATAGTCAAAAAACCGTTTTGCAACTTGCGTCATTGCTGTTAGTAGTTCAGTTAGCTTTGATAGAATTTGAGATACACTCGCCAAAAAGTAGAGTTGACATAAAAGAAAATAATTTTAAAGTCAAAAAATAATATCAAGTCATATTTTCCCTTAGTTCTTCGTCCCCAATATATAATCCTAAATTTTAAAGCCCTAACCATAACCACACCCTCTTACAGGGGTGAAAATTTGGCATGTAACTCGTTACCATGACTCAATCCTACACATAATTAGAGGGTTAGGATTAATTATTTTTTTATTTGAACTTGGATATGATATAACCCGAAAATGGGAATATTAAATAAGTCATGTTTGAGTTGAACATACGAAACCCGAAATGGGCATGTTTGACCCATGTAAAAATTCGTGTTGACACATTGACATGAACCTACTCTTGACTCGCATGTAACTCGAATACAACTTGAATATAGTAATCATAAGATATTGAGTAATTCATTCTCATCTATTAGATTGAAACTTAAATCTCTATATAATATATATACTTAATAAAGTGCAACCTTAATTAGTGATAAATCGACTGGCGGTTGTGATTTGATAAATTGTTTGCCTCCCCAAAATCTTGAAGAACTCTCTAATCAAGTAAAAGTCATAAAACTTTTTTTTTTTTTCTTGGCATACAAGTTACAACGGTGAGACAATGTAATTGATAATTATAATATCTTTTGTTAGTTTATTAATATTTTTTGTGTTATAATTTTTATTCACTTCGTTTAATTTAGTTAATTTATAATATTTTTTTGTGTTATAATTATTACTCACTATGTTTGATTTAGTTTTTAAAATTGTTCTTTGAATTTTTTTACAAACTATAAATTAAATTAGTTTGATAAAATATAAATAAAAAAAAATATTCACCTCAAAAAATAATAATATAAAAATAATTAGTATTTGTTTTTCGAGCAAACTAATTTTTATGTTTAATTAATTTTTATCAAAAGAAAAAAAGATTTTAAAAACCAAAACATCATATTTTTCAGATTTTTTTTTTATTGTATTAAGCGTGTTATGTTAGGGTTAACACGATTACAAATAAGTTACGCCAATGTCAAGATAATTGATTAATTAAACAGATCATGATAGTGTTGGATTGTTTTAAATATTTAACTTGATATGAAACGACACGAAAACTTTACGACACAATTCTCATCTCTACTCCTACCTCCAGCCACCTCTCTGGCATTACCCACCTCTACTACTACTTGTCATTCCTCTCCGTCCATCCCCTGTGACCATTGCAGTCCCCCTCTCGCTACCTCAATACCGTTGCACTTCCTCTTCCCTTAACCACAGGGACAGAACCAAGATTTTATCATTAGAGAGGTCAACAGACAAATAATATTTTTTCACCCTATATATGAAACACACATGTATGTACAATACGATATTCAAATTATATATATACACATAAAAAATAAAAATTTAAAAAAAATATCAAAGAAACAATCTCTAATAAGATGGAGAAATTTTTTAATAAAAAATAAAAAGAAAATGCAAAATGAGAAAAGAACGAGATATATATATATATATATATATCTTTTTATACTAATAAACCATTTTATTTATGAAATAATATATATTTTTAGATGTGCTATGACAAACAGAATTTCTCATAGAAATAGAGAAATTATGGCCCCATATAATCTTCTCTTAGTTCTATGCTTACACATACAACCCCTCACCAGCTCCCATCATCCACACCCTTTGCCTGGGACCAAATTTATTCATGTTCATGTAAAATGATGCTTTTGGACTGGAATAATACTATATGCACTAATTATTATACTAATTAGTGTATTAATTGATGATGTGAAATAATTTAAGAGATTTTTAATATTTATAATTTGTATAATGAGAGGTCAATAATAATGTCATAACTAATGTTAGTACACTAGTTAATATACTAATTGGTACATATAACAAAACCGTTTGGACTTGGATGGATTCTTATAAGATGGAAACTTGATCCAAATACCCACGATTTGGAATTTGGACGGCGATAACTTATTCCAATCAATGCCCAATCTGCAAAATGTATAATAGTTATACCACTACAAGAAAATACATTTTTGGCGATCATTTTTGGCGACTAAAAAAAAATTAGTCGCCAAAAGTATAGGAATTGGCTACCAAAATAATATTAGTTGGCAAAAGTCAAATATTTAGCTACTAATTTTTTTTGGTCGGAGAATATTGATTATTGGTGACTAAAAAAAATTTAGTAGCTAAAAATATTACAATTGGCGACTAAAAAAGCTAAAAAATATCACAATTGGCGACTAAAAGAAATTTTAGTAGCTGTAGAGCTAGTTTTAGCTACTAAAATTGTTTAGTAGCCGAATGAAAAGAAAAAAATTATTTTTATCTTTGGCGACCAAAAATTTGGTCGCCAAAAGTATATTTTCAACGATAAAAGAATATTTTTGTCACCGTACAATTAGTTTTAGCTACTAAAATTGTTTAGTAGCCGAATGAAAAGAAAAAAAAATAGTTTTATCTTTGGCGACCAAAAGTTTGGTCGCCAAAATTATATTTATAGCGACAAAAGAATATTTTAGCCGCCAAAAACCTAAAATATGTGGAGGGAGATTTCAAATTTCAAACGGATTAAAAAAATAATTATTAATTATATATGTATTCTGTTTTCAACCCAAACCGTGGGTAAATCAATTCCCCCATCTCCTCTCTCTCTAGCGAGAAGAGAGACCTACTGTCTTCTCACTTCTCTCATTGACCTCCAATTCCACCCACCAATGGCGCGGCTGCGGCCACAGGTCACCACCACCACTACTGTCTTGATCCTATTTCTCGTGGCCAAGGTCATTTCCTCTGGCGAAGCAACCACCATCGTCCTTCAACCACCCCACGGCGGCAGCAATCGCCACACCATATTCCTTCCCCTCTTTCTCTCTTCTCCTCCTAGCAGCTCTTCCGGCAACTCCTCTCCCTCTGTCCGCCACCAGATTTAGGGGTCCGACCCTCTCCACCCTAACGCTCGCATGCTCCTCTATGACGATCTCTTTCTCAACGGGTAATAAATCTTCACATCTTCTCCGATCTCTTTCATATGTAATTCAATGGAATTAAAACTTGGTGTTGTTGCAATTCCCTGCTCTACATGTGAACAGTATACTTTTCCGATCTTTTCGATTTATGCTCACCATGTGTATGTAAAAATGTCATAGAGAGATTTTGAGGACTGGTATGTTGGTTCAGTAATTAAGTTGACTACATGCTTTATTGTTAGTTGTAGAACGATTTTTTGTCCCCTAGAAATATAGGGTATCATGTTTTGATTATCTGATCAATTTTTCAATGTGACTAGAATTGTATCTTTATGTGATTGTAGAAATGCACAAAGGCTGAGGTCAAATCTTTAAAGGATGTTGCGAACAGTTCATATGCACCTAAGTATGACATCTCTGGGATTACAGATCCTTTCCTCCATATCAGATTACTCAGGTTTTTACGCATATTGGGTCACAGAGATGCAGATGCTAGCGATTGCATGAACGACATTCTTGCTCAAGTCAGCTGCTATTTGTACTCCCCCGCCCCTGCAATCAATTCATGCTATATTAGTTGAAAAAGTGTATAAAACTATTGATAATTTCTTGTATGTTATTATTTACTATTTATTATTACTGTGTGATTATTTATATATTTATTTTTTAACCAGAAATTCATTTGTGGTTGAATTGGCAATTCGCTATGATGCTACTTTTGGTGAATGAAATCTAGGTTATTTTTTTACTATTTTCTTTTATTGCTTATTTTTCAACATATTATCTAGATTTGTAACTATCCAAATGATTTACATGCATTCTTGCCTGTTTTCTCAACCGCTCAGTACCTTGGTCTGCAATTACACATACTCAATGAGATATATTACCTAAATGGCAATCTTCTCTGTTTTGTGTTCTTGCATACTTGTTTTGTTTATGCTCCATGTGATTGATGACTACTGTTTCTTTTGATCTGATAATGCATGATTGTGCTCTTGCATGCTCGATAAAATAAATTATCCTGTGGTCTTGCAAAGATGTGCATTCGTATGTTTTTTTATGCTTCACATGATTGATGAATACTCTCTCTCTCTTTTGACTTGATGATGCATGCTCTAATCAGTTATATGTAACATTTTTCTATGGCAATGATATTTATACTACACTTTAAGCTTACCACACTCCTTTGTTTGTGCTTTGCCTCTCCCAAGTGGAGGGTGAGGCTAAAAGTGGAGTGTGAATATCATTATTTTTCTATTGTTTCTCTTACAATCTCAAAGTAGATGAGCATATTTATCTTGAACATGAATGCAGAGAATGTACCTTGTTCATAGGACAAAGTCTGATGGTACTAGTGACATTGTTGTATTCTTTTTCCAGGTTGCAACAAAAACTAAGTCGAACAAAAATGCTGGGAATGCCATTTTATATGAATGTGTTGAAACAATTATGAGCATTGAAGATAACAGCGGCTTGCGGATGCTTGCCATCAATATTTTGGGAAGATTCCTGTCAAACCGTGACAACAATATGAGCATTAAATTTATGCATACCCCTTGACTGTGGTGCATTCTTGTTATCTTGACTTTGCTTATATATTTTTCAGGATTCAAATGGTTCTATTCGGAAAAGGGCCCTTGAACTTGTGTATCTTTTTGTAAATGAAAGCAATGTAAAGTCTCTAAAAAAAGAGCTTATTGAATATCTGGAAGTAAGTGATCAAGATTTCAAAGGAGATCTTACTGCCAAAATTTGCTCCATTGTTGAAAAGTAAGTAGTATAAATGTTTCATTGAAAATTTTGAACCTCTTTCTTGTTGAAACCTTGCAGAGTGGTATGAACTTATTTCTGTAATGTAATCTTAACATGTAATGTATGGTTGGGCTTCGATCAAGTAGGACAAATTGCAACCTAAGATTTATCAATATGATTGGCTAAGAATCATAAGTAATTAAAGTATATTAGTTTTCTCGTCTAAGATGCTTCACTTATTTGTTATGAGATTTATTGACTTGTATTGTTTGAACAGATAGGTTAGAATGAAAATTAAACCTGTCTGATTCGCTAATGTAACAGCCTAAGAATTTGAGCCAAGTTTTTCAAATGTGTTGAACAACTAATCTTTGAGCCAAGTTAGTGTTAATCACATTGAAGAAGAGGAGAATAGAGGTACAAGATAAACAAAGATGATGTGGTATTATTGAGTCACATTATGGAAAATTATGCCTAGGTAACAGCTAAAGTGGCCATTGTTATCATGAATCGACCATTTATGAACATTGCTAATATAGTTAAAGCAAAGTCGATGAAGTGGAGAAATTCATTTAGCGTAGTGTGTGAATGATAAATATGTTCTGAATTGCATGGAAATTTCATATAATAGGTAGACACTGCTCATACTTTATAGAATAGTGCGCTAGAGAATTCTGGAATTGATAGGTAGACGCTACTCACGCTTTTATGTCTGAACTAAAATGGAATATTTTACAATTCTTTAAGTTTAAAGAATTTAGTACATTTTACAATTCTTAAAAACTGATGTAATGAGTAAGTTTCTGCTTCGCGATCTGTAAATTATCAATGTGTATCTGTTTTAGGCTCCTTTTCCTTATATCTATGGCATACACTTGACTATACTAGTTTCATATCTTTGTGTTGCTATTAAACCTTAAAATCCAATTATTCAAAGTTTTGGGATGCATTTGTAATGCTGCTTGGTTCATGATTTATGGAATGCCAATAGAGAGTAGCACATATGGGTTTGTAGTATGTTTTTTTTTAACTGATGTTTCAGTTATTATGGGTTCTTGAAGGACTAATATGTATATATTAATCTATGTTGTATGTACTCAAATTGAACATCAAATAGAGCAACTAGATTCAAGTGTTTGAATTTCCAGTTATTATTAGGATTACTTTTATAGCAACATCAATTTATTAGCAACATCAAATAAAACAACTAGATTCATATGTTGTATGTACTCAGATTGAACATCAAAAATTTTATTTCATATATATTCGAGTATGCAAAACTAATGATTAATTTGAAATGATTACTTAATTTCAAGTTTTGTATGTTTTTTTTATAATTTTATATTAGCCAATATTTAGTCAATACTAATGATTTTTTTTTTTTTTTTGCAGATGGTTTTTGACGTACAAATGTGGATATGACTTTTTTTGACAAGTACAGAAGGGCATTATTTTTATATCATCGTCCATATATATAGTGGTTCATACAAATTAGTTTTTTAGCGTGGTAAATATCCAAAATTTGGCCCGATAGAAATTAGCATTGGACGTGGTACAAATTAGTTTTTGGGGCGGTACAGAATAAATTTTTGGTGCGGTATAGATTTTCTTTTGGATATTAAATTTGGTTAATCCTCTATTATGTATGGAATTAAATTATTGGGGCTGAATTATACTTGGTTCGTATGGAATTTGTATTAGATTTAGAATTGGACGTTGAATATAAATATTTTGGATGGTTGGAAGTGAAATGTGTGCACGTTGTTGAATGGTTGATAATATATTCAGTATTGATGGATTATATTGTTTATACAGGGTACAGGTTGCACTAATAATGGATACAGGTGGTTCAGAAATTAAAAAAAAAAAAAAATCAATATAGTATTTGATGACTAAATATGTTGGTAGCCAAAAATATAAGCAAATGTTTTGGCGACCAACAATTTAGTAGCAAAAAATAACCAAATGGCTTTTTGTGACCAAACCACATAGTAGCTAAAACAAATCAAAATGAGGGAAGTTTAATTGCCGGTTAAATATTTTAGTCACTAAAAACATGTCATCCTTTGGCGACTAAAGTGTTTGGTCGCTAAATGTACGTATTCTATTAGCGACTAAAATTTTAATCTCTAATAGTTTAATTTAGTTTTCTGTGAGAACTTTTGGCGACTAATATTTTAGTCTCCAAAAGATACCTTTGCCGATTGACCAAAGTTTAGTAGCTAAAAGTTCAATTTCGGCGACCAATAATTTAGTCATCAAAAGATCACCTTTCCCGACTAACCAAAGTTTAGTAGCCAAATGTTTAACTTTCGGCGACCAAAAATAGTTTAGTCGCCAATACTATCGCCGAAAGGGTATAGGCGACGAACTTGGTGACAAAAAAATTTAGTCGCTAATTACATTCGGCGACCGAAAATGGGACTTTCGGCGACCAATATTTTGGTCGCCAAAACTGTCATTTCCTGCAGTGTACATTGTTGGCACCATAAATTTACAAATTTATTATTTATTATTTATATAATTGCAAGATATGTGGCACCCTCCTACTCATTTGGAGGTTATGAGAAGTTATGAAATGTGGAAAGATGATGGAGAACAAAGTGGAAAGCATGAAATATGAAATGGAGGTTGAAGGAAGTTATGGAAGATCATGGAGTATGAAATGAATGAAGTAGAAGAGTGGGTAGTTTTAGGTAGTTTTTTCCAACAAATATTTTCCTATAAATAGCTATCCATGGCTACATTGTAAAAGTATGGAACTCAAATCAAAAACAATTGATTTCGATTTTTCTTGTCATTTATATTTCCTACATTTTATTTTATGCACTTTTTTTTTGAAGCATTTATTTTACGCACTTCCTTTTCGAAGCATTTTATGCACTTCCTTTTAAGGGCATAGTAGTAGAGGTAAATAATTGTTACTTTGATTATTTACTCAATCACCTTGATTGTTCACTCA
This sequence comes from Camellia sinensis, assembly GCF_055761805.1. NCBI lineage: Eukaryota > Viridiplantae > Streptophyta > Magnoliopsida > Ericales > Theaceae > Camellia > Camellia sinensis. The sequence continues at coordinate 66,413,871 of NC_138973.1, read as the reverse complement.
ATCATCTTTTTTTGTCTCCCTCCTCCTTCTGTTAATTTTTCTTTTCTCCACACTTGACAATTTTGAGGTCCTCTTCATTGAGACAAAAGAACTGTTAATACAATCGCTTGATAATTGGCTTGAATTTAATCTGTAAGGATTTTTCAATCGTTACTGGCACGCTCACATTTATAATATTTTCCTTTGTAGGAAAAATAAACCAACATATATATATATATATATATAATGTTTATATATGTATGTGTATCTAAGGTATTTAGATATTAATTTGCGAACCCACTGTGTGTATACGCACGTATGCACTGTGTGCATCTACACTGATATATAAACATATTATATATTATATTTATTATATAATTAAATATGAGATTATATTAGAATAAAGTCCAAAAGCTAGATAAATTAAGTAATCATACGATATTTAATTGGTAAATATGTGATTAAATTAAAATTAATTGCATATATGTAAACATAATATATATTATATTTACTAAATAACGCAACAGCAACATCAGAATAAATGAGAAATAATGCTAAAAAGTTAGACAAAATTAATTAATTATGTGTGATTTAATTGATTAATATGTGATTAAATTACAATTAATTGCATAATACAAGATATAGAAGTAGAAGACAAAAGGAATAGGCAAAAAAAGAGAGGGGTAATTAGGTCATTTTAAATTTTTCGTTAGAGTGATTCTACTTATACCACTATTTTACCTACTTATACTCTCTATCTCATTACACTACTAAAAAAAATGTAATTCTTATTACACCCATTATACTATCAAAACTAATTACAAACTAAAAACTTTTCCAAACCCTTTCAGTTTTGTCTCTTTACACCGATAGATTTTGGTAATACAATATTAAAGAATTTGAATTACTCCAGTGTCGTGTTACCAGACAAACTATTTTTTTTAGCCATTTGTTTTCATTCGATTGGATGATTTTGCTTTACTTTGCTAAGAAAGTAGTTGGAACCCGTTTATAAAATGCATATTCAATGATACATTAGCCCCGTTTGGTGCAGCTGTTAAAATAGATTATAGATTATAGCTTAACAGATTATAAATTATGACTTTAATCAGAAGTTGTTAATCTATTTGGTGTAACTGTTGAATTATAGATTTAAATTGCTGAGTAATGTTTGTTAAATAAGCTGTGAAGTAGCTTTTTCATTTAATTTTTATTTTTTGTTATTCACTACTTGTCTACATTTCTCATAAAAAATAATAATAATATTCTATAGTCCATTTGGGTTTTTTTTCTATTTTTAAAAAAATAAAAAATAAAAAAATCTAAGAGTGTAACCATAAATTAATATGTCCACAGCATAAGCAAATAATTAGAAGCAAGGGTTGAGCAGCTTCTCAGAATCAGCTTTTTTTACTTAAAATAAGCTGTTAGAATCAAAAGTTGTTTGAAATAAGTTTAACCAAACAGTCCAAAATAACTTTTCAAAAGCCAGAAGCCATAAGTTGGCTCAAAAAAGCCCAAACAAACACCCTCATTGCTATACAAATTAGATTACTCCAATGTCATGTTGCCGAACTAAAACAAATTTGTCCAGCCACCTGTCGCTTTATGTACGTTGTAGATTGTCTTCATTATTGTCACATTAAAGATATCCATTCATTTCAATTGACATGCCAACTAACAAAGATGTTTCTTTTTCAGATAATTTACCAGCAAATGAGTGCCCTTTAAGATGTTCAGCAGCCAAATGATTGTACTTGCATTGTTGCAATGAATAGAAACATAATCCTTCCAAGTGAACAAATATAGAAAAAATAAAAATAAATAATAAATAAAACTAGAAATGCATAGCATTGAGTAACCGAACAAATTAATACGTTTGGCCTTGGGTTACTGGAAATATATATTTTGTTCGTGTAGGGGGGTCCAAGATTAGAGGGGTGATTAGAGAGGCAAAACTATGCTAATAGTCCACTGGTGATGGAAGTGGCTTAAGAATGAGCAGCAGCAACTATTCGGGAATTGGAAAGTATGTAGCTGGGTGAGAGTGAAGCAAGTGGCTCAAAAAGAAGTGTATGGCAATACCAAATTGGGCAGCATCTCCCCCAAATCTCCAAAATTCCTCTTGCTGAACCTTGGGAAATGGGCCCTATTTATAAACTTTTCCTTGGTGCCAAGAAGACATTGAGTGGCCAAATAGAGAGAAGACATGTGTCCTAGAAGATCACATAGAATATTCTGCCTTGAGCCACCAGGCTGAAGGTGCCACGTGTCCCTCTGCATGTACTGTGTACTATCTGTTTGCCTCCGCAACAACCTTTTTGAGCCTCAGCAAGTGTAGTTGCGGCGTGAGTGTTTGCCTTTGCACTTGCCTTCTCAGCTTGAACCTCAGCAAGTGCACTTGCAGCGGTGAACCTCGCCGCTGCACTTGCCTTCTCAATTCTACTTGGCCAGTACATGCATTCTCAAGACTCTATTAGTGTGCTATCGACTATGTTCGTGCTTACCTCAGTGAAACCTCCACCCTTAGCCACCTAACCACAAATTCCCCCAGCTTCCGAGGGCGAAGGCCACAGCTAAGCCTGCTATCAGCCATGTTGTACCTTAATACCAAGCCCAATGGGGCTTCCTTAGTCCTGTCTGTGCAACTAAGGCAGGTCCATGACCTGGGTAATGGAAAGGGAGTCCCTTATGTTCGGGCTACCCTGCTCCCATCTTCACAAAGTTGCCGTGGTAAACTGGTATTTCTGGGCCTGCTATCAGCTCCAACCAGTAAGTCTTGGGTCCTGCTATCAGTGCCAAGTTAATAAACTATGGGGCCTGCTATCAGCCCTAGGCTAGCAATGCTTTGGGACCTGTTATCGGCGCCAAGCATTAGCCTCTAATTGTAGAGGGAAACCTCCCTCAAAGGCTGCTATCACCTTGGCAGGGTATTCTCTCTGCAACTTAGTTGCTATGGTAGTAGTTGCTGCGGTAGTTGTTTCCCATGGCAAGTTCAGACGGCATGACCGAAGATATTAGAGATGGCGGCGCCGACAGAATGCCTCCGCAACTTGGGCACTGCAAGTATTGCCTCAGCAACTTAGTTGCCTCAGTCTTTTCTTTCCCTCGGCAACTCCAGATGATCGTGACACCGACATTACTTGGAATGACGGAGGGGCCAAAGGTACTTGGACTGGCGGCGCTGAGACAAAGTGCCTCAGCAACTCTGCCGCTGCACATGTTCCCTCGGTAACTTCCAGTGGCGGTAGAACCGAAGTTAATAGGAATGGCGGTGCTGAGACAAGCCGCTGCACATGTCCCCTCGGCAACTTCACCGCTGCAGGTGTTGCCTCTGCAACTTGACTTGCGCATTTTTTCTCGCTGAGTCCATCTGGACCCTTGGTAGGTCAAACCAGCCTCAGCCCACTTGTTGGCCCACTTCCCTTGGGCTTTGGCCCACGCTCCTCTCTTATCCTTGGTCGCCTTCTCAGGGCGATCTTAGTGCTTAAGTCCATACTTAGTTTGGGGTTCAATTTCTGACCCTCTACATTTTGCCCCCTGCACGCATGGGAGACACGCTCCCTGTTTCCCACGCGAGTATGACGTCAACGGGCAGCCCAAGGGTTGTATCGATTAGGTCAGAAGTTGCGTCGTCTCTGAAAAGGTGCCCTTTTGACTACCAGGTCATAATGGACCTAGGGCAGTGTGCTAGCACCCTTTTCTGATTTTCTTTATAAATAATGCCCCTTGGGTCCACCGGTCCCCCACTTCTTCCCAACATACCTTTCTGTCTCATTTGTCTTCTTCTCTCCCTTGTGCCCTCTTTCCAAAGCTTTTTGACTTTCTTTACTCTCTTTCAGCACGAGGCTTCTTGCTGACAAGGCTACCCCACCCCCTACTGAATGGAGGCGGGCCCCTTACTTCGGGGGGTTGGCCGACCCCTTCTGGAAGGTAGTTGATTACTTTGTTCCTGACACCCCTTCTCTAGAGGAGCCTCTGCTTCCTTTTGGGGAGGCCGCCTTAGAAGATGCAGACATGGTGAATCTGGTTTCTGTGCTGCGGTTTTGTGTGAAGCGTGGCGACTTCCCATATTCTTACATCTACTATCGTACTCACTCGGGCCCTCCAGCAAATTGGTCCCTTTAGGTCGATAACGTCATGGCAGATGGCGGCTTCGAGCAGCGTCTGCGTGATGTTCGCCTTTTCAACGCCATTTTAATCTCAAGAGAGTTATCAGTGCGTAAGGTGCAGACCAACACAAATATGATTGTCCCCCGTTAGAGTCGCGACACCTTTACCTTGGCATAGGGGAAGATAACCCCGACCTTGGAAGATGTTGCTGTCCTCTTGCGCCTTAGCACCCGCGAAGATTTCCCCTTTGATCCAGAGTCTCTGACCCCTGTAGAACAAGTCACTGTCACTACTCTTCAGACAACCTTTCGGGAGGCGCGGAAGTTTGATTCCTGGTATGACCTTAGAACCGAGGAATTGCTCCAGGAGAGGCCCAAAAGGGATAAGACTACCTATCTTTCTTGGCTAAAGCATTTCTTTAAGGACTTGCAACCAGTCGTAGGGGACATCAGTGAGGAGAGCCGCGAGTCCATAGTTAGTCCGGGCTACCGAGGTAACTTGTATTTGGGGGCGTTCATCAGCTATTTTATCTCATTCTTCGTCCTACCCAGTAGCCCTACCGAAAGTATCGATCCCCTGGTATTTCCTTTGGCTGTAAAGCTTTGCAGCGGTAACCAAATCCCTCTGACTCCCCTCTTTCTGGGTAACTTATACTTTCGTCTTGACCTTAACCATTCGGACATGGAGCGATCCATGGGCCGCTATGACGTGTGGAGTTTTGTGCATACTCAATTCCTGGCTGCCTTCTTCTATGAGAGATTTCCTGCATTGGGTCCCACCCCTAAGGAACACGAGTCCTTCTTTACTGGTGAAGTCTTAGATGCAGAGGGCCACCCCATCCTAGATGCAGAGGGTCGGCCTGTCACGAGGCAAATGCGTCAGTCCCGCCCTCTCATCTCTCGGTGGTCTGGTCTTGGTACCAACGGGCCTTTTTCAAACTATGTTGACCATATGGAGGAGTTCGTCTTCCGTCTTTTCACTCAGCCTCTCCTAGGCATTTTTGTTGTACCTTCTATTTTTCAGAGTCCCGCCATATCAATTTTTATCTCGACAGCATCCAGGCTAATTCTCTCCTTATTGCCACCATGATTCGCCCTGGATTCCTGCCTCATGTGGAACGAAGAAGGCATGCCTAGTGTCGTCTATCGACCGAACAGGGTCCTTATGCAATTCGGGATGGATCAGGGGGTCCCATATGCTCCTCCGCCTAATACTAATTTCCACCAAAGTTTTCAACGATTTACCCGAGACTACACTGCTCTACTTGTGGAGGGCTTAGAGGTCATGGAGCTTCCTTCACTCAGGGAGAGAAAGTGTCTGTACTCCCGACAACAGGCTATTCTGGCATCGCAATCTTAGTACTTTCCTCAATTTTTGCAATAGCGCCGCGGTCGTCCCAACAATAGAGCCTATCCTGCAGCCCGACCTTTCCTTTCCCTTACCTTCTGGTTGAGGGAAACAATCTAGCATATTCTGTCGCTTCAAGCTTCTGTCCTCGCGCGTTGTGGAGGAGCCTCATCCGTCTGGGGCGATGTCTGTTCAACCCTTGTAGATTGCTCCCCCTGAAGTGAGTGCAACAGTACGCATGACCCGTTCCAGGCTAAGGGCAGCCCAAACAGCAACGACATCAATTCCCGAGGCACATGCCTTGCCCAACAGAAAGAGGTTATGAAAGGTATGCATATTTAGACAAGTACTTTTCTGTATTATCTCCTTGTACTTATCATGTTTACTATAATAACCTCATGATCTTCTTCTTCTTTTAGGGGCCACGGAGCATATTGCCCTCCGATCCAGGGGGTTTTTCTACTGTCATCGGCATTTCTTTAAACATAGAAGATGATGACAACCTCCTCATTGCGACTAGGGTAACAAAATTCAAGACTCGCAGGACAGTTCTTCCAGACGTTGAAGAGGAACCAATTGTGGGAGGTGATCCGATTGCTGAGGCTGAGGCTGAGCCAGTTGTGGAGACTGCGAACAACGTGCAAGTTCCCCCCGCTATGGAAGTTGCAACGGGTGATATAGCCGCTGATGGTTTAAAGCCTCTGCATCCTTCTAACTCTATGCACTTTGGCCGTTCTTTTGTTGGTGGGGATGACTTTGTACCTGAGACCCCTAGAGGAAATCGCAGCATGAGAGAGCCGCTGGAAGTTGTACCACCTACCCTTGGAGCTGCATCTGGTGGTTTCTCCCAATCTACTGAGTCCCTGCTAATTCAACAAACTCCACTCTCAGACATTCAAGCGGCTGGAGAGAGTGCAAGTGTAGTGGCTGCTTCTACTATCTTTGTTGTGACCCCTCTGGACTTAGACAAGCTTGCAGAGGTAGCTGTCACTTTAGCCGCCCACACTATTACTACTACTGCCGGGGCCTCTGATCCAGTTGTTTCGGCGACCTCTGGATAGCTGGCAGACTTGTACCCCACCCATTTTCCAGAGGTGCCAGCTGACCTTGGGATGTCTCGTGACTTTTATACTGGGATGGATACTACTGCTATTCCAAATCTGAATGTTGGGGATTATTAGATAAACGACCTTTTTTTGGAACGACGCAATGGTGCAGGCAATTTTGGTCTTTCTCGTGAGGCCAGTTCACCCGGTCGTCAGCCAGCATCTACTCACTCCATTGCCGCTGGGCAGTCATCTTCAGGGAAGGTGCGCCGCCCTTAGACCTTCGATCGCTCCGTCAGCCTCCCTCCAGTGATCAAAGCGGGCGGTGATGTGAGAGAGTCTCATCGGTCCTCAGAGAAAGTATCCTTCCTAAGTTACTGGTTCCTTCGAAGTTGCTACAACCCTTGCCCATATCCAAACACTGTATCCGGACACCTTTACCGCCTTTAATGTCCCTGGATCAATAGTTCAGACGGCACTACTGGAGTCACTTGCTGGCTTTATTCATGATCTTGCCACCAAACAAATCCTAACCACTCTTAGCAAGTTCGTGGAGAGTGTCGAGGCCAATCTGAGCGACTTTGAGAGGAGTGGTTTTGACTTATCATCGATGAAAGCTAGGCTCCAGACGGTTAATGGCTTCCTTGAGCACACTGACAATGTGGCGATCATCGCGTCCCTGGAGGAAACTATTATGGAGTGCAAGGGTGCCCTGGAGCAGCACCGGCAGAACCTGGCTCGACTCAAAGAGAAGGACTTTGCATTGGTTGCCCAATTGCCTCAAGATGTAACTCTGATGGACTCCCTTTTGAAGGATTTAGTTTGATGTAATTTTGTGACGTTGCTACGGTTTTTTCCATTTTTCTTTATTTTGTTGTTGCATCGCACTTGGTGCGTCTTTTCTTCTCTTTTTTTTCTGTCATAACTTCTTTTTCAAACACTGTAATCATGTTCTGAAAGTTTGACTTCAATGAAAAAAGTATGGATGCTTGGTAATACTCTTGAGTTTCATTTCATTGCTTCCCTTACATTGCTTTCACATAGCTTCTAAAGATAAGGCAAGCTCTTTACAAGTGTAAAATTTCATTACGACTAAGCTTTTACAAGGATAAACTTTCACTAAGTATGGAAAACTTTATATGTCCACTAAGTGTACGACCATTTCTTTACACTTTGCTTTAGAAGTATTAACACCGAAACTTACAACTCTTTTCAAAAGAAATTAAGGAAAATATTCTTTAACATAATTGGCGTTGACAGAGCCAGTTTTGAATCCATCATCTATTCTTGTCAACTTGTAGTACCCGCTGCTGCTTGCCTCAGCAACTTTGTAGGGGCCTTCTCATCTGGGTGAGAACTTGGGAATTGGCTACCCCCTCATGATTGCATTCACTGTCTTCCATTCTAAGTCCATTTCTTTGAACTTTCTGTGTTGAATAGATTGATTGTAGGCACGAGTTATGGATTAATGATACTTTTCCATTGCCCGTGAGGCCCGATCTCTTATTTCTTCAACTACTTTGATGTCATTCTTCCTACTGTCTGGAACTAAGTGCGCTGACATAGCCATTCTTGCTAACAGTACTGCCAACTCAACTGGTAACACAGCTTCAGACCCATATACTAGGGAAAATGGGATTGCCTGAGTTGGCTTTCTTCTTGACGTTCTATATGCCCAGAGTGTTATAGGGAGTTGTTCAGACCATGTGCCTTATGCTTCATCCATCATCTTGCTCAGTATTCGAATGAGGGCTTTGTTGGTCGCCTCAGCTTGTCCGTTCCCTTGGGGATAGTATGGACTAGACTTATGATGCTTAATTTGGTAGGCATCCAGCAGTCTTCCCACATGGCGATTTACAAAAGGAGTTCTATTGTCAGACAGCATCACTTTGGATATGCCAAACCTGCAGATTATGTTCTCTCTAATGAAGTTGGCTACCCCTGCCCCATCTGCCTTCCTCATTAGTATAGCTTCTACCCACTTGGTGCTAACTTCGGTTACTACAAGTATCCATATGTATCCTTTGGACTACTGCACTATAGGACCTACCAAGTCAAATGCCCAAGTATGGAACGGATAAGGAGTCTTGATGTTATGCAGTTCAACTGCCAGTACATGTATCAAATTCCCAAACTTCTAACAGGATTGGCATCTCCTCACAAAGTTTTTAGCATCCTCTTCCATTGTTGGCCAGTAGTAGCCGAGGTGAATGAGATGTCTATATAGGCGCTGCCCTCCTTGATGCTCTATCTTGTGGGCTTCCCTCAACACATCGTTTGCCTCATCTTTTGAAAAACATGCTAAAGGTTCCCCTTCGAAGCTTCTTCGGTATAGCTTGCCTTGGTCAATATATGGCTACCTCCATTCTTCACTGCTTAAGAAATGGGCTTCCTCTTCCTTAGGATGGGACTGACATTTTGCGCATTGCCTCTGCAATTCGACACTTTCCTTTTCCATCTCTGACCAATAGTACCCTTGCCTCCGTATTCGTCGGTATAGGCTGATATCTCCATCTCCACAAGACTTAGCATAGATCTGCTTAAGTTTGTCAGTTACTTCTTGCCTACCACCGCACCTTGCCAACAAGTTGTTGGGACCGTGAAAATACAACTCTCCTCTGAGGAGCATAAATGGTGCAAGTTCTGCTGGTTTGATTGCTCCCTGGCCAGTTTTCAGCTGCTGGATTATACCTTCTTTCCACCCCTCAACATCTTGCTCTGCATGTTCTTCAGTTAGCACTGTTGGTGTTGTCATTTTCTTAATGACGATGGCTATACTATCGTCTGGTATCTCCACCTTTGCCGCCAATTTAGCCAAGGCATCAGGAAAAGGGTTATGTGCTCAAGGGGTATGCTGGATTTAGACATCGTCAAACTGAGCAAGAAACTTTTGGACTACAGTGCGATATAGGGCTAACAGAGGTTCCTTCAAAACGAAATCACCCATTGTTTGTTTGACAACTAACTTGGAGTCGCCCCAGATTCTCAACTTACGGAGGCCCTTCTTTCGGGCAGCTATCAGGCCCAGTATCAACGCTTCATACTCAGCCTCGTTGTTTGAACACTCAAAATCAAGCTTATATGATAGATGAAACTTCTCTCCTTCTTGACTGGTTAGTGTGACACCAACTCCACATTTCCCAGCTCTGGAAGCTCCATCAAATTTTAAGTCCCAATAAGTTTCAACTGCAGCTGCTAAGACATGGAATTCACCTGGTAGAGGTACCTCTGCAGGTTCATGTTCACCAGATGGGAACTGGGCCAGTAGGTTTGCGAGTGCTTGGCTCTTAATAGCCTTAGGAGTGATACAAGCAATATCATATTCTGCTAAAGCCAAGAGCCATCTTGCCATTCTCCCAGTCAGAGCGGACTTGCTTAGCAAGTAGCAGACTGGATCACTCCGGGTCAAAACCTAGATCGGGTGTGCCAAGAAGTAGTGGCGCAACTTCTGCGCTGTAAAAATTAAGGCTAAACAATGTCTCTCAATTGGAGTATATCGTGACTCGGCATCATTGACTTTGCGACTTATGTAATAGACTGGCTTCTCAATTCCATCCATGTCTTGGACAAGTAGGGCTCCAATAGACCAAGGAGTAGAGGTCAGGTATAGTAGCAGAGGTTTTTTAGGTTGTGGGGCAATCATTGTAAGTGGTGAGATAAATGTTTTCTTCACCGTATCAAATGCCTATTTGTGTGCTTGCAACCATTCAAACTTGTGATTCCCTTTCAGCAGTGTCCCAAAGGAAAAGGTTATCTCAGCAAGGGCTGGAATAAACCTTCTGAGGTATGACACCTTGCTTAGGAATTTCTTCAAAGCCTTTTGAGAGTGTGGCGGCAGCATCTCCATGATTGACTTGACCTTATTCCCATCTACTTCGATCCCTCGTTGGTGTACAAGGAAGCCAAGGAACTTGCCAGCAGTAACTCCAAAAGCACACTTGAGAGGGTTCATCTTGAGGCAGAATTGGCGGCAGCGTTGAAAAACCTTTTCCAAGTCGCAGAGATGGCAGTTTGCCTTAGCATACTTGACCACCAGATCATCTACAAATACTTCCACTTCATGATGTAACATGTCATGGAACACTGCAATCATAGCCCGTTGGTAGGTTGCCCCTGCGTTTTTCAAATCGAAGGGCATCATCGTATAGAAAAAATTTCCCAAGGATGTCCTGAAAGCTGTCTTTTCTGCATCTTCTGCTGCCATTTGATCTGGTTATAACCACTGAACCCATCCATGAAGGAGAACATCTAATGGCCCGCAGTTGAATCGACAAGTGTATCAACATGGGGCAATGGAAACTCATCTTTCGGGCAAGCCTTATTCAGGTCACGAAAGTCTACGCAGACCCTGATCTGACCGTTCTTCTTTTGTATAGGAACAATATTTGCTAGCCAAGTTGGGTATTATATAGGCTCAATGAACTTGGCCCTCTGCAACATTTCTACCTCAACTTTAATCTTTGTTTCAAGATCAGGGTGATACTTTCGAGCGTGCTGCTTGATCGGTTTAGAATTGGGAAAAATGTCCAAATGATGAGTGACAAGGGATGGGTCAAGACCAGGCATCTCATCATATGTCCAAGCGAAGACATCACTGTATTGCTTTAGTAGTGCTATCAATTCTGCCTTAGCTGCTGGAGCCATTGTAGCACTAACAAACATCGGCTTGCTCTGCCCAAGTAACTCACTAAGGTTGACATCAGCGAGTACCTCTTGTTGGGGTTTGGGTCTATCTTACATGCATTCAGGGGCGGGCTCAGGCGTCTCCACCAATCCTTCTTGGGACTCACTTCTGTCACATTTATTTGTCTCTGGGCTATCCTCCCAGGGTATGAAGTTTGACCCCAAGACCGTCATAGGTAGTAAACTGTCTTGCCGCCCTTACGTACCTTGACAATCTTGGGCGGAGGACTTGTGGATTCGCTGTTCCTTTTCTGTCCACTGCTTTCTGGAGCAACCTCTACATCTCGAATGTCTTCCCACTTTGGTAATTTTGCCCATGCAATTTTACCAGTCCTTGGAGCTTCATCCATGGACAACTCAGTAAAGAAAACTACATCCGAGTAGTGTGCCTCTTCCACTCCAAATGGCTTTTCAGACTCGTTTATGGTAACTATGTGCTCTCCCAACTTTGCCTTCACACATTGGTAATAGATGGACGGGATAGCCCCATATCCGTGCATCTAGGCTCAGCCAAGTATCATGTGGTAGTTTGTGTCTGCTTCAATCACATGGAATTTGGTTGCGAAACGAATCTCGCCAACTGCTAAGTCCACCACAACATGGCCCTTAATGACCTTTTTCTCACCACCAAAACCGGTTACAGTAATGGGTTGGCGAACCACTCTAGACTCCTGGATGCCATCCTTTGCGAAGGTGTTAGTGGTAATGATATTTATGGACGCCCCACCATCGAGGAAAGCACGCTTGAACTCCTCATCATTGATATAAGCTGTGACAAAAAGAGGTCGGTTATGGGGAAATGGGTATGCTCTGTCTGCCTCTGAAAAGGTAATGGCCCTATAATCTTCCTGGATACGTCGAGGCACATAGTCCTTGGCCTCAACAACTTCAGCATGGTGCACTTTAGAGATGGTGATGAGAGACTTTGTTGCTTCCATCTTGGCGGCTTGGCTCAGTTCCAATTGGTCAAAGAAAGTGCAAAACTTAACAAAATTTTGCAAGGCTTGAGCATGAGTATCCTCTGCGAATTTCGCCTCTGCAAGTGTTGTTTCAGGGAGTTGGCCAGTTGCAATTTCTTCTAACTCATCATAGTAAGACGCCATGTGCACTTGATCGCGCACAGGCCCAAGGTAGCTGATCATGTGTACATTCTTCCCCTTCTCCTTGTGGTTAGGATAAGGGTCTTTTCGTACGTCATGATTACCGGCATCTTTGAACTTCAACTCATTCATGTCAACTTTCTTTTTGAAGATATTTTTTAACGTCCAACAGTCCCTGGTAGGGTGTCTGGTGGTTCTGTGATAGACACAATAATCTAGGCTTTCTTTATCCTTCTTGGTTGGAGTAACCTCAACCGGAGGTAAAGTAAGTTCACCATCAGCGACCCATTCTTTAACCAAGGCCTTAACGTTCTCAAGGCTGCAAGGATATGGATTCTTGTCTTCATAACTCTTCCTCTTTCGAGAGGACGAAGCCTCTGCTTGCGAACGGCTTCCTCCTGTGGAGGTTACTGCAGAAACTCTACTACTGCGGGAGTAGCGGTGGCTGTCACGAGATCTGTATAAAGGACCAGTGGTACTAAGATTTCTAGCTGCCTCAATCAAAGCAAAAAAGGTAGGCAGATTCTGGTTCACCAAGAAAATCTTGTAGTTGCGTATGGCACCCTCCACACATATGCTGACTAAGTGAGCTTCATCCACTGGTTTATGACAGTCAATAGCCTTGTCTTGGAACCGCTTAGCATAGTTCAGTATATCTTCACCTTCTTTTTGGACATCTCGCCCAAGTGTGAGGGTTGTAACTCTCTCCTAGACTTGGAAGAACTTCGTGTGGAACTTGTTCACCATCTCCTCCCAACTCTTGATCGAGTTGGGAACCAAGTTCACATACCAACTATAAGCTCTTTCAGTAAGTGATTTAGAGAACTCCCGAAGGCGCAGAGGGTGGTCACTGCCATGGACACCAAGAGTTTCAATGAACCTGACCACGTGTTCTCTGGCATTGCCTTGTTTTTCATCAAACTTAATAAACTTGGGCACCGTATGCCCAGTTGGGTAGGGCATGGTCAATGTCTTTGAGAGTATGTGGGCTTCACATCTGGGTCTGGGAGAGATGGCAATTGTTTCTTGCTGCGCTCTTGCTCGAGCATAGCTTGTACATCGGCTAGAGTAACAAAGTGAGTGGGTTGGAATGGTCCAGTTTGCTCCTGGGTAACTGAACCAGCGACTGTACCGTTCGCTTAAGGCACCACCAAAGGCACCTAGATCGAAGCCCAAACCTCAGGGAACAAGTTAGGTGCTGGGTTTGGGACTGCTACAGGTGGGGGTGCTTGCACTGGAACTGGTTTAGCAACCATGGCCATAATGGCCTCAGTGAGAGTTTGTAAAGCTGCCAGGATCTCCCTCTGCGTATCCTGTAGTGACTGAACTGCCTCAACCACGATACTGTGGTCATGGTCTTCCGCATGTGCTGCTCCGCCATTGGCAAAGCCTTGCTGTCGTGGGAGTTGCTGAACTTCATCTTCTGCCATTTTTTCCAGTGAAGTGTGTAAGCCACTACGGGTATGAACCATCAACAAAGCCGTCTCCCCAGTGGAGTCGCCAGAAATGTAGGGGGTTCAAGATTAGAGGGGTGATTAGAGAGGCAAAACTATGCTAATGGTCCATTGATGATGGAAATGGCTTAAGAATGAACGGCAGCAACTATCTGGGAATTAGAGAGTATGTAGCTGGGTGAGGGTGAAGCAAGTGGCTCAAAAAGAAGTGTATGGCAGTACCAAATTGGGCAGCATCTCCCCCAAATTTCCAAAATTCATCTTGCTGAACCTTGGGAAATAGGCCCTATTTATAGACTTTTCCTTGGTGCCAAAAAGACACCAAGTGGCCAAATAGAGAGAAGACATGTGTCCTGGAAGATCACATGGAATATTCTGCCTTGAGCCACCAGGCTGAAGGTGCCACGTGTCCCTCTGCATGTACTGTGTACTATCTGTTTGCCTCCGCAACAACCTTTTTGAGCCTCAGCAAGTGTAGTTGCGGCGGGAGTGTTTGCCTCTGCACTTGCCTTCTCAGCTTGAACCTCAGCAAGTGCACTTGCAGCGGTGAACCTCGCCGCTACACTTACCTTCTCAATTCTACTTGGCCAGTACATGCATTCCCAGGACTCCATTAGTCTGCTATCGACTATGTTCGTGCTTACCTCAGCGAAACCTCCACCCTTAGCCACCTAACCACAAATTCCCCCAGCTTTTCAGGGCGAAAGCCACAGCCAAGCCCGCTATCAGCCATGTTATGCCTTAATACCAAGCCCGAGGGAGCTTCCTTAGTCCTGCTTGTGCAACTAAGGCAAGTCCATGACTTGGGCAATGGAAGGGAGTCCCTTATGTTCGGGCTACCCTGCTCCTATCTTCACGGGGTTGCCGCGGTAAACTGGTATTTCTGGGCCTGTTATCAACTCCAACCAGTAAGTCTTGGGGCCTGCTATCAGTGCCAAGTTAACAAACTATGGGGCCTGCTATCAGCCCTAGGCTAGCAATGCTTTGGGACCTGCTATCAGCGCCAAGCATTAGCCTCTACTTGCAGAGGGAAACCTCCCTCAAAAGCTACTATCACCTTAGCAGGGTATTCCCTCTGTAACTTAGTTGCTGTGGTAGTAGTTGCTACAGTAGTAGTTGCTGCGGTAGTCGTTTCCCGTGGCAAGTTCAGACGGCATGACTGAAGATATTAGAGATAGCGACGCTGACAGAATGCCTCCGCAACTTGGGTGCTGCAAGTATTGCCTCAGCAACTTCATTGCCTCGGTCTTCTCTTTCCCTCAGCAACTCCAGATGATCATGACACCGACATTATTTGAAATGGCAGCGGGGCCGAAGGTACTTGGACTGGCGGCACTGAGACAAAGTACTTCGGCAACTCTGCCGTTGCACATGTTCCCTTGGCAACTTCCAGTGGCGGCGAAACCGAAGTTAATAGGAATGGCGGCACTGAGACAAAGTGCCTCAGCAACTCTGCCGCTACACAAGTTCCCTCGGCAACTTCTAGTGGCGGCGAAACCGAAGTTAATAAGAATGGCAGCGCTGAGACAAAGTGTCTCAGCAACTCTGCCGCTGTACATGTCCCCTCGACAACTTCACCGCTATAGGTGTTGCCTCTGCAACTTGATTTGGGCATTTTTTCTCGCTGAGTCCATCTGGACCCTTGGTGGGTCGGACCTGCGTCGGCCCACTTCCCTTAGACTTTGGCCCACACTCCTTTCTTACCCTTAGTCACCTTCTCAGGGCGATCTTAGTACTTGAGTCCATACTTAGTTTGGAGTTCAATTTTTTACCATCTACAGTTTGATAATAGGTTACCAGACATATATTTTTTGTTCAGCAATGTAATTCTAGACTATTTTATTTTGTTCAATTTTGATACACTGAGCAAAAGTCAAAGAATTCTCTCAGAAAATAAAATGAAAACCTACTAAACAAATAAAAAAAACTCATTATTTCAATTTTTTTTATGATATTTTATCACCGTTTCTTCATCCATTGATTTCTTCTATGATTAAAACACTATAATTCTTACTTTTTGAAAAAAGATATGGAACGGAAAAGAAAAACTGAGAAGGAAAGAAGAACAGTAGGGATAGAAAAGCAATAGGTATAAAGAGATAATAAAATATATTTAATTTTAGTCTTTTGTCCTTAAAAGTACACCAGATAAAAAAATAAAAAAAATAAAACAGACGTCTCATGTGAAGGGTCTCATATGAAGGGTATAAAAAAATAAGCTAATAGTGTAAATAAAATCACTCTTTTTGTTAATGGTGTTACTATTACTCTTTAGTCCAAAATTACATTTGGCTATTTTTAAAAAACAGGAGGTGAAGTGCACAAGGGCTAAACTAGAGGATAAAATAAATTTTGCCCAAAAAAAAATGTTGTCCAAAGAGCATGCTGTTTTATAACTGCCTCACCAATAGGAAACATATTATACTAGCTGAACGAGTGTTAGTACATGCTTGCTATTAAATATTGCAAGACATGATATAAAAACCAAATAAACACACTACTTTTCAAGAAACAAAAAATGCACAGAATGCAGTGTTTGTGGCATTCCTTTAAAGTGCCAGTAAAGTATGTTTTTGTAACATTACTGGACATGATAACACACATCTAAAATCTGCTATTATTTCCATCCGAAAAAACAACCCTAACATTGCGGGGCCTAGCAATGCAAAAACATACACTTCATTTACAGCTAAAAACCTGATCTAAAATCACATGTAACGAGAATATAGGTCAGGCCAGGGACGAAGACACAGCCACAACACCATTTACAGTACAACCCTTCCACGATCCGATGATGCCTGGCTTACAAATTTTACATTACAATACACTTATCTTTAGATGATTTTGCTTCCTGCTTGGGAGACAAAGATGAGCTCTTGTCACTGTTCCTTGACACCTGCACAAAGTTCCATTGACTTGTTAAAGTACATTTTGCTTCCCACTTACACGAGACTAATCCAAATATAGAAAATACAAATGCAAAATGCTTTAATTTGTTTTGGACTCATCTTTGAGTGTTGGTGTAGTTTCCACTAGTTGGGTTCGGTCAAATTGGAATCAAATTACTTTGTTTCTCTCCCTAATCCTGTGTTTGGTTGAGGGATTTAGGGAGGGATTTGGAAAATGAAAGAGAAATGGTGTGTGAAACTAGATGAAATATAGACATGTTTTATTCACATTTCGCCTTCTTTTTTCATTTTCCTTTCTAAATCCCTCCTCAAATCCCTCAACCAAACACAGCATAACAGTTTCAGCACAAAATTGATAGAAAAGCCACCATCCCAAGAAATCACACCAATTGTCTCCTCTTCTAATTCCCAGCAATAAAATGCTAGAGAAGTTAGTAAAGGGAAAGTACAAATGCAGTTTAATACAGTGCCACAGACATCTCTACCTCCAAAGTAAAAAACAAAAAATTTTGGCACACTAACTTAATTTGAATGACCACACCATCAAGTATATCCATCATAACAATGGTTTACCATAATATTTCTCCTTTGCAACTTTCAAACCCCAAAAGGCCTCAACTCAACTAATTCAACGTTTCGATTAAAATAAAATAAATAAAAAAATAAATAAAAACTACTTCAATGTTAATATTAACCATAGACATCAAGCTGTATCAATCACTAGTACCATATATCCCTTTTTTCTTTTCTTTTCTTTTTTGATAAATAAAATTTATTAAACCGAAAGCATCAAGAAGATATTAAAGAATACAAAAACAGAATAACCAAGAATAGGACACAGCTAGCCAATCACAACATCTATAAAATCTAAAAAAGAAAACAAATTTTGATCCCACCCAGACACCCAACTGCACAAAACTTGGAGAAACCTGTTTTCTAACCAAGGTAAAGTCCGAACAACCCCCTAGAAAATACAATGATTCCACTCCATTTATAATTCAGGCTTTAAACCAAAATCAATACTTGACAACTAACCACAAAATCAAAGATAATACAAAAATACAAACATTTTCCTGAACAATTTAGTGTGCAATCAATATTAGTTATTAGACTACTTCTTACAATCAACAACCATCAGTGCCTCCACATTCAGATTTCACAAGTCAAGCATTGGAAGAAAATAGTTTCTTCATATCATTAGTCAGTAACATCCAAGGTTCTAATTACAAATAAACCTGGAAAAGGATGAAATGTATATATATATAAGCATTTTTTGCTAAAATCGTAAAACACACGACTCAAATGATTCACCCACTCAAAGCTACATCCAGACATTTTAAGAGAGATGAAATCTACAATAAAATATAATTGGAAGTAACAAACTACATGGATAAATTACCTCCCACAACCCAATAAATCCTGCCCATGAACCACCGACACTTTAAATTTGGTGCCATAGCAGTGTCAGACACAGACGGAGGGGACATGAGTCCGACACACAACATGGAGTTTCTAATTTAAGAACTTCAAGGCTGACCTGTTACCCAAAGCCCAAAAAAGAAATGCAACTTTGCTGAAAATTTTGTGGGTGTTTTATGACACTAATGTTGTGTCCTTTTCATTCTGGATACATGATAGTTGTCATTATTTTCCACTAAAATGAGTTCTCAATCTTTGCTCCAGGACAAACCTCAGAACCTTATTACAGCCTACATTTTCAATTTACTTTTAGCAATAAGTTTTCTAAGCTAGATGAAAGCTTAACCTCAGCAAAAACAGGTGTATGCTATGGCCACCTTAACACAAGACCTTTATCAAATCTTCATCCTCAACTATGCCACATGATTAAACCAACCAATCTACTCTTAAACATTATCTTTGTCCAATATCAACTGAGATTTCTAAAAGGAAGCTGGAAAAATGTTTTTATAAGTTCTTAAATAGTTTCAAAGGCTGAAAATTAAACGAGTAGAAAATTAAAATTTGACCTGGGGTCCTGTGACCAGCCTTGAACTGCTACTTACAGTTGGTTGCTCCACATTACGCTGTGGCTGTTGTTCAAACTCCTGTTGTTGAAGAGCCATTGCCAATTGCAGATCAGAACTGTCAAGAAAAAGAAAAGCGAACAGAATAATGAGTCACAACTAAATAAGGTTAACATGTAGAATCATTTAGCCTCCATTTGGGTAGTTGGTTTTGAGGCTTTTTTGGCTAAAATAGTCACAAAAAATAAAATAGGCTTTTTAGCCCAATAAGACAAACCATTACATCCAACCCATAATCATTACATTCTTTCTCTCACAAAAAAGTCAAAAAAGCCAAACGCTCTTCCCAAACCAGGCTTTTTAGCCCCAGGCTAAAATAGCCTAAAAAGCCAAAAACCAACCAACTTCCCAAACGAACCCTTAGCAATCCAAGAAATACAAAAATAAACTTGACTTAATAACAGGTTTGAACAGGAAGTTTCCAATGAAAAGGAAACTAGAAGTTTAAACTCCAAATTAATATAAAAAATTTAGCATCTTGTTCCAACATTAAACAGGTAACAACTGATGACAAGAAAAATGCCAAAAATTTCATCCAAAGTTTTCATAAATTAGTTGAACCAAGCAAAAAAAATTTTAAAAAGGGTATTCAAGCAAGTGCAATAGAGTAGACTAACAAAACCAAAAGAAAAGCAATTAAAAATAAAGAAAAATAATAATTTGACTGATAATACCAACTGAAAGGATCCAACAACACAAAAAAAAACGACATTATCCCATCAGAAGGGGTCTACCATGTCCCCTTATTGTACTACAAATCTATTAATCAATGCATAAGCAAGAAATAATTAGAACAATTACTTGAAACTTGAATTGACATCTGCTGAATTGTCCATACTGGCAAGATATTCCTGAAGCACATAAACTAGAATTAGTTCCCCAAAGCATGAGTGACAATGACAAATTTCAAAAAATGGTATAAAAGAAGAGCTACACACAGCAGTATTGACCATTGCATTTTGTTCATCCCATGTATTGTTGGCATGGTTTTCCACCTTGAATTCCTTAAAATTACAAGTCATGAACAATGTATCTCCATTGACCTGAAAAAAATCAAGAAACAAACTGAATTTCAAGCTGGCAGAATTATAAGCATACAAAAAATAATATTATCATCTTACCACAAGGTTTCTCAACTACAGTTAATGAATTTAGTAAGTACTTGGAGAGTTCAGAAATACAAAAATGGATCATAATACTCTGAACGGTTTTTGCAGCAAAACTTGGAAGTATCAAAATTTTTCCCAGGATGTTTAGCAAAGACATTAGTATTATATTTCAATTGATCATATAAAAAAGCTAAGAAATAAGCTATCAGCAGGCTGCTCATAAGAAGGGTCAGTCAAAAGGATCTTACCTCATTTAGCTTTTCCCACACCAAATCAGGCTGATTTATGTAACCTTGGTCAGTAGCCAAGATATACAATTCACCATCATACTGCAAAAAGGATAACACAAGGTAATATCCTAAAAAGTAATGTTGAAGGAAACAACATAATGATGCTCTAAGTTACACGGACGCGGGTGCGGGTGTCGGATACGGGTATGTGTTTAGGTGTCAGATTCGCCTATTCGTGAAAATAAGGATACGGGGACTCGGCTAAAAAGTGTCCAAAAAGTAGATACGGATACGGGGACACGGCACATAAAATATTAGTAGAATTTTTATATTGTACTAACTAACTACATAATCTATGCATCATGATTTTTTAGTTTAATTTTTTGATTTTATTTTTAACTTTTTGACTGATTTTTGATATTCTTAAATCAACCCTAAATAAAAAATATTTTTGTATTTATTTTCTATATAAATATAATAATGCTACATTGAATTAATTATATTATAGAAGACACAAAATAAAGAAAATATCAAAAAATAAAATGTGCACACATTACCTGTATACCATCATACACACTTCCCAATTATCTCGAGTCATGTGCAGAGCTCATAAGACCATTATTTTTAAATGAGAAATGTTATGTATCTCAAATATTTTATTAAATATTTTACCAAACCTTTCATATGGGGTGTGATTCACACAAATTTACATGTGTGTGAGTCCTACACCCATATAAGAAGTTTTGTAGAATATTTGGGATCCTTAACATAACTCTTTTTAAATAAAATCTTTCTTTTTTTCTTTTAAAAAAATCACAATATAAAATTAAAAAATAAAATATATTAAAAAATACTTAATAGATTAGTGCTATAAATAAAAATTTTATGCATAATTTTATTCGATAAATATTATTGTTCCCATGGCACTTGTTAATATTGAGAAAGTGTAAAAAAAATATAGTTTCAAAAATATAAAAAGTGAATTAAATTAAAAATATATATTAAATTTAATAATAATTTTTTCAGAATTAACATATTTTTTTATCCTTATTATTCCTTAGCAAGTGTCCCATTCACTTAAAAATAAAAACCTATTGAAGATGCATTTATTTATAATAATGATATTATCACAAAATTTATATATATAATTTTATGCATGAATAGAATTTTTTAATTAATATTTTATTTTTTATTCACATTATCTTATTTTGTAGGTAAAAAATATCATAGAAATAAAAAATAAAAGATTTAATAAAAAAATAAAAAAATTGATTTATTTTCTAAATTTAGTGATATGTGAGGAAGATGATTGGTTAATAATTAAAAAATATTTAATTATTGACTAATCATCTTTTAAATATATATAAAAAAATATATAATTGAAAAATGTTATAAACTCTAGATAATTTATTAAATTTTCTATCAAAATTCTCATGTACATAAGTGTGAGACCCACACAAATTCACACCACACAAATTCACTTGTATAGATCCTATATTCATATAAGAATTTTAATAAAAAATTTAATAAATTATTTAAAATTTCTAACATAACTCTATCTAATTTTTAATTATGACTAACTATAACATATATATATATATATATATATTATGTATACATCCATTCCCTCTTATTATAATTGTAATTTATACACACTGTCCCAGTCCAGCTATCTCGAGCCATGTGATGCTGGACCATATCTCTGGAGACTCTATTTACAATCTTCATCTCACATTTGAAAACTTCTCTTACAGAGATAAAAGAAAAAAAGAATGAAGTCTCATTCTCATCTCTCTCTACCATGTCTCTCTCAGCTCCTTTTCTCATCTATCAGTTCTCCGGCGAAAGGCTTGCAACCTCCGGCGAAAGGCGTGCGATGACGGAGCAGAGGCTTGCGACCTCCAATCCAACTACAAAGGCTTGCGACCTCCGGCGAAAAGGCTTGCGACCTCCGGCGACCATTGGTCGACTGTAAGTTTCTCTACCCTTCTTCTTTCTCCTCTCCTCTCATGTCAGCCGTGTCCGAGGAAATCATGCCGAATCCGACACATATCTCACACCCGCACCCGTGTCGCGTCGTGTCGACACGGGTACTCTGCCCTAAACCGGCGAGTCCATGTAACACAGATGATGCTTTAGGGAACAATATAATAATGCTTTAGGGCCTGCTTGGATTGTGTTTGTTTCACTTTTTTGGTAACAAGTAAAAACATGTGCATTAACATTAAATTGAAGCCCATTCCATATTAAATTCTCTTGGAAGAAAGAAAAACAAAAACACATATCCTGTTTTCTAGAAAACATGTAACACAACCAAATAACCTCTTTATTGGCTTCCATTGCTCATCAGCTAATAGTATTGTTGCCACCTCACACTGGTCTCAGTTAATCATTAATTTACAGTAACAGAAAGATATGATTCCCACTAACCTTAAACATGGTGTTGAAGTGATTATTGCGGAAAAAGACACAAAGCTCACGTTCTTTCAGACCATCTTGTAAGGAAAATAGGCTGTAAGAAATACAAAAAATTACTATAATGAGAGTAATGATACACAAACAAAATACTCATACAGAATTTCTATACAGAATGACGTGGCATAATGCAGAATTTTCACTTCAAAACAGAACATCCATAAAGATGGATTTTATTTACAGCAATGGAATTGCCATATCATTCTTGTGGTATTTTTTCTATAATTTTTTTGTATGAATAGAATTATCCTAAACTGAAAAACCTCCTTACCTGCAGAACAATAATGACACTAAACAAATATGTGAGAAAATCTACAGCTAAACAAAAATCTAGCGTACCCATGGATGGTCAACTGACTAGCATTGTTCTTCAAAAAATCCCTGATCAGTTCCCCTATACAGAAGAGAGCAGATAGTAAGCAAACCATTTTGCATGAATTCATTAGCACCAACAAACACGTTGAAATGCGCTACAGAAACTAAGATATCTACTTGTTTGATACAGAGCATTTGCTACCTTGTCTTGGAGAAATTTCATCCTTGGACCTTGCATCATAGGCATCTCCAGTACCTTTGTCCACTTGTTCTGCAAGAACCACCTCGCCTTCATACATAGGTTCTCGGTCTTCATAAATTGTGGTTCTTGATTCCAATATGCATTCCTCCCCTTCATAAATGGGCTCACTGCCTTCAGCACTTGAAGTAAAAGCATCAGGAACATCTGTATGTTGCCTTCTGCCGCTGGATGAATCTAAATCTGCACCTGGTGCAGATAAACTAGAAAGTTCTGCTGTGTCACAACCATGTTTATTATCTTCTGGCACATGCATATCAGATGTGGAAGTGGATTGCTTCTGACTTTCTTCATCTCCTCCAGATTCAAGCATATGGTTTTCACAAGCAGATGAAGTATCCTGTCCAAAAGAGTCAGAAGGTGCAATCTCATTCTGGACCAAAACATCAACACTGCTTTTTTCAACTATATCTTTAGATTTTACACATTTTCCAGATTCATCAGAAGTTGATTGATCAATGTCACTTACTTGATCATTTTTTGCACAACCAGCTTCCCTTGGAACTGCTTCATGAGTTATCACCTCATTACTCGAATTGCTCAAGGCACTGCAATCATGGGATAAGGATAAATCAAGCAGAAAAGACTTTTGGTTTTCAGCCTCACTATACCCTTCTAATGTTTCTACAGGAACTACAGGTTCAGAATTCTTGAGAAATGCACTTTCATTTGAACTGAAAGACATGTTTTGCCCACTAGTATTCACTGGAGGTGAATCATTCACCGAAGTAGGCAATTCGTCCTCTGACATTTTCAAGGCTCTCAACAACTCCTCTTCTTCCTCCATATCTCCTTTCCTTACTTTATGATGATCAGCGACAGCAAGTAGAGAATCATCAAAAGATATACCTCTTGAAAGGCAAGGAGAAGGAACTCCTAGAGTAGCAGTTGTTGCAGCAGCAAAATCAATAGAATCTTCTTCAGAATTCTTTTTTTGTTCACCCTCCATATTTCTTGTTTCAAGGGCAACAAGCTCCTCCATGAGAGTATTATAGGACTTTGTTCCAATTGCATTTGCAGTATCATAATCCTGGCATACACAAACAAAGAGGTGGGATCATCAAACCAAAGTAAGTTGCCTTGACCATGCTCAAGGAGCTAATCAAAATATAAAGTTTTAGTGGCTCTCAAAAAGAAGATTATTGATCATCAAAAAGCCAGGGATAAGAATACACAAATCTACTCCACCAATACCTGCCACCTGCTTATTTTATCCAACATCAAACTAACGATGTTCAATGTATGAAACATGTTTGAAAACTTTAAAGGCAATTAAAAAGAAAAAAATTGACATACATAAATGGAACACACCATAATGCAAGTAACAAAATAAATAAGAAATATGTTCTCTCTCTACAATTCTTGTAAAAAGTATAGAGTCAAAAGAATTTAAATTAACTTGGGACCGAAGAAAACGCCAATAAGATGTAAGAAGTAAAAATCCAGAAACTAATGGCAGAGTTAATAAGGGAGCACAACTGGACAAGTATTGAAATCTTAGTTTAAAGTTCTGCTGCTTCATGCAGTTTATGTTTTCTCTAAAGAAGTTCCTGTCTGGCTTCACCTTGGTTTTGGTTCACGAAAATTTCAAATAGTGAAAGACAGGGTAGCAAGGAAATTAATCGCCCCACTGCAGGAAGGGCGGGACATTGGATGATCTCATTCATCCAAAGCATTCAATGAAAAACAGGATTCCACACTTCTCCGCCCTAAGGGTAAGGATGTAAAAGGCACGAGGTTAAATCTATGTTACTTGGATTCAAGTACAAGTGCCGGGTGTAGATGTGTTAGCGTCAGATAAACCTCATACTCATGCCTGAAGACTCCAGGACATGGCTAACTTTCATATTTCTACAACATTTCTTTCATTTGTTTAGGGTAAAATGGTGTTCCTGTTTACAAATTAACGTAGAGCTTTTTTATGTATAGAATGGGAATATTTTTCATAGCTCAATAGTAAACACTACTACTTAAACATATTTGTTTGGTTATATCGAAAGAAAAAAATATTTGATAGGTGCATGTCTCCAACTAGACATGATAGACACATTTCATACCCCAACCCATGTGTCAAGTGTCCAACATGGATACTTCACAAATTTAGAAGAGTCCGTGTAACACAGGGCTGGATATAGAGTGTGACACATTGGAACACAATTCTCCTAATATAAACATGAAACAATTCCGAATTGAACACAAATCGTTTACAATGGTGAGGTTTGAAGCCTAAAAAGAACATACCTGGGGATCAACTATCCAACCATGATACAGTGGAATGTCCAAAAGATCAAATATTGCACACTCACGAGTAAACTCAAAATCATCAATTCTGCAATAATTGTGCACGTGTAGTGGTCAACATTAAGACAAGTAAACAATGCTAAGCACCACATCAAGAATACTCCTGAAATGTGAAGTGGATGATGATAAATGGTCACCACGGGCAAAAATATAGAAATTTTACCTCCTAAATTTTATATTTACATCAATTCCTGTCGCAAGCCGAGGAAGCAAATCAATTGCATCAGCAATGTTCTGTTGTTGATTTTCAACATACCCTGCATCTTTGTTCTGTACCCCAATTAAAAAGGGTCAAATTTAA
This sequence comes from Camellia sinensis, assembly GCF_055761805.1. NCBI lineage: Eukaryota > Viridiplantae > Streptophyta > Magnoliopsida > Ericales > Theaceae > Camellia > Camellia sinensis. The sequence goes on along the minus strand of NC_138973.1, from coordinate 66,388,205 downwards.
TACAAAACAACAAAGAAAAGGCATTTTCCTTCTGTATGGTTCTCAGTAGATATGCGAGAACAGAAAAAAGAGTATTATAAACAACCAAGAAATGAAGCCACTTTTATCAACTTCTACCATTTGCTTTTCTGTCCTCTCATCCTAAGAACCAAACATCGCTATAACATTCACCAAACAAACAGAGAATTACATCGACATTACTGTTTGAATCAATTAACCGCTCCGCAACAAGTGAGAGCAATTTCTCCTGTGATACTTCTGCAATGTCTGGACTCAAATTCAAGTTGTTCTTTAACAGAAGAACATTACCTATCAAACACAGAACATGTTGGTAATCAAAGCATAGCTCAAACTCTAATTTTGAACACGAAATCACAATAAATATAAATAATAATAAATAAATAAATAAATCAGAATAGCATACTTTCTCAAAATTTGAATCAAGGAAAACATTAAACTACATTAAAAAGCAAATCTTTTGATTAACAAACCTTTTTATCACTAAAGCATTAACTCTAATTCCCAAAATCAAGAACAACAAAGACCTAGAATTAATTTCAATTTCACACAATTCATCACTATGAGGCATAATCTTTCAAATTGAATTCTGAATCGTACATGATAAGATTCAAACTTTAAAATGATCATTTCTTGATTAGAAGCCAAAAGAATACATGGAATGCTTACAAAAACACAAAACCCTAGGAGAGAGAAAGAGGTTTACAGATAGCGAGGAGAGGGCAGGGACCATTGTCGTTCTGAAGGATGATAGGAGTGGTGCGTCCCAAGAACTGTACGGCCTTGGTCTTGTGTTCCATTTCCTTCGCTGGTTCGTCTCGTCGCTCTTCGGAGGGAGAAGCCATAGGTGGACCTTCTTCTTCGATGTAGCGAAAGGATATATGTATATGTGTGTGTATAGGCAGAGAGAGAATTACAGACGAATGACGAGAAAAGTTTTAGAGAGAGAGAAAGAGGGAGAAGTTTGATGGCGCAAGACAGCCTCTTCTACGGTCCTTTTACTGCTTTTTTCCGGTACAACACGTGAACGTATTGTTGATGTATCTATACATCTCCCAGCTTCTTGCAATAAAATTTGCGTCCAAAAATTAAAATCAAAATTATAATTGATTTTTTTTATCTCATTTCATTTTTTTTTTTTTTTTTATTTTATTTTATTTATTTTATTTTTTTTTTTGAGATACAAACAAAAATACAAATTCTTCTCTTTAACAAATCTTAGGCAAAATGAGAGTTGATATATAGTTGACCAGGGATGTAACTCGGGCTCAGCCCGGCTTATGTCGGATTGCGCAAGCACTCACTAAAATTTGGACTAGGTCAAACCGGCTACAAAATTAGGCCCAATCTCATAGAGTATTCGGGCCTTGGTCGGGTCGTTGGGCCTGCATGAGCCTAAACATTTTTTTTATATTTTTTTACTTTTTTCTACTAAAATTTTATTCTTTCCCACAAAAAATAACATTAGGCCTCGAGTGGGTGGGACAGGCCCGGCCTCAGGCCAGGCTTTGAGTGGGCTTTGAGAGGGCCAGGCTCTAAGTGGGCTTTGAGAGGGCTAGGCTCATAGGTCAAGCTGGACTCGAAACACATGGGCTAAGCCTAGGCTAGGGCCCCATGCGAGGCTCGAAGTCGGGCCTAGTCATAGGTCAGGCTGGACTCAAAACACATGGGCTAAGCCCAAGGCAGGGTCCCGTGCTAGGCTCGAAGTCGGGCCTAGTCAAGCTGCGAGTAGACTTCAAGTAGGCTGCGGACCATTTTTACACTCCTATAATTGACCATGATCGACTAGACTAAGCTAGGTTGGGCTCAAATAAATCCGACTCTTGGCAGGGGAAGTAAAGTGTGAGAAAAAGGATTTTTTTTTTTATAATTAGAAAAAGGGTGCTCTTTGGTGACATCAGTACAATCCCTAAGTTTCGGTGTATAGGCCAAATTTACTCTAATCCAAAGGATTACCTACCAGTGGAATAAGCTAGGAATGCACTAACCCCCAGCACAAGAGGCAAAGTCATAAGCAGTGTATAGGCCAGATTTACCCCAATCCAAAGGAAGAGAGCCACCATTGGAATAAGCGGGGAATGCACTAACCCCCAGCACAAAAGATAGAGTCACGAGCAAAGTATAACACTATCAGATTCACCAAATAAATAGGTCACTATTCGTGTTTCCCCAAGAATCGAGCCCTGCTCATTTGTGTGGAAGGCTAGCGCCTTTCCACGCCACCACCATCCCCAATGGTGGAAGAAAAAGGATTTGATTCTTTATATACATACGTATTTCTAATTATCTTCATTCTTCTCTCTATTTTTTTACCATAATTCTCACTTCGGCATTAGAGGGTCTTTTCCAACAATAAGGTTGTTAAATAAGTTCATAGTCTTTGTCTTTGTAGATATTGTTTACTTGTTGAAGGTTTGAAAGTTAGAGTTCTGCTAACTTTACATTTACATGAGAAAATTATCTTTGTACAAATCAGATTTTATATATGATAGGACCTAAATATTTTTCTTAATTATCATAATTTATTGTTTAGTTATACTACAAGACTCTGGATATAAAAGTGATAGATATTATATCCCCATATTAGTGGGATATATAATATCATTTACATAGTATTACATATCGACCAGATATAAAATTATCTTACATTATATATCGTGGGTCTTACAAACTTGTACTAAAAAGGGTGTGATTTCCAGTAATCTCTTTGGGGAGACCTTGAATCCCCTGATCTAACAAGCCCGATCTTCTCGTCTTTTGCAGGGGGAGATGGATGTCGTTGAGGTAAGATTTATTAATCGGTTGTGTTTTGAACCACTTTCGGTTTTATGTCCGTCGGTAACCCGATCTTCCTCTCTCATTTCCCAATCTTTTTGTGCAATTCCTTTTCTTATAAGCCCGATCCCGATCCCGATCCCAACAATTTTATACTCTATTAGCTTTTTATAGACTTCTCTCTTATGGATTTTTGGGTTGTTTTCTATATTTAGCACTTGTTCTTTTGTTTAGTTGCTAGAGGTCTTATTTTCTATGGTCTTTTTGTGCTTGATCTTGAAACTACATTGTTTGTCTTTTACTGTTGTGGATGTGGTTTTGTGGTTTCTATGCTTCTACTTTGCTTTTCCTAATTTGTTCTTGGTGATTTTAGAGTGTTACTAATGTTGAAAAAGGGCTTCCTTCTCAACTCTACGTCAGCTATTAGGTGATTCTCTAAGGAAAAGAAAGGTAAAGGTAATGCAATGGACACAAATTTAAATCAAGACAAAATGAGATGTCGTCGCCACTCGACTTGTTTTCTGGTTTGGACCCTCTTGAAATAGCTTTAATCAAAGGTACTCTTTGTGATAATTCATCTTTGATTGGGAAATTATTGCGCAAACTCTTAAGAATGGAGATTTAGGCCTCATTTGGAAACAAGCTATTTTAGTAAATTTTTGGCAATTTTTGGCTTTTTACAAAAATGTGCAGAAAAGTAGAGAGAGTGATGTGACAACTTATAGTGACTTTTTGGCTTTTTTACTAAAATAGCTACTCCCCAAACGAGGCCTTAAATGTTATGGATGAAGACCCAATCAAGAACAACACTTTACCAAAGCAGTGCTAAACAATGCCATGGGGCCCAAGTAGTGATTTGAATAGCTGTGTTGTTTCTGATCCATCTTCTAGTTTTTGATTAGTTTTTTTCTGGTAAGGAGGCTCTATCTAGTGAATTAGGAGAGAGTCTCACAAGTGGATCTACTTGATGGAATAAAGAGTGACCACACTATAATGTGGTGTGACTCACTTCACTCAATCTTCTCTCTCTTAAAGTTCTGAAGAACCTTCCCGCAAGAATGTTGAAACTATCTATTAGTTAGTTAATGGTTTGAATTTAAACATCAATAGACACAACTCTGATTGAACCATGGTGACTATTATGATATGAAACTGTAAATCATAAAGTATTATAACGCAGCGGATGATTAATTTCAAAGCCATACCTTTAAGCAGAGTCTGAAGTGAAGGATCTCGTGGGTAAATCACGTGCTTCCAGAATCTTGAACAACCAACCCAGCAGTGGAGTGATATTACAAAATAAATATCACCCACGCAAATCACAGTGCAAAATGGCTGGATCGTTGTTTAATGAGAGAGAATCTGGGAAAAAAGGTTATGGGTAAAAACCCCATAACGTATCTGATATACCAATATATTATCTAAAATATATAATAAGATATATAACCACCAATATCTATCTATCCATCTATCCATATCTATTGATATGATAGATATAGATATCCTGAATGGTTATCCAAATAAGTTTTGAATTAAAATTCAAACTTACATGGATAAGGTTCAAAAGGTTCAGGTTCAAAAGTTCAAAGGGTCATGCCATATGGGCGCCTGTAGACGCGCCCGCGGAGGGCCTCATTGCTACAGTTCGGACTCTCGATTTTTGTCACGGTTCTTAATCTGAACCAAAGAGTCCAAATCTGGCAAATCGTTTTGAGAAACAGATTTTTGAAAAAGTAGTGCCAAACATGGACTGCTTTGCCAGATACAGAGTCGCCACCTAAATATTTTTAAAATGGGGAGAATTTAGGAAACCCTGACTCGATGCCGAAGGCCACATGTCCGTCATCACCGGAGTTGTCTCGGCTCAGGAGCTTGGGTACGATCGGGGAAGGTCAGCTATGAGCACCCCCTTTCGCCCGGTACGAAGACCGGCCTCTACTAACCGTGATATCCGTTTTTGAAAACTTTACGTGTTCTTAAACCAATTATTAGCCTAGAATTACTATGTTATGCGCGCAGCAAACAAGTATAGACTAGATTGCCTAATTTGGGAATAAACATTGCATATCCGTTCGGTTTGAAAATGCTTTGGAATTTGCTACTCGCAAGTAGGCTAAAATACGGATTCCAACGAGTTTTTCCAACTCAAACAATCCAACCTTCACCCACAGGCATTCAAAACAGTTTAACACATAAGCATCTAGCCACATGTTAAGCATGTTGTCATGGCAATATTCACACTCATGTGATATGCTAAAGCGGAAATACTTACATAGTACTCCGTGCCAAAACAAAGAACTTGTTAGCAAACATGCATGATCCAAGTCCATGTTAAGTGCCTAATGCGTCGCATACAAAATGTTGCTAAGATAGGCTCGGCTAATCCTAGACATGTCATGTGAAAATGCACAATTATCACATATTCAATTTTTGATTTGAAGTATTGATGCAATTAGCGTGATGTACCAAGCCTAATGCATGCAATACAAATCCATGGATGCACACATGCATAGCATGAGGTATGCTAAATTAAACGTGCCCTAATACTAACCATTAAAGCGGGTAAGTAAAAAGGAAGAAAGAAGTGAGGTTGGAAGACATACACACCACCCACACACACTTATTACAGACTTGCCCTCGCTCGGAGGGACCGAATAAATATTACAAATTAATTAACTACGCAAGCTAATTAATATTACAAATTAACTAATTTAATTAACAAATTAAATAAATTAATTAAAACAGGAAAACGCCTTGGGAAGCGCGCCGCCATGCGCAAGCTGCCTCTGTTTTCTTTCCTCTGCTCCTCTGGAGGCTGTCAAAGCCTCAGGGTTGCATCCCTAGGCACTGGGGAGTACCACCGGCTGGTTGAAATTGCCACCGGCAGTGTGGTATGGCCATCGGCACAAAATTGAATCTGTCGGCAGAGAAAAGGTTGCCGGCCGGCACCTTACACTGCCGGTCGGCAAAGAAAGTCTGCTGGACCTGCAACTCACAGCAACAGAGGGCAAAACAAGGCATGGCAGCACAATTCAAGGCATGTATGCATCAACCATATCCCTTATCATTGTAATGACTCAAAGGGGCATGTGCCTCGATTCTCGGACCACCAATCACGCATTTCCATGCGTGATGGCCCAAAGAACCAAGTATGCAACTTTGATTTCAAATGTATGCAAACCAATCAAACAAAACTCCCAATCCCTATCACCCAAGTCGAGGGACAAGGAATGCATGCAAGATGCAATGCAACCTAGGCATACAAGCTAAGGATGCAACATGGCATGGCAAGGCACTTATGCAAGCATACAAGCATACATATGGCAATGCAAATGGATGGCAAGATGGACTTATACATGAATTAGGCAACTCTAATAAGGCCTAAAACAGTGGCCATAATGACCAAAACAGGAAGCCAAAACACATGCGCACATACACATGATGGAAGGCCTACACTTAGGCACAATTTAAACAACCCTCAAGCACACTTGAAAGGGATAAACAAGAGCAATTAGTATGCAACATAAGCATTGAAATCATGTCATAAAATGATGCCAAATCATATCAAACAAGACAAGCAAATGCATGCAAGCATGGTCTAAGTACTTGAGGCAAGTCATGAAGCTTTGAAGCATGTTTTATCACAACAAACATGACATGCATTAGGCAACCTAAAACAGGTTTTTAGCACATAACATAAGGCCCAAAAGACCACTTAGATGGCATCTAGATGGCTCAAAAAACAAAGGCATGCAAAGGCACCAAAACATGAAGCATTGCTAGACAAGCTTATGAGACATTAAAGAGGCATGCAAGGTAATCAAACAAGCATGGAAATGGGACTGAAATGGCATATAGAATGATCCCAAATCACCAAAACAATGCAAAGATGCTATGCTACACATGCACATGCTCAAGGCCAACAAGCCTAAATACAAAGGAGCTATATCAAGCATGCCAAAATCAACCCAAATACTTATGGACAGATCTAAAACAGGTCAAAATAAGCACAAAATCTTCACAAGACCAAGCCTAAAACATGCTCCAACTAAGGCTAACAACCTAAGACATGTTAAGGTATAAACAAGGCATTACATGGCAACTATGCTAAGCATGCATGGAGTTCCAAAACCAACTTGAAATCATGTTATATTATGGATATACAAGCATGAAAACAAACCAAACATGCTCAACACACACTCAAGCATAGGCTTCCTTAAGAGGCCAAAATATGCCCTTTTCAAGGACAACAAGGAGAGGGGGTGGCTCTCTCCTTCTTAGGACTTCAAAGCATCATCTTCACCACTGAAATCCCTCAAGATTTCAGTGGTGAAGAGACCTCAACACCAAATCCCGGAGCTAGCACAAAATGGCTCAAAATGAGGCCTTTTGAGGCCTAAGGGTGGTCAACAACCCTCAAACAACAAAACACTCTTAATAAACAATAAAGAGGGCCTAAAAACAGAACTTTTTTATGTTATACAATAATCACAAAAACAGCTCTAAGATAGGTATAAAATCAAAGCAAAAATGGGGGAAAAAGGGACTAGTTTCTTACCCTTGTAGTCCTCTTCAACAATGGTGCTCCAATGGCCTTCTTGAGCTTGAATCCAACACCAAAACTTCAAAACACACTCTTTGGAACCTCAGCTCCAAGAGGAAGGTGAAACACTAGGTGTTTGTGTGCAATAGTAAGGCACAAAACACCTAGTGAACAAAATGAGAGGGAAAGAGAGATAGATGTGTGTATCTAATCCTAACCCTAGAAAACCAGAGCCTTGTCTGTATTTTTCTCCCTCAAAAATGTCTAAAAGCTCCTCTTTTTTGCCTTAGAGAGAGACCCTCTCTATATGCCTCTTGTAAAGCTTACAAGACAAGCTTTGCAAGAGGGAGATCCCTCCATACACGTGTGTGGAGGGGAGCAAAAGCAATACAGTTGTCTGAAAATATCTGCAAAAGCAGATGAACAGCAATCGGCCGGCAAAAAATGCCATCTTGGCCAAAAAGAGTGCCGACCGGCACAAAAGAGTGCTGACCGGCAACAAAGAGTGCCGGCCGGCAAACAATATTGCCGGTGGCAGCAAGAACCAGCCGGTGGCATCTAGCCACTGCCGGTGATGGGTGGGGATGGTCTACAAGCCCCATTTTGCCCTTCCAAGGCAAGATGCAAGTGTTTGGTGCAAAACCAGACACTAAACGGTCGAGTTCGGGGATCCTGAGGCAAGGCGCGCGAGCCGAGGCCTCCGGGAACTCCAAACGAACACAAACATGGATAATCACCGAGTGCTCAAACGGTGACGTCCAAGTCTTGAGGACGGTCAAAAATGGGGTGTCTACAGTTGCCCCTCTTTGACAGAACTCGAAAGTCATAACAATGACGGGAGTGAATGTCAAAGCCTAGAGACGACCCATTTTTGACAAGGCCGAAGACTCAGACAAACATACAAGACAAATAAGGTATGCGCCCGGAGGCAAGGGCAAAATGCAAGACAATGCACAGAGCCGGACATAACTTATGATCATACAAAGAAAGCTGTAATGAAGCAAACATGCGACAATTTTAAGCTAGCATACCAAACTACACTACAATGCAGAAAGGATGTAAGAGAATTATGGAATTCTCAATACGTCTCACTCGGGAGATACAATACCTGTGCGGCTCGTCTGGTTGCACCAGCTTCAAATGAACCGTACATACAATATCGTGCCTGAAAAGAAAACAAACTTAACAGGTACAATATTGTTAGCAACATGCACAATAGCATACTTGAAATGCGTGACAGCGCAAGGCAAGTGGGGAGCATGACAATGCTGTGGAAATACAAACATGTAAGTGGAGCATGCGGTCTACGCAGTCAACAAAATTGATCATGAACATGCGGTCTACGCAGGTGATGATATTTAGCAAATATGCGGTCTACGCAGTTGAAACATGCGGTCTACGCAGGTGATGAAACTGAACATGCGGTCTACGCAATCAAGACATGCGGTCTACGCAGGTAATGAAAATAACAATGCGGTCTACGCAATCAAGACATGCAGTCTACGCAGGTATTGAAATTGAACATGCGGTCTACGCAAATAAAGAATTGAGATGCGGTCTACGCAAATAAAGAATTAACATGCGGTCTACGCAAGTAATGAGATGATTACAAACATGCGGTCTACGCAAGGAAAGAATTATCATGCGGTCTACGCAACATGCGGTCTACGCAATCAAAACATGCGGTCTACGCAAGTAATGAAATTAAACATGCGGTCTACGCCATCAAAACATGCGGTCTACGCAAGTATTGAAATTGAACATGCGGTCTACGCAATCAAAACATGCGGTCTACGCAGGTATTGGAATTGAACATGCGGTCTACGCAATCAAAACATGCGGTCTACGCAAGTAATGAAAATTGAACATGCGGTCTACGCCATCAAAACATGCGGTCTACGCAGGTATTGAAATTGAACATGCGGTCTACGCAATCAAAACATGCGGTCTACGCAGGTATTGAAATTGAACATGTGGTCTACGCAATCAAAACATGCGGTCTACGCAGGTATTGAAATTGAACATGCGGTCTACGTAATCAAAACATGCGGTCTACGCAGGTATTGAAATTTAACATGTGGTCTACGCAATCAAGACATGCGGTCTACGCAACAAAACATGCGGTCTACGCAGGTAGTGAAATTAAACATGCGGTCTACGCAGGTAATGAAATTAAACATGCGGTCTACGCAACAAAACATGCGGTCTACGCAGGTAATGAAATTAAACATGCGGTTTACGCAATCAAAACATGCGGTCTACGCAGGTAATGAAAATTGAACATGCGGTCTACGCAATCAAAACATGCGGTCTACGCAACATGCGGTCTACGCAATCAAGACATGCGGTCTACGCAAGTAATGAAAATAACAATGCAAATGTGTGACGCACGACAGCGTGATGTAATGCATCGAAGTGGTGTGATGAACTTGTGCAACACACATGGGGTAACTTTTGAATTCAAAAGGATACAAAAAGGATACACCTTGCATGAATTCGAGTGCCACGCACTGGAGACACGGCCCGCGGTCAGAACGGAGGCCGATTGAATGTCGGAGATGCACTTTCTTGCACTTTCTTGAGCTATGAAGACCACGAACTTCTCATATGGCCTAGACAAGGCTGTGGGAACCCCACCGGCCGAAAGACGAGGCCACCGGCTGGCCATCGGCACAAAAATAATTCCATCGGCACAAAAAAGTGCCGGCCGGCACAAAATATTGCCGACCGGCAAACAGTTGCTGGTGCGGGGCAGTTTTGTCTTTTCACCTCGGGTGTTATAAAATAGGGCTTCATGCCCTATTTTCTCACTTCTCCACCGCCAAAAACCTTTGCTCTCTCTCTCTAGAGCTTTTCCCCCTCCTTTTTCGTCCATTTCTTCGCGTTCTACGCCCGTTTCGTCGTCGGATTCGCGTTCCTCTTCGCGTTTCGGACATTTTCCACCGATCACATTTTCGTTTCGGTGCCTCGTTTGGCGTTCTATCCTTTTCGGGGTTCGTTCCCCTCACTCTGCTCTTCGTTTCCGTGCCTCTTCACATTCCGGCCTTCCCGGCCATTTCTGACCCTCTCGGGAGTTGACTTTTCAGTTGACTCTTCGCATTCCGGCTCGGTTTTCCTTTTCCGGCCATTTTCACACCATTCTCTACATGGCGGACGACATTCCACGTGGCGTGACTCCCCCGGACCACGAGATGGATCCCGGGGTCGAGCTCTTACCACTGAGCGAGCGCCCGTTCGACCCGGCGACCTACCGGCCGGCGATCCACGTTCTGCCCCCAGACGGCCTGCGTCAGTTCCGGAGCTTTGAGAGGTACGCGGCCCCTGAGCTACTACTACGCGAGCCTACCTCCCACCTTTCATTTGGCACTTCCGAGGTAATTTTTCTTCTTTCTGCTTTACTTTCTGCAATGTAGGATACAAAACTGCCATAGTTAGTTGTATTCTCTAACTGCTGAAATCTGATATGCCGTAGACCGTAGTTGACTGTAAACATACATACAACTGATATCTGCTTGAGGCTGAAACATGCACACACACTGCACTAGCCCTGAATCACCCAAACACACGGCACACACTGTATTTCACTGCCTACACATTGGCACCCAGTATTTGTCTGAAGTTGTCAAACTTGCATACATGCCACATCTGTTCTGAAACACCTAAACACGCTGACACAGCACACGTATTTCACTGTAAGCACACCGGCACCCGGTATTTGCCTGAATCTGACAAAGTTGCATACATGCCATATTTGTCTTTTCACAACTGCATTTTGAATGTTGTCTTGCAATTGTCATTGTCTGTTTGCAGGAGGGTTCCCATACCATTCGCGGGTATGGGAATACTGGTGCACGGGAGTGGTATGATGAGCTCCCTGATGCGGTCCAGCGCATCGTGGACCGAGCGGGCTTCGGCACCTTCTGCCGAGGGCTCTCTAGGCTCTCCACATGCAGGCCTCTCCTTGCTGCTTTGGCAGAGAGGTGGTGGGACACCACCGATTCTTTCCACTTCTCTGCTGCAGGGGACATGACGATGACCCCTTATGACTTCTCGATGCTCACAGGCATCGGGGTAGGGGGTGATCCGATCCCCTTCGACACCGACATGGAGAGTGGACCGCCGCTCAGGTCTATTTACTGGGGGAGGCCCCGCCACTAGCTCGTCCAGGCTTCGTGCGGTACTCCTGGTTCGAGACACAGTTTCGGGTCCAGCCCGCTTTGGAGGAGGTGCAGATGACCCCAGAGGACGAGGAGAGGTATGCTCGCGGCTTCCTCATGTTCTTGTTCGGGACTACCATCTTCGCCGACCGGGCGAACACCGTGCCTCTCTGCCTTCTCAGCGCACTGGTGGACGTCCGGGATATCTTGCACTACGATTGGGGCGGCGTTGCTCTGGCCACCCTGTACGGATATATGAGCTCGGCTTCTCGTGGCAGCGGCCAGCTGCTCGGAGGTTACTGGCGAGCTTGGGAGGTACATTTCTTCTCCACTTTTTCATTCCTGTCTCGTACTTTCTGTACTCTGTACACTGCACACACTGCGGTCTGCTTTATACTTGCTGTATACTGTACACACGGCACACACATACATTCTGCTTTACACTGACTGTACACTGCTCACACTGTACACTGCAAACAATACACTGCACAACACACGGCTCTGCCATTTCTGCTTTATTCTGTATATCCTGCTTTATCTGATAGTCATACTGACATCTGTTTTGCAGCTGTGGGTTTACGCCTACTTCCCTAGGCTTGCACCTGTGCCAGTTACGGAGCCTCCCCCGGCTGTCCCGTTCTCGAGTCGCTTCGACGGGAGATGCACCAGGCGACCACGAGAGACTTTCGGCTTCTTCCGCCGATACTTCGATACCATTACCCCTGCCGAGGTATGCTTTACTTTCAGTTTATTTAGCTTCGCTTTCCCACTGCATGTTTCAATAACAGTAGATAACAAACTGTCTGTCATTTTCAGATCACATGGCGGCCATGGGCTTCCTTGCCGTCGGCGATGCGGGGTCGGTTCCCTGGTGCTGAGGAGACCTCGCGTTTCCGGATCTTGCTAGAGGGCCCGGTCTGTCGGGCTTGGTACCTGGGGGAGCGCTTTCTATGCCAGACCCTGGGGTTACGTGAGCAGATAGTCCCGGCTCACCCTCCTGCAGAGATGAGGGAGACCGAGGGGCTGACCCCTGAACAGCTGGATGATTACTCCATCGGCTGGGAGGAGGCCGGCTTCCGAGGCACCGGCGACTATCAGGAGTACGTGCGGACGTACCTGATGCGACCTTTGAGCGGCCGTCGAGCAGAGGGGGCCAGGCCTGTAGCATCGGCGGCTGGGGCCGGAGCGGGAGCAGGGGCTGGATCTTCGAGGAGGGCCCGGGTCCGTGGTAGGGGCGGAGTGCGGGGAGGACGAGGAGCTGGCTGGCCTGCCCTGCCTGCTGTACTGACTTTCCAGGGGCAGGGTGGGTCGACCTATCAGATCCCCTTCGCCCCTCCACCAGCTGGTCACGAGTTCATCGACGTCCCCGACCTACCTCCGGTATGCATCACTGCACTTCGTACAGTCATTTCATTTCATTTTACTTGATATTCCACAGAATACTAATGCATCTGATATTTTGCAGGCCTCTTCTGAGTACACCCGTCAGTCGTTGGCGATGAATGCCTCGATGATGGGGATGCTCCAGCGGACTTTTGACCTCCTAGCCGTCTACAGCATACCGGTATGTCCTTCTGACACTGGCCTCAAACCATTCATACACTGGTTCGCATAATCTGATGCACGGCACAACACGTGATACACTGATCTCACAGCATCTGAACACTGCATACACTACATTCTGCACCGTACCCTATACTGATAAACTGCTCACGGCATCCACACGCTGTACTCATATACTGCATTCTGCACTGATAGACTGCTCACTGCATTCTCATACTGTACTCATACACTGCATTCTGCATTGATAAACTGCTCACGGCATTCATACACTGTACTCTGCATTGCATTCTGCACTGATAAACTGTCTACAGTATACTGATGCATTTCCTTTTCATGTACTTTTCAGCCTCCTTTTCAGATTCCCATGGCGGGAGGTGCTCCAGCTAGACCTTCTGTCCCTGCCCGGGGGAGAGATGAGGAGGGCCGGATATTTCCCCGTACCAGGGGAGGGCGTACTCACGTCGGGAGTAGCTCGCGAGCTCCAGTCCCGGACGATGACGACGACGAGGAGTCAGAGGCGGAGGGAGGGTCATCGGAGGAGGAGACCGGAGACGGTTCTAGTTCGGGCTCTGATGACGACGCTGATGACGCTCCTGGACCCTCGTCCAGGAAGAGGACTAGGACGGACTGACGGCCCCTGGAGTGCTTGACATAGATGCAGATTTTTGCTATCTTTTCTTTCTTTCTTGTACTTTTCTTTTTGTTGGTAGATAGATTACCTTGTACTGCCGCAGGCAGATTTTGTTTCCAAAACTTTGTACTTGAAAAAGATAATGAAATGAAACGAACTTTTTATCTGAAAAAGTGTTTACATTTACACATTTTATGCATTGCATCGCATCTCATCATGTTACACCTCAATGTAAATGAAATTGATTGGTTATCTGAAAATTGAACACTTGCACTGTAATAATCAGATAACTAAACAGCCAACAGCAAAATAACCCAAGCAGCCCACTGCCTGATTCTGGATACACAGCCTTTACTCTACTGGGGATTAATCTGCATTCAGCCCATAACACAGCATTCGATTCATTCTGCACACGGTAATTCTCAAACAAACAGCCCAATCTGACAGGACGGACCTCATAGATGGAACCGGTTGGAGTCGAGACACGTTCAAATGTAGAGAATGGCACAGCATTCTGAGCATAAGCGATTTTTGAAATCGAATGAGGGTTTTTCAAACCGGGATATCGAGCCTACCACTGAACACAGCGGGGAGGACTCAAACAAAGAGGTACACGACCTAAACACAACGAGGCACGCTCGGGAGAGACTCAAAACAAAAGACGAGACCGTCAAATGAAAGAGACACGACACACAGACGCGTAAACGAAGATGGGAGACCTCGGACCACGAGGAGCCAGTTCAATCTGGGTATTGTTTCCCACCCTTTCTGAGTTGTGATCCTCACATCACTCGACTCTCAAGCTCGGATTTTCTCTCAAAACCCTTTTCCTCACTTTTCTCTCAACTTACACCTCTCTATTCTTCATTCTCTCATTTTTCATCCCTCCCCGGGGTGATTGATAAATGAACAGGGAGTTGCGGGTTCACGCCCGATGCCGTTAGCTCACAGCTATTTCTTCTGGCGGGTAGAGCGCTCTTCTGGCAAGTACGTCGATGACGGGGGAAAGACAGAACGCCTGGCTCAACTGTGCCCCTAGTTCATCATTTTAACCATTTTTGTTTTTGCTTTCTACTAAAACAATTTTGATCAAAATGAGAGTCGGATTAACGTACTTGTTCAATTTTTGATTTGAAAAGCATGCAAGTCAGGCAGCAAGCACTGAAAATTTTCCTTTTTGGGTCCAAGACAATGGTCCGGTTTTGGAAAATGGAATAGTTTTCGAGAAAATAGTCAACCTCAGTAAAAATTTTCAAAAACTATTTTTCAAACAGCTGATGCTTAACAAGCATGGAACTTACTCTTTGAGATGCGCAACCTCGGATCGGAGGCAATGGAAAATTGCCCCTGGCTTGAAGGGGGGTGGGAGGCAACGGAAAGTTGCCCCTAGTTTGGATGGCGGCTCACGGTGGCTTGTGGCAACGGAAAGTTGCCCCTTGTTTGGGATGGTGCCGCAGCAATCTGCAGACAGTCTTCATTGGCGGTGGTCGAGCTCTTGGACACAACGATGACGAAGACGGTCACAACACATATATGGACACAATCACCTTGAAAGGTGTTGGCCACTGGACTTTGGGATGAAATCGAAACCATTGCATGGACTGAGACGCTATGAAAGCGTTGGGGGCTGGACTTCATGATGAAGTTGCCTACGTATCCCAAACATGGGAATCAAGCCTTACGTAGTTCCGGTTAAGGTACACTCGGGTATTTTAACCTTCACTTTGTTTGGCTCTCACTTTTGCCTAGGCGCCCAATGCGGGTTTTCGACCTTGCGAGCTTCTTTTCATTTTCTTTTGTTCGTTTCTTTTTCTTTTCTTTTTTTTCTTTTTTTTCTTTTTTCTTCCTTTTTGCATTTTTTGTCTTTTTTTCTTTCTTTTTGTATTTTTCTCCTGCTCTAACTTTTGCCTGGGCCGCCCTTCCGGGTTTTCGGCCCAGCGAGCCTCTCAAGGGGTAAAAGTGTAGCAAGTCCATGCCAAATGGTTTTTTGGAATTGAAGCCCCTCTGTGTCTAGGAGAACGGCTGTTGCACTGATTTGCAGAAGAATCCATCCCGGTTGCTCTACGGGCTTCTTCCGACGAGATCTTCTCCTTCTGATTCGGCTTTGGTGCCTCTTGCTCGAGGGCTACTTCAAAACTGGCCACACGGGCCTCCTCCAACAGTTGACTGTTGAATGTTCCGGATGAGTTCGAGGTTCAAGACAACAGGTCGAATCTTGAGGCTGAGAGCGATCCTAGGCTGCGCAGTCTCAAGAGCGATTCCACACAGGTCTTCGCATGGCCGCGTAAAACATTTGCTTTTGAAAGTTTTTAAGAAAGCGACGAATCGCTCGCGCCGAAGATAGTGTGGAACCAATCTGGATCAGGCCAGGGTCCTTCTTAGTACTCACGCCGACAAGCATGATTTCATTCATAAAAAGGCTTAGCACGCCTTTCTTTCTCTCAAAATGATCAAAATTTTACAAAACCCGAGGAATTCCTTCCTCTTCGTTTTTATCACCGCAGTGTTCAAGAGGTTTGTTTTCTGAAAAACTTAGGTTAATGCAATGAGTTTGGCACACAGGAGAGCAGGCGAGATGTACTGTCAGCCCGATCAAATTCTCTGGTCCTTATGTTGAAAGCAAGCATGAAGTTGAGATAGCAACAGCTGTTTCAATCGGCTCTGTTGGTGCAACTGGCCCCTCGGCAGAAACAGACTCAAGACAAAAACAGATAATAATTACAAAACAAAATGGTGTTCGAGGCAATAACCCCAGAATCACCTGGTATTATATACAACGGGGACTGACTCGATACAATCAGACAGACCCTTAAGCAAAAAAGACTGACTCAAGACAAAGAGACAGACTCAAAAACAAAAGACTGACTCGACATCCAAGCCAGGATTTACAAAACTCGGTCTCACCGATGCTCAAAAATGCGTGCCAGACGCTTCATCCATAATGTACCAAATGTTGCCCGCAGGCGGTTCACTTTACATACTCGCAGTATCTGAGCCCTCGAAATCCAACAACTGAGTGGTGACGGGCTTGCCCGAGGTGGGTGGTAGGATAACCTTGTTATCAATCAAATCCTGCACTTCATGACGAAGGCGGGAACATCTATCGGTACTGTGATCGGACTGTTGATGGTACGCGCAGTACAAGGTAGCATCATGAGTGGTGGGGAGATTCTTCGGGAGTGGCCGGGGCTCCAAAGGCTTAAGATGCCCATTCTTCGCCAATATTAGCAATGCCCTAGACAAAGGCATGTGGAGGTCATGAAAGACCCTGCGTCCTCGGGGCAGGTACTTTGCAGTTTGAGGATTCTTGACAGATGCGCTGGCGAAAGGATCAGCTGGCGCTGCCTTGGCTTTTTGGACCTTCCCCGGTGCAGGGTTGGGAACTACAGGAACTGTCTGGGCATGACGGGGCCCATCCCGATTTTCTGCCTGGCTTGAACTGCCTTTGATTGGAGCGGGGAAAGCGTCATCTACAGCTTTGGTCACTATTGCAGACGTTTGTTGCTTGTTCATCCCTCTAGCCTTCAGAGCCTCGACTGCCCACAGCAGTTGCTCAATGGGGTCGGCATCTATCTTTGCCTTGTCTTTTCCTCTGGCCTCAGCCTGATCGAGGGTTGGGGTTGACGTTGGCATGTCGTGGCTATAGCCGGAAGCCACCTCTGGTTGGCTGAGCTCTATCACAATCCGCCCCAGTAGCGGGGGCTCCTGTGGTACAAAATTCCCGACATACGGCGCCGTTGGCGGTGAAGCCGACATTCCATAGGCGAGGTCTGCCACAGACCTTTGGAGATCGCCTATCATCCCCATTAATTCGAAGGTGGTGGGCTCACGAGCCTGGTATAACTGGGGAGCCCAAACTGGGTGCACAACGGGCATCCTGGGCGGGTGTGACGTACTGATGCTGGCTTCACTCTGCGGAGCGGTCCCCTGCTCCAATGTAGCCGTCATAACCACAATTTCTTCTGAACTTTGTGCCGCCATAAATCCTGCCTCAGCAAAGGGGAGACACTGGCTGTTCTGTATCAACTCTGCAACTCTCTGAACTGAAAGAAAAACAGGCAGCATTTCAGCCCAAACTGATCAAACACGGGTGTAGCCAAACAATTGTACCCTACTGCTGATCACTGTTCCCAGATTTCTGTTCCCAAAATACTGAATCTGATACCTGCGGATAACTGATTCCTGATAACTGATTCTCAACAATACTGATTCTGGCACCTTCGGGCCCGATACTCAAACTCGCAAACTGGTATATGCGTTCCTGTAGAGATACACTCTAAAAGCACATAGCAAGTAAAAGAGAGCTCAATCACCCCTATGTTGGGGTAGGGTTTCCCTGTCCTATTTTGTCAGGAACTAGGGTTTCACTACGCACATAGCGGTTTCAAACAACTTAGCATCGGGTAAGCAACCTGTCCTAGCTTGGAATGGTCACTATGGATTCCGAATATGCACTAGGTCGAATGGTCAAAAGGGTGCCTCGGTAAAGACCGGGGTTTGTGTTCCCATACTGTCAGAGCCCATAGCCGGTCAGCCTTATGGACATGCCTTGACAAGGCAAGCCTCCGGCAAACCGTTCAGGAATGGCAGATGGCAAACACTGTGTTCCTAGGCGCACCAATGCACATGCAATGCAAAGAGACACATAAGTGAAATCAAAACAGGATATCACGAGTTCGAGTCAAACTCTCTAAAACTCCCCAGCGGAGTCGCCAGAAACTGTAGACGCGCCCGCGGAGGGCCTCATTGCTACAGTTCGGACTCTCGATTTTTGTCACGGTTCTTAATCTGAACCAAAAAGTCCAAATCTGGCAAATCGTTTTGAGAAACAGATTTTTGAAAAAGTAGTGCCAAACATGGACTGCTTTGCCAGATACAGAGTCGCCACCTAAATATTTTTAAAATGGGGAGAATTTAGGAAACCCTGACTCGGTGCCGAAGGCCACATGTCCGTCATCACCGGAGTTGTCTCGGCTCGGGAGCTTGGGTACGATCGGGGAAGGTCAGCTATGAGCACCCCCTTTCGCCCGGTACGAAGACCGGCCTCTACTAACCGTGATATCCGTTTTTGAAAACTTTACGTGTTCTTAAACCAATTATTAGCCTAGAATTACTATGTTATGCGCGCAGCAAACAAGTATAGACTAGATTGCCTAATTTGGGAATAAACATTGCATATCCGTTCGGTTTGAAAATGCTTTGGAATTTGCTACTCGCAAGTAGGCTAAAATACGGATTCCAACGAGTTTTTCCAACTCAAACAATCCAACCTTCACCCACAGGCATTCAAAACAGTTTAACACATAAGCATCTAGCCACATGTTAAGCATGCTGTCATGGCAATATTCACACTCATGTGATATGCTAAAGCGGAAATACTTACATAGTACTCCGTGCCAAAACAAAGAACTTGTTAGCAAACATGCATGATCCAAGTCCATGTTAAGTGCCTAATGCGTCGCATACAAAATGTTGCTAAGATAGGCTCGGCTAATCCTAGACATGTCATGTGAAAATGCACAATTATCACATATTCAATTTTTGATTTGAAGTATTGATGCAATTAGCGTGATGTACCGAGCCTAATGCATGCAATACAAATCCATGGATGCACACATGCATAGCATGAGGTATGCTAAATTAAACGTGCCCTAATACTAACCATTAAAGCGGGTAAGTAAAAAGGAAGAAAGAAGTGAGGTTGGAAGACATACACACCACCCACACACACTTATTACAGACTTGCCCTCGCTCGGAGGGACCGAATAAATATTACAAATTAATTAACTACGCAAGCTAATTAATATTACAAATTAACTAATTTAATTAACAAATTAAATAAATTAATTAAAACAGGAAAATGCCTTGGGAAGCGCGCCGCCATGCGCAAGCTGCCTCTGTTTTCTTTCCTCTGCTCCTCTGGAGGCTGTCAAAGCCTCAGGGTTGCATCCCTAGGCACTGGGGAGTACCACCGGCTAGTTGAAATTGCCACCGGCAGTGTGGTATGGCCATCGGCACAAAATTGAATCTGTCGGCAGAGAAAAGGTTGCCGGCTGGCACCTTACACTGCCGGTCGGCAAAGAAAGTCTGCTGGACCTGCAACTCACAGCAACAGAGGGCAAAACAAGGCATGGCAGCACAATTCAAGGCATGTATGCATCAACCATATCCCTTATCATTGTAATGACTCAAAGGGGCATGTGCCTCGATTCTCGGACCACCAATCACGCATTTCCATGCGTGATGGCCCAAAGAACCAAGTATGCAACTTTGATTTCAAATGTATGCAAACCAATCAAACAAAACTCCCAATCCCTATCACCCAAGTCGAGGGACAAGGAATGCATGCAAGATGCAATGCAACCTAGGCATACAAGCTAAGGATGCAACATGGCATGGCAAGGCACTTATGCAAGCATACAAGCATACATATGGCAATGCAAATGGATGGCAAGATGGACTTATACATGAATTAGGCAACTCTAATAAGGCCTAAAACAGTGGCCATAATGACCAAAACAGGAAGCCAAAACACATGCGCACATACACATGATGGAAGGCCTACACTTAGGCACAATTTAAACAACCCTCAAGCACACTTGAAAGGGATAAACAAGAGCAATTAGTATGCAACATAAGCATTGAAATCATGTCATAAAATGATGCCAAATCATATCAAACAAGACAAGCAAATGCATGCAAGCATGGTCTAAGTACTTGAGGCAAGTCATGAAGCTTTGAAGCATGTTTTATCACAACAAACATGACATGCATTAGGCAACCTAAAACAGGTTTTTAGCACATAACATAAGGCCCAAAAGACCACTTAGATGGCATCTAGATGGCTCAAAAAACAAAGGCATGCAAAGGCACCAAAACATGAAGCATTGCTACACAAGTTTATGAGACATTAAAGAGGCATGCAAGGTAATCAAACAAGCATGGAAATGGGACTGAAATGGCATATAGAATGATCCCAAATCACCAAAACAATGCAAAGATGCTATGCTACACATGCACATGCTCAAGGCCAACAAGCCTAAATACAAAGGAGCTATATCAAGCATGCCAAAATCAACCCAAATACTTATGGACAGATCTAAAACAGGTCAAAATAAGCACAAAATCTTCACAAGACCAAGCCTAAAACATGCTCCAACTAAGGCTAACAACCTAAGACATGTTAAGGTATAAACAAGGCATTACATGGCAACTATGCTAAGCATGCATGGAGTTCCAAAACCAACTTGAAATCATGTTATATTATGGATATACAAGCATGAAAACAAACCAAACATGCTCAACACACACTCAAGCATAGGCTTCCTTAAGAGGCCAAAATATGCCCTTTTCAAGGACAACAAGGAGAGGGGGTGGCTCTCTCCTTCTTAGGACTTCAAAGCATCATCTTCACCACTGAAATCCCTCAAGATTTCAGTGGTGAAGAGACCTCAACACCAAAATCCCGGAGCTAGCACAAAATGGCTCAAAATGAGGCCTTTTGAGGCCTAAGGGTGGTCAACAACCCTCAAACAACAAAACACTCTTAATAAACAATAAAGAGGGCCTAAAAACAGAACTTTTTTATGTTATACAATAATCACAAAAACAGATCTAAGATAGGTATAAAATCAAAGCAAAAATGGGGGAAAAGGGACTAGTTTCTTACCCTTGTAGTCCTCTTCAACAATGGTGCTCCAATGGCCTTCTTGAGCTTGAATCCAACACCAAAACTTCAAAACACACTCTTTGGAACCTCAGCTCCAAGAGAAAGGTGAAACACTAGGTGTTTGTGTGCAATAGTAAGGCACAAAACACCTAGTGAACAAAATGAGAGGGAAAGAGAGATAGATGTGTGTATCTAATCCTAACCCTAGAAAACCAGAGCCTTGTCTGTATTTTTCTCCCTCAAAAATGTCTAAAAGCTCCTCTTTTTTGCCTTAGAGAGAGACCCTCTCTATATGCCTCTTGTAAAGCTTACAAGACAAGCTTTGCAAGAGGGAGATCCCTCCATACACGTGTATGGAGGGGAGCAAAAGCAATACAGCTGTCTGAAAATATCTGCAAAAGTAGATGAACAGCAATCGGCCGGCAAAAAATGCCATCTTGGCCAAAAAGAGTGCCGACCGGCACAAAAGAGTGCTGACCGGCAACAAAGAGTGCCGGCCGGCAAACAATATTGCCGGTGGCAGCAAGAACCAGCCGGTGGCATCTAGCCACTGCCGGTGATGGGTGGGGATGGTCTACAAGCCCCATTTTGCCCTTCCAAGGCAAGATGCAAGTGTTTGGTGCAAAACCAGACACTAAACGGTCGAGTTCGGGGATCCTGAGGCAAGGCGCGCGAGCCGAGGCCTCCGGGAACTCCAAACGAACACAAACATGGATAATCACCGAGTGTTCAAACGGTGACGTCCAAGTCTTGAGGACGGTCAAAAATGGGGTGTCTACAGCGCCCAATTTCTAACATCTCCCACTCGCACATGAGTTGTCATGACACTGCCACATCTCTATCTCAATCTCCCCAAAAAATGAACAATCTCATAGTAGCCAATGCACAGTGCGACTGCTGAGAACACCTGCATGTAGGAGTTCTATACTAGAAACTCAAAATGAGCCAGCATAGAGACATCAACCCAAAAAGAATAGAAATAGTGTCTCATATACCTCAGACACATCTAATTACACCAGTCCAAAAAATACATCTCTAATCCCTCAAAAAGAGCATGTTTGACCCTTTCAATTCTTGTAATATATTCACACTCAATCCGCCTCTCATACAGAGCGATGTGAGTTGCCAGCAGTGAATATACAACAGTAGTGTAATACTAGATGATCTTCCATTTGCCCTCATGCCATGTAGTTTAGGATTGACCGTTTTCCCAATGATATCCCTTAAGGCCGAATCATACATGACCGCAGGCAGCATACCAAAGTAGCAGAACATCAACCCCTTACCTTATGACATAGTCAAAAGTCACAAAAGGGTATATAAATGAAAGTCATATCAATAATGGCATGTAAGACTCGCACGGTGAGGAAACAAGGATCCATTGTCTCACCTCATTACTCGGTCTCCAAGCACATATAGTATGAATACATGTTACGGTGGAGTAACTCTTCCAAAAGAGTGACATCATACTCGATACACCGTACAAATCTTAGTCTAGTCGCTTTCTAGCGCCTAACCTGAATTCTCTATTTGCTCGCCTTCTAAGCGCCAAATGAGATCTCACATCTGGCTAATCATAACAGGCACAACATGAAAAGTGGGTACTAACATCCATGTTTGGTCCTTAACACGACCTCATCTTGGTTGTAACCAAGGCGACATACATAGTGGATAATTTTAATCCTCTTTTGGCTCCAAATAAAAATAAACCACTAGTCTCATCCTTGCTCGCTCCCAAGCGCCAAGGGCGATTGCTCGTGTGAGTGAGCCAATCTTGCCTGCTGACATCATCATCTGCTAATCATTATGGCACAAACCATAATAGTGTCAACATCCCATCATCTCACAAGAAATAAGTGATCAATCTAAAAAACATGACCACAGCCTGCGCAATTATAAATTCCAAGCATAAGCCTTATTAGCACCTCTTGCGATAAGCATATACAATAGAATCCACCATTTGCGCCTCACGTGAAGTGGTTCAAGATCACTACTTCTTGCGTAATTACCTCTCTAAAGATATTTTGGTGACCAATTTGCGTTCATTCTTGATGCGCCCAACTAGCGCATTGAATCTTACAAGGAGCAAATTAATATACTACTAGTAAAGCATTCTATCCACAGTCTAATGAGCAAGGTCAATGTCTAAACAACTCAGTTGACCATTTATCAAAAATAACACTTATCATGCCGAATACGCCCACATAGCGTACTTTAGGCTCCCACAACAAAGAAAAGATCAAGGAATATAGGTCATCTGTTTCTCCCAAAGAGAATCCGAGGATTCACTCAATAGCTAAGGCTCTGGCTTTTACCGATAGGTAAGTCAATGGGTTTGCAATTTTGCATCTAGAAGCGTTCTAGGATATTCTTTATGTAAGTCATTGAAGGCAAAACAGGAATTCTCCCAAAACAATTCCTAAGGATCGTACATCCGAGCATATAAATTACATCACCCATGTCCATCATATCTAAAACAGAGGACTGCCCACCCTAGGTGGCGACAACCCTATAAATTCCTGGCTCATAATGACTAAGTAAGGAAAAACTTCTTTTGGACCATTGATCATGCCTCAGTCGTCTTCATTGATCATCGTTGGCCTATAATGGCTTGACGAAATCTAAGAACCACTATTTGGATAACTGTTTTAGGCTGTAAAAGATTTATTGGAACTAGCAACCTTTTTGTGCTCCTAACTTTTCACCATAAAAGCAGAAGGTAAATCCCTACGGATCTACTTATCCAATTCTCTAACGAGAAAGTTGGGTCATAATGTCCACAAATCAATGTTCCAAACTTATGTCAATCATAGCCTAAGTGGAAATAATTTCACTCCCCAGGAGGAAGTCTTCTCATGGTCTACACCTTCCTCAATGGTGCGACTTTTCGATATTTAGCGAACCTTATGTCTCAACAATGACTATCCAAATCACGCATAACTTTAGAATAGTTTCGCGTCATAATGGAAAGTCAATCAAATTATAGAAATGATTAATCCTCAAAGACTTTATCTTATACTGCGCAACATTGATCCACTTTCTAAAAACAGGGGACTAGAGCCTTTGGCATTATCCTAGGCTCTTTATCAACTTGCGGAGCAATCATGAATGTTTCCTTCTCAATCACCTAGTGATAACGTGGAAAATTTTCATATTCGCTAGCACGCAACTAAGAATGTAGAGTATTCTTCTCTAATGGAGTAATCTATTAGTAGGCACATCACTTCCACTGTCCCTAGGATATTGGAAATTTCTTTCCGTTCTCAACTAGGCTACATAAAAGCGCTATGCTTAGAGTTCTCTATCTTATAGAGTTCCAAAACTCTATTCACGTCACCTTTACTAGGAAAACTTTATGTGACTTAGTTACACTACCACAAAGCTGCTTACCTATATGCACATGATCAGGAGGGTTTACATGACCGCATACAATAATGCGCTACATAACCCTATGTGTTTACAAGACAGCATGCAATAATGCGCTATAGAACCCTAGGTCTTAACTTCACAACCTTATGAGAAGTAAAAAAAAAGATAAGCTGCTTAACGGTTACAGATCGCCCATAGATGACTCTCCGCAAACCCATTACTCAAATGGAGTGTAAAATCTAATATGAAGGGCACTTAGTTAGGGATATACGCAACAAACTAGTGCAATTCCCAATTGGGAAACATTTTGCGCCATTATCCACCTAACATTAACAATATTTAATTCCTTATCTCTACTACATCATTGTGTTGTTGAGTACTAGGAATAATCAATTTTCTAAGCATCTATTTCTCTTCACAGAGCTTTCTAAAAAAAACTCAAATAGATACTCACTACCTTGGTCAAAACTAAAAGCACAAAAGCTCTTATCTAATTGATCTCGACCTCATATGTGCAATGTCAAAAATCATCTCAAAACTTTTGACTTATGGGAGATCAAATAGTCTTGACTCAGATGCGTATCGTAATCTATAAATGAGTCGAGATTGAGGCTTAGCTATCATATCCTTACACATATCTATTCACAAATATCATAGTGGACTAAATGCGCCAATACAAATGACCTTCTACGGCTTTCCTACTTACTTGTGCGCAACCATTGCGAACAAAGTTACACATTCATATAAGAGCAGGATGTCACAAGCGAGTGGGCCCGAAAGGGCCTACTCAAACCATCCATGGCATCTTCTCATTAATGTGATTAAGTACAACAAGCCACCGGTTTATGTCCAATGTCATAAACTAATTCCAATCATCCTAATGTGTGAGTTCTCGAAGACAAGTTTATAGGTTTAGGCCCAACTACGTAATGACTCATGACTAATTCATGTTCACTAGATCATAGAAGGATGTCATGGAGATACCAAGTGCACTTAAGTCGCAAATTTAACTAGTAAGTGCTAATCCCCTGCACTTTCAAGTTAATTTTATGCTCCATACACTTTACTGCATCTAATTGAAAGATGACGATACTCTTCTGGCCATCTCTGTTTCTCGCTTCATAGTTACTTGCAATTAATTCTACTATCCACAAGAATGAGAGAATAAGCTATCAATCTATGACAGCTCCTAAAGTAACTTAAGCGCGAATTAGGCTAAAGAGTCTAATTCAACACAATGCTCTCACAAGCGATGCGTCAAATTCTTAGAGTCATAACAACCTTGTCGGCCTTGACCTTTTCATTACTATGCTGCAACGTTTGCGCTTAGTGGTCAACATTATTCAAAACGTTAGCCAGCTAAGGAATTATACAAAGAAGCACCTTCTCATGTCTCACACTCAAAGTGTGGGAACAGTAAGTGTCCAGACTAAGACAAGTTGGCAATGCTAATAGATTTTGCAGTTACTTGGCGCTAATCTCTTCACTTAGTGTTAATAGATTTTTCTGCTACTAAGAGCTAATCTTTTAACTTCAGGTAATACTTCAATGCACACTATTAAAGTGCGTGAAATTTTGCTCCATCCATTCCCAACAGTTGGATAGAGAGCAAAACACTGCTCATACTGTCTACTCGTCTTACACTTAATGACTAACTCATTTAAGCTCGCATTTCTTGGATAACGTGACTCTTGAATGTTACTTCATCCAGTGATGCAACATCATTACAAGTCAAATTACAAAGTCAATTCGCGCAGCTCAATAGTCAAGATCATATAGAGATCTATTGAGAGCTTAATAATTTCATAACTCCAAAACTCGCCAACCAAAACTACGTAGCATGCCGCTAACCATAGCGCACACATTAGTTTTTATTGTGCCAAACAAGGCAACAAAACCACGGCGACTTTGAGTCATGTTTCCTTACTTTGGCTCAATTAAGTTCTGACCTAAAGTCTCCAAGACTTTTGCTCATCTAAAGAATAGGATTACATTATTCACATTTGAACATCTCTACTAAGTCTAGGTCAACCAATTAACTTCCATAAGCTAAGTCAATTTAGAGAGAAATTCGTATTGGGATTAATTTGATTAGCATAATTTAATTTCGCCACAAAAATCGAAGTTAAATAGTGACAATATTACACAAGTCGTAAGATCGAAAATCCGTTATGGTTGTAATCATCTCTTGCGCCACAGGTAATAATTATCCAAAATTAATTTAATTTATGCACAAAATATTGATTTTCGGGAGTTAATCTATAAAGATTTCTCTCAACCGAATAACCTCCCACTAACTATGGCATGTCTAAAAGCATGATAAAAATTTTTGTCACAATTAATAATGAAATTTAAACAAATAACAATTAATCATTCTATTCTAATTACAACATATTAGAAACTCTAGGAAAAAACAACAATATGCTGTATTTAATATTCAAATTATGCCATAACAGAAAGTATATCACTTCTGAAAATTTCTGAAATTTTCTGGTATTTTTTGGAATCTTAAATAACTAATAAACTCACATAAAATTAGATATAAATATTTCAAAATCTGGTAAAATGCAATAACCATACTAGTAAATAGTAAACTATAACAATAGTCAACAACAAAAAATTCAGCCCCAGAAACTTAATCATGCAACACCAAATGCATTTTAAAGCAGAAATAATAAATTATTATTTCAGGAAAAATATTTTTTATTTTCATAAAATTTTGAAAATTTTACAGAAGATAAAAAATTTAATTCTAAGTCTAACGGTACCAACCATGCTTAAAACAAAGCTATAATGAATTAATTATGACCATTTAACGCGATTCAGAATTCAAAACAAAACAAACAGCGCCTTAGTACCAGCAGCCAAGCCAGCCAAGCTGCAGAGGAAAAACGGTGTGGCTCAGCACGCGGCTCAGAGAGCGGCTCAGCATACGGCGCGAGGCGGCTCAACGCGGCGCGGCGCATGGCGCGCGCGTGGCTGAGCACGTGGCGCGGCTCGAAATGGCGCGGTTTAACGCGAGGGTGTGGAAGGGTGCGGACGCCATCACTGACGGCGTCACCAGGCCCGTGCAGCTCGCGCGCCGCCTTCCAGGGTGTTTTCTGGTTCGATTTTGGTATTGCGAGACTCCATTTTTCAAAATAAAAACATTTATGGTCTTAAAAATGGCATTTAATGAACATAAAAATGATGTTTTTTTTTTACACTCTCAATTTAATAAGAGTGGAAGTGCAGAAACCATGCACTTTATCTTCCTCCTTCATTAATTTTCATGCATCTAATGTGTATATATTTATATAAAATTATACACCTATTTTAATGCATAAAAAAAAACACGAAAATACCCGTATTGGCTCTGATACCAATGTAAATCATAAAATATTATAACGCAGCGGATGATTAATTTCAAAGCCATACCTTTAAGCAGAGTCTGAAGTGAAGGATCTCGTGGGTAAATCACGTGCTTCCAGAATCTTGAACAACCAACCCAGCAGTGGAGTGATATTATAAAATGAATATCACCCACACAAATCACAGTGCAAAATGGCTTGATCGTTGTTTAATGGGAGAGAGTCAGAGAGAGAGTCTGGGAAAAAAGGTTATGGGTAAAAACCCCATAACGTATCTGATATACGTATCTGATATATCAATATATTATCTAAAATATATAATCAGATATATAACCACCAATATCTATCTATCCATCTATCTATGGATATGATAGATATAGATATCCTAAATGGTTATCCAAATAAGTTTTGAATTAAAATTCAAAATTATATAGATAAGGTTCCAAAGGTTCAGGTTCAAAAGGTTCAAAGGGTCATGCCACATGGGCGTCCAATTTCTAACATAAATTCAAATGTTATACATATTCCCAAAGGTCACTTATTTGTATATAAATAAGTGACAGCAGGTTTGGAATAATTGACACATATATATATTTATGAATCAGAAGTTTACCATTTTCTAACTTTCGGATAATCGACATTCTCGCGTGATAAACACCCTCACGGGTATTTCGATCAATTGCCATTGTTAGATTATCTTTCAGTGGTATCAGAGCAAGTTTGTACACATAATCGCAAATGTCAAATTACAGTCCGAAAGAACGTAAATTTTCTGAAAAGTTTTTACCGAAAATTCAGAGTATAATTGATCATCAATCTTCGGCTTTGGTTAATTCTGTTTGTTTATTTTATCATCACCAACGTGTTGTATTCCCAGAAAACTATCCAAAGAAAATAACCGTTGGTGATGCTATTGTTTTGAACCTTGCCGAAAGTGAGGCCGAATTGTACCGTTGGAAACAATTTTATAAAATATTTTTTCGGTTCGAATTGAGTCTCCAAATTGGCATCATCTTGTTCTTCTCAGAATTTTGATCACAACGGTGAAATTCGTTGTGAAAAACGGAAGATTTGATCCTCAAAATTCAAATTTTAGTCTATGGTCTCCGACTCCAATTGCCGAAGAAGACGACCGGAATAATACCTTTGGAGCCGTTGCAGCGTCTGAGTTAAATATAAATTCCATTGGGCCACACTCAAAAATTAAAAGAAAAGGCCCAAAAAATAAGAGTAACTGCAAGAAAATCAATTCCTTTGGGCTGCAAAATTAAAAGACATTTTTTGGGCCAATCCAAGAATCGGCCCAAGTCAATCAGAAGGAGCCCAGCAGCCCAAGGCCTTAAGGATCACCCAGCCCAGCGACGCAGCCCAACAGCCCAACGTTGCAGCCCAGCGTGCGCCTAGCTCCGCGCGTCGACCCAGCGCCCAGCACACCGCGTCCGTCTATTCTGCCCGACCCGCATGTTGACCCGCGCCCTGATCCGCACGTTGACCAACGGTTCACGCCGGTTCGGTCTCAACCAGTCCAAACCGGTCCAGCACAATACTTAGACCGGCAACAACCTGGTCCAATCGGTTTTTTGGCTCGTTCTCCCTCATTTCAAGGTCGTTTTCAGTCATTCAAAAGCCAAAATTTCCAGAATTCTTCTAAGAATTTTTCCGTGGATCGTTGTACTAAATTTTCTGAAAACAAAATTCGAGGAGGAGGCTATCCAAGGGTGTTACCAAGGAAAACATCCAAAGAACCATTGTTTAAAAGGCCCCATTGTGTTTCTTGGGCTCGTAACTATTATTACAATACTCATAAGCAAAGTATTAGGTCTATAACTACAAGGCAACAGTACTGTTCCATTCCTTCGCATGATTTTCATCATCGGGGCCGATTCAATAACTACAAGGCTTATCCTTATTAAGACCTGTTGTTGTCTTTAATTTTGCTTATTTTTATTTTTAGTTTAATATTGTAATATTCACATTTGAAAGTTTCATATTCACATTTGAATTTTCATAGTAACACATTTTGTTTTTAACATGGCTATTAAAAATACAATGGATTCTTCAAGAATCGAGATGCTTAATGGAAATAATTTCCGAGCATGGAAATGCCACATTTCTTATCTTCTTACACATGAGAAAACATTGCATACTTTATTGACTTCTAAACTAGATGATGATTCTAATTGGTTTCAAAATAAATGGATAGAAGATGATGCAATGACTAAGGCAACTATGTTACATAATATGAAAGATAACATTATTCCACTCTTTGAAGAACATGAAACTGCAAGACAACTAATAGAAGCACTAGAAAGTAAGTATGGCGTTCGATCGGATACTCAAATTCAATTGCTCTTGGACAAATATAATAACACTTGTATGAGTGATAAAGAGAGTGTTGGTGATCATGTTAATCAAATGGAATTAATTGCTAAAGAATTATCCAACGCTGGTCATTCTTTGTCGGACAAGATGCAAATAACAACCATACTTAATAGTCTTCCATTGTCTTGGGATCATGTTATCACATCTCTAATGCATAGCGGACGAGAGATTTCAATGGTAATATTGCATGTACTCTTAGTTTTGGAAGAAGAAAAAATGAAGCGCAGGCGTAAATAAGGATTGTCTTCTAACTTGTTGATGGCACAATCTTCACCACAACCACAGAATAATACCCACACACCATTCAATAAGAAAAAGACTACTTTTTTCAAGAAAAAATGGAAGAAGAGATTTCAGAAAGGATAGAAGAAACCGCAAGAATGGCAAAAACAACAACATCACCAGCATTAGATAAGTCCATGTTACAAGTGCAGTCAAAAAGGTCATATAAAAGCCAATTGCCCTTAGAAGAAAGCAGAAAAAGGATAATAACCCCATTACCATGACAATTTCTGAAGCAATGGTGCTTGAGCCTTCATCAAATTCATGGTGGATTAATTCTGCTGCAACTAGACATATTGTGCAAAATAAAGACATGTTCGTGGATTTTACTGAAAAGAAGGTTGGTGAACATAGAATCTACATGGGCAACAACTCCTATAGTGATGTTTTGGACATCGGCAATTGTCAATTCTCTATTGATGAAACTTCTATTGTGCTTCATGATGTGCTTTATGTACCCAACATTCGACGAAATTTAATTTCAGTTCCGGTGTTAACTCAAAAAGGTTTTGAGATTAATTTTAGGTTTAACACAGTATTGATTAAGAAAGGAAGTGTATTAGTGAAAGGTGTAAGAGTGAATGACATGTACTCTCTTCCTATTGATAATAAAGTATGTATTTCTGATTATTTGCATGTTTCTACTAGTAATAGTTCTTATTTATGGCATTTAAGGTTAGGTCATATTAATAAAAATAAAATGTCTCGAATGTTTAAAAGTGGCTTCTTGCCTAAAGTATGTTATGATGATTTTGATATATGTGAACCATGTATCAAAGGTAAAATGACTAGTAAGCCATTTTTTAAACATTGGAAATCATCGGAATTACTTGAAATAATTCATTTGGACATTTGTGACCCTTTAAGAACTAAAACTCATCGAGGCATGGAATACTTTATTACTTTCACTGATGATTATTCAAGATATGGACATATCTAC
This sequence comes from Camellia sinensis, assembly GCF_055761805.1. NCBI lineage: Eukaryota > Viridiplantae > Streptophyta > Magnoliopsida > Ericales > Theaceae > Camellia > Camellia sinensis. The sequence goes on along the minus strand of NC_138973.1, from coordinate 66,356,526 downwards.
CTTCTTAAACACAAATCAGAAGCACTTGACAAGTTTAAGGAATATAAATTAGAGGTAGAAAAGCAACTTGGTCGGTTCATTAAACACTTGAATAATAATAGAGGTGGCGAATATGAAGCTATGGACTCTTTTTGCAAGGACAATGGCATAAAACATTTGTTTACAATGCCATACACACCACAACAAAACAGGGTCGCAGAAAGACGAAATTGTACTCTCATGGAAATGACAAGGTCTATGATGGCTCATGCTGATCTTCCCATTCATTTTTGGACAAAAGCCAAACCTCTAACCCCTTACGAGTGCTGGCATGGAACTAAACCTAATGTTCAAAATCTCAAAGTTTGGGGATGTAAGGCACATGTACTTATTTCCAAACCTTTAAGGGATAAATTGAGAAGCAAAACTTAGGAATGCAAGTTTATTGGTTATGTCGAAAATAAGAGTGGTTATCGTTTTTACCATCCCGAACATGGATTAATAGACAGTAGAGATGCTATTTTTCTTGAATCCACTGATCTTGTTACTCCTATTGAACAAATTGAATTGCTCTCTGAAGTATCTCCGGATTCTTCTTTTCCTTCTTTATCACACAGTTCACATATTCTTCCTGAACCATCTAATAGTGGGAGCAAACGCAAACTACATGCCGTTGTTTTACCTACTTCGAATCCTGAGATAAGTGGGAGTAAGAGAGCAAGACGTCCATCTACGTCTTTGAAAGATTATTATGTTTTTCAAGTTGAAGAACTTAATAACTTAGTAGATGATCCTATTAGTTATAAAGAAGCAATGAGTAGTAATGATGCTACACAATGGCTTGAGGCAATGAATGAAAAACTTGACTCGATCAAGAAAAATGATGTTTAGGAATTAACCGATCTTCCGAATAGAAGAACAACCATTGGTTGCAAATGGGTTCTTAGAAAGAAATTCAAAGTAGATGGAACTTTGGAGAAATACAAGGCCATGTTAGTAGCTAAGGGATTCACTCAACAACCTGGAATAGACTTCGTAGATACATACTCTCCTGTTGCAAAATTTGCCTCAATAAGGATTCTAATGGCGGTAGTAGCCATGATGGATTTGGAATTGCATCAATTAGATGTTAAAACAGCTTTTCTCAATGGAGAATTAAAAGTGGAAATTTATATGATGCAACCTGATGGTTTCCAGAACCAAGGCAACGAGGATAAAGTCTATAAGTTGAAGAAATCCCTGTATGGACTTAAGCAATCTTTAAGACAATGGTACTTGAAATTCCACCAAGCCATTTTAGAAATGGGCTATGTTGTAAGTCCATTAGATCACTGCGTTTATATCTGGAAAAATGATGACAAGTTAGCAATATTGTCTTTATATGTGGATGACATATTGTTAGCAAGAAATTGTCCAGATATGATTATAAAAACCAAAAATTTCTTGGCATCTAGATTTGAAATGAAAGACATGGGTCTTGCAACCTATGTTCTAGGAATTAGAATTTCAAGAGATAGAAATTCAAAATTATTATATCATCAAGAGAAATATCTAGACAAGGTGCTCAAAAGATTTAATATGGATAACTGTAATTCTTTAAGTATGCCTGTTTGCAAGGGACAAAGTCTTAGTAAAAGTATGAGTCCTCAAACTAAGTCTGACGTTGAGGAAATGAGAAATGTCCCGTATGCCCAGGCAGTAGGCAGCCTAATGTATGCTATGACAAGCACAAGACTTGACATATGTCATGCAGTCGGATTGGTAAGTCGGTTTCAATCCAATCTAGGTAAGGAACACTGGCAAGCAGTTAAACGAATATTCAGATATTTAAAAGGCACTAAAAATTTGAAATTATGTTTTGGTTTGTGTAATCTAGACATAAAAGGATATACTGACGCGAATTTTGCAGGAGATGTAGATGATAGAAAATCTACTAGTGGTCATGTGTTCTTGTTTGGTGGAACAACAGTTTCTTGGTTAATTAAAAAACAGAGTTGTGTTGTAAAGTATACTATGGAAGCTGAATACATAGCTTACAGCACAGCTGTTAGTAATGTGGTCTGAATAAAACGATTTGTTAACAGTTTACAATTAGGTATACCTGTCAGACCGGTCAGTATGTTTTGTGACAATCAGTCTACCATCTCATTAATTAAAAGTGGAGCAAATAACTCTAAGGGAAAACATATTGATGTTAGTTACCACTATATTCAGGACATAGTGGAGAGAGGTGGAATTAAAGTTAACTATATACCCTCAGAAGAGATGGTGGCTGACCCTATGACCAAAGGGTTGTCTCTGGAAAAATTCAGAGAACATATAACTAATATGGGATTGAAAAATACCTAGCCAGGTGATTTAGCTACTTATATAAGAGCATAGTCGGATGACTTTGGGGACGCCTAGATAACCGATGTTTTTGCGACTTCATCTTGCATGGAAACATGTGTTTGGTCAGGTAACAAGATAGAGGAATTGACAAGGTACGAATATCATAGTTAGCATGAGATGTAAAGTCCATAATATGCAATGTGCAAACTAGATGATATTGTCTGCTTGATCAACAAAAAGTCATTAATAAGGTGTGATAAGGAAAACCTTTAGGAATGGGACTTAAAGGAAGTACTTAACAATAATTTCAGTGCAGGTCGACATATGAAAAATGTGTACGGCTGAAGTCGTCAATGGTGATTAGGTATGGACTATGAACCCATCACTGAAAATTGATGTCGTTCACTTGTTATATAGTGAATTGAAGTCATCTAGAATGTGTTGTCAGCGGGAGAACACGTTCATTCGAGTGCGATCAGATTGGTGGCAAAAATGTGCACACGTATGGCCAAGTCACAATTAGACGTCGATCTATGAGGTAATTTCATAGATGAAAGTTGACATGAGACAAAATTTTGGTACCAAGGTTAAAAATGCTCAACTCAGGTTTATCATCTTATTATGGTGTGTTCAAGTGGGAGATGATGGAATAAAGAGTGACCACACCATAATGTGGTGTGACTCACTTCACTCAATCTTCTCTCTCTTAAAGTTCTGAAGAACCTTCCCGCAAGAATGTTGAAACTATCTATTAGTTAGTTAATGGTTTGAATTTAAACATCAATAGACACAACTCATGGTGACTATTGTGATATGAAACAAATTCAAATGTTATACCTATTCCCAAAGGTCACTTATTTGTATATAAATAAGTGACAGCAGGTTTGGAATAATTGACACACATATATATTTATGAATCAGAAGTTTACCATTTGCTAACTTTCGGATAATCGACATTCTCGCGTGATAAACACCCTCATGGGTATTTCGATCAATTGCCATTGTTAGATTATCTTTCACTACTCACAAAAAGTCTCTTAAGCAAAAGAGAAGAGATCTTGGGTAGGAATGTCTTGTTAATTGATTGTAACTTGCGTCATAACTTGCAGCCATTGGTTCATTTAAGTTCTTACATTGACAAAGTTTGTTGTTTGTTGAGGTTCAAAGACAATAGACTTCCCCGATAGATATTCAAGTAGACAAGTCAGAAGCTCTTAATCCAGATATTCAGCCTGAAGCACTTCTCTATGACACCTTTGAACCAATAACATATGCTAAGGAAATTTCCATGTCAGAACGCCACTCCCTAGTTGTGAGTGATCTTGATGACCCACTGTTTATAGATATAAAAAAAATCGAAACAATTGGTTAAACCAAACCGAACTGGCTATATTTGGTTTGTTTTTAAATATGAATCAATCTGTGCAGTTTTCAAATTTTTTTTTTCCAGTTTCTATTAGGTATCACTTTAGGCACCTTGGTATCGAATTAAACCGAAAACGACTGAAAGTTTCCCATATTAAACATAATATATATTATATATAATGATATTGGTTGAGTACAAAGTTCACTTGATTCACTTAATTGTTTATTTTTTCTTAAATATTCTAGGTTTGACATTGCTAATATGATAAGTTATTAGTTTGCTATTCATATGTGCTTTGGTCAAGTTTTGCTACTACTATGCTTACATAGCCATAGTAGATGTTCATGTCAATTTTTATTTTTTATTTTAACTCTACCCGATAGACTTGTGATTAGTCTTATGGGATAATTGTTTTAAACTTTGGTTTTGCTTTGGTGTCAAGGCTTCGATTTTCAGATTATATTTTGTTTCTAATTTTACTTCAATATTTTTATATAAATTATTTACTATCTTACAAATTTAAAAAGTAACTCAAATTTAAGAAGGCTCTAAACCGATTAAACGCACCGAGCTGAACCGTTTGAATTGGTGTGGTTTGGTGCAGTTTAGTGAAAAAAATAGCCTATATCGGTTCTCAATGTAATAGAACCAACATTATTGGTTCAGTGTAAAATTTCACCTAAACACCGACCGTCCCGAATTGATTACATCCCTATCATTGTTAGAATAGGTCTCTAAGCAAGATGTGAATTTTTGTATGGGGTGTTCTAAGTGAATCCAAGCCCCAAGATATTGCAATGTGGGTCTAGACGATATGGAAACTATTGGCAAATTTCCTTAACCCCATGACCATGATCAAGGCAAGCCCAAGAGAGAGTCACGGATTGAAGATAGTATCAACAATCCAAGCTTGTTTCGCCCACCTCGGTGCAGAGCTCTTTGATCCAGATGTTTCAGTCTTGATAGCATCATGTTCTATCATTTTGAATGTCTTTTTTTTATTAAAAAAAAAAAAAAAACTTTTTTGGAGGGTTTTGCTACAGTGGCTGGTGGTTTTGAATGTGGCTGCTTGATGGGTTTATCTTGATTGCTATGCCTTTTTGGTTGCTGGTGGTTCCTTTGATATATTGGATGTGAACATGTTGTATTGAACTTTGTTCTATCTATATATTTGTCTTTTAATTTTCCTAAAAAAAAAAAAATATTATCTTATATCAAACAATTAAAAATAACCACTCTCATTTTATCTCATGTCCTGAGTATTATAAAATCCTTTTTGACCCCTTGATACATATCTAATTAGACAAGAGCATCTATTTACATACCATATAACATCTCAGTGCACACTATTGCAGGGTACACCACACCACACACAATTTTGATTTACTATTACTTTTTTGGGACAATTACAAAAGAAAAAAAACTCACACACACACACAAGATTTGAGTCTTATAACAAAATAAACATTGAGTTTTTAATTTTGTCAATTTAAATTCTAAACTTTTGATTTGTTTTCAATCTAAACCATTTGCGTATTTTTTAAAGTAAAATCAATAAAAAATTTAGTATTTTACTCATTAAACTCAAAGAAAAATATATTTTAGACATTTTATGTATACTTACATTGATTTTAATGACTAAAATAATATTTTTTGGGTCAATTTCACTTAACGGAAATATACAAATAGTTTAAATTAATTGATTATAATTTAAATTGATAAAATTAAAAATTAAAAATTTATTTTGTTAAAATGCTAAAACCTTGCCTTTCGTTGTTGGTTGTTGTTGTTGTTGTAATTGTCCTTATTTTCTTTTACAATTCACACCACATATAATTGTTGTTATAATTGTCCTTATTTTCTTTTACAATTCACACCACATAATCCTATAATACCCTTATCATCTAACCTATCTCTAACACTAACCAACCACCACTGACTGCAACCTTTTCCACTGCCGATGCTGCCTTTTCTGTCTTTCTTTGCCACCCTCTCTCTATCCCAACCCCCTCCATTTCCCTACGCCGCCGTTGTCAAGGAGAATAACACTATACAAATAATTGAAAACATAAAAAAATAGGTAAGTTACACTAACTTGTCCTTAGGTTCGGGAAAACACAGTTAGCCTACACTTTTTGACATAATTACAATCAGTGTGTTTAGTTTGAGTTTTCTGAATTAAGTTTTTTGAAAATTGACTTTTTTGATTTTTGTGTTTTTTTTAGTGAATATTTTTTAAATTTTAAACATTTTTTTTTACTTTTTTAGATGCACCTTACTTAGATGTATCTAAAAAGTAAAAAATTTGTGAAAAAATATTTTAAAAAATTAATAAATACATAAAAATACAAAAAATGTACTGAATTCTTTTATTTTTTTTGTATTTTTGATATTTAGTGAATTTTTAAAAGATTTTTTTTACAATTTTTTTACTTTTTAGGTGTATTTATGTTAGGTGTGTCTAAAAAGTAAAAAAATTACTTAAAATATTAAAAAAATTCAGTAAAAACAAAAAAACAAGAAAAATAAAAAAGTAGAATTTTCTGAAAAGTGTTTTTTGAAAAGTAGTAACAAGCAATGATTTTCTTTGACATTTTAATTCACATAGCAATTAAATCATTTTTATCAGTAATTTGTGAATTGTATGAATAAAAAAGAATAATATTGTCATCTATTTTGAACTAAAATGTATAAAATTTTAAATCCCAAATCCTAAATCTTAAATCATAATAATTGTAATAATCCTAGACCCTAAACCCTAATAATCTTAATAACCCTAAATCTAAACTCGAAATTCAGGATATCTGTATCATATTCAATGTCAATGTCATACATTTTATCCGAAAAATGATAAAATGTTATATTCAGTTCACACTATTTGTCTGACAAAATCGACAAGATTGTTCGTGTCATTTAAAATTTGTAAAGAAAGTAGCTATAATCATTAAATTTGTGGAGAGATCGCTTCATGAGAAATTCTATTATGCACACTCCTTGAAAGTAGTATACCATATGTACCCTTAGTTATACCATTTTCTTCTTTACTTATAACCAATTTTTATTTTATTTTTATTTTTATTATGACATTATTTTAGTTAAGACTCATGAAATCTTTGATTTTGACTCATATAGAGTTTGATTAGAAAATATATAATTATGCCGTTTTCTTACTTACTTATAAGATACATATAACACATACTTTTTGCCAATATTTATGCTGTTTCATATGTTTTTTTAAGAGGAATTATCTTATCTAATTAGGCTGTGTGCCCTTCCAATTCTAATTGTCTTGTCTAATTAAGTTATGTGCCTTTCCAATTCTATCAATTGCTTTATGTAACACATGGAATAAAAAATAATAAGTATGTAACTAATAAAATTATAAGGACATAATAGGTAAGATATGAGATGCACGTATGGTAATAACTTTTTTGTTTTTTAGGGTGCAATTTTGTTAAATTTGAGAAGAACACCCCCCATCCCGGCTCCTATTTATTTCCCACCTGTATTTGTTGCCCTAGATCGATCGTTTATCTCTGTCGGCGTTGATCCAACGGTCCTCTCGCTCTAGCCGCCTCTCCCTCCGAGCAACCCTCCCATCGAACCCGTTTGTTGCTCTATATTTCTCTCTGTCGGTGATCCTTTCTCACCAACAATGGTCCTCCCTGTCCCGCTCGAGTCGAAAAATCGCCGCTGGGATTCAAGTCCCAACTAGCACAATCCCTAATTCATCGGCGAGAAGCATCAGTAGATTCAACCACCACTACCACCGCGGTCCTCCTCCTCCATCGTAGCTCTCACAGGTATTCCCTTCTCTCTCTCTCTCTCTCTATGCATACATATACACACTGTATTTCTAGTCTAATATATGCTGTGATTTTTGTAATATTTTGTCTCCCTTTCTCTGTAATGTGTATGAAAATATAGATCTTAGATCTTGCTCATAACGATTCCTTTCTTTTGATTCACAATCTTCTCAATCTAATAAATATGTCGCTGATTTGCTCCCCAAGAATTGGCAATTGCTCTGGTTTTTTTGTTCTTCTGTTGCAACTTCCCTTCACTGTTGAACAGTAAGAGAGCCAAGAATAATTAGGGTTTCTCTGTGTGTAAATTATTATTATTATTATTATTTTTTGTTTGATTGTGAATTTGTAATCCCAGGTTCTATTCATGATTATGAATGCGTATTCTATTGATAGATTATATTTCTAGGTTCCTAACACCGGCCATGCTGATGAGGAATAGCAGCGCAACGCTAATTGCCTTTGTGATTAGATTAGATGTTTTGTGGTTGGAGTTGTGCTGGAATATTTTCCTTTCTTTTTCCAGTTGCTTGACTGATTATGATTTGAAACCAAGTTACCCATGCAGAGCTTCATCAATTTTTTTTTTTCTTTCTGATATATATATATATATATGAAATATGTGTATATTTATGTACATGTGTATATATATATATATATATTGGATCACTACATCTACAAAAACATCTCATAAGAAATATTGTCGCTTAGACACCAAATACTAGTGACTGCGAACAAAGGACTAGCATTAAGGAAACATGTATTGTCCATATAGCGATATGCATTATGGTGCTTGATACAGGATAAAGCAAGCACGCCTGTTAATGACTTACGAGAATGACCTAACCGCAATCACTTCTAATGGTCTGACTCTACGCGATTTGAATGATGTCCCACTAACCCTAACTTTGTACTACCCATCATTAAGCACAAACCCAGGAATAACATTAATTATAGTTTTATTTTATTTTATTTTATTTTATCTTAATTATGCCATATATGGTGTCATGATCTACTGTGCTGGAGGGGGTGGCCTAACGGCGGTAGCCAAAAGACAAATTTGTTCCTGTAATTGATTTTGGATTTCTTCAATTTGTTGATTACAGTATTCTACTTGTTGATTAGCCCAATTATCATTCGGAAATATGGTAAGAAACCGTATATAATTATTACGTCGAGAAATATAATAATATAATATTTCATTTAAAATAACAAGAATATCAACAAAACTCATACATAATAAAAATTTAAAAAGAAATACTTACAAGTATTGTCACTATTCTTTTATTGTTATACTTCAAACGGTAGGGAGGAAATTACACACTGAGAGTGAGAGGGAGAGAGTACAAACTTATAAACTGGAAAATAAAATTGCGTGCCTTCAACAAGGGTGAGACATCCCTTAAATAGAAAAAGAAAAGCTAATGGATAAGGATGAGCGAGACAAGTGGCGTGTCCTGGTTGGTGGTGGAGTCGATTATCTTATCTCCTCGAAATTCCCTTATCGCCGGTGTCGACAAAGGCCTGTTGGTTGACCAGCTGGTATTATGGTAGACAAGGAATCTACTTTAGCCGAAGGTAGATTTGTCGTGACATGAAGCTGGAAAGTGGTGCTGGATTGTTGGTGGAAAATGCATTATTCCGCTTTTCCTTTTTCTTTCTTGTCTTTTTCTTTGCCTATCTTTTCAGCAATAATTCCTATCAAGGAATCCCAAAATCTCCAAGATTTGGGTCGGCATCTACTGGATCTTGTGATTCGCCTGCCAATACTGTGAATTCATTATCATCCTCCTAAGGATTAGTATGGCCTTCATCTTCTGGATCTCCATGACTGGTACCAGATTTCATACTGGTATCATCTCTGGTGAATGACTGAAGAAATTGTTCTTTCATATAGTCTATACTTTTGATGACTAATTCTTGTTCTGAAAGTGCTGGATATTTTTATCGCAATTCATTTTGAATCTGGACAAAAGGATTCTGGACTGTTGGTGCAGCCGGGATAAGCTTGGGAGTAGCATCCCAGCAAGCCTGTATATGACTTTTAATTTTCTGGAGGAGTTCTTGATGAGGTTTTGGATCATCCATTTTATTCAACCATTTATAAAAGAAAACTCTCTTTAGACGGGGAACTTTGTTCTGGAAATCACATTGGAAATTCCATTTCCAAATCCATGGGATACCAAAGCGAATAACAAAATGGACTGTAGATTTAGACATAGAAATGTCCTTATATCCTGGAAGGTCGTATGCAATTTGCCATTCTTTAAATGCATTGCGAATATCTTCTGGAAAGGCATCGATTTGAATACCAAATTTATCCCACCAAATGAGAAACCAGTTTGGGAGATCGTTTTGAAAAATGTCAAGAAGAACACGGATAAACCAAGAATGATTTCGTGGGGGATTCATATAATAAAATGCTTGGGAAAAAGCATTGATATAATCCCAGTAACTGTAACGAGATTCTTTAGAGCGGATCCCAAGAGTACAGGTAACATGAGAATGCATACCACAAGCCGGCATGGGCAATATTTGCTGGATAGTAGCCTTACTGTAATTAATAGGGCTAGTTGTGCGGTTGGGCTCAGCAAAGGTATGTTTGAAATCAATAGAGGCAGTATCAACTAGGATCTGCTCATAAATGTATCTGTACTGATCAAAGTGAGGTAAAGAATGTTGAGTAGTCAAATACCTCCTTTTAATTTCCCATGGATCCTTCATTAATTGAATATCGGAATTTTCAATATAGAGGACGGTCTCCTCAATAATAAAATTCTGGACATAAGGTACTGGAGGAGTAAGGAGGACATCTTTAGCTGTATGGCTAGATTCCCCTTTTTTACTGGAAAAGGCATGTAAGCCTGGAAAGTCTGTATGATAGGGATTGGAACCCCTTCCTCAGCCCCGTCTGCCCGGGCCGCGGCCTCTACTGGACATTGTTTGGACCCTGCAAATATTCGCGGGTTAGAAAGTCAGGAAGAGAATTAGTTTCTCTTTTGATATATTCAATATCAAAATCAAATACTGAAAGTTGGCCCTGCCATAAGGCAAAAATTTGTTTTTGAGTCAGATTTTTAACATCTTTTTTAAAAATCTGTTTGCTGCGGAACAATCAACTCGGATAAAAAAATGTTGGTTTAATAAATCTTCCTGGAATTTTAAGACACATTTAACAATAGCTAAACATTCTTGTTTAATTGTCGGATAATTTTTAGTAGCTTGATGCCAAATACTAGAAGTAAATCTTAAAAGTTCTTCCTTTTTACTGTTGGGATTAAATTGTTTAAGTATGCCACCATAACCAAGATTAGAGGCATCGGTTTCAAAAATTTTCTTCCATTATGGATGTGGTAAAGAAAGACAAGGTAGAGTTTTTACTCTAGTCTTAATTTTCTAGACAGCTTCTGTATGCTCTGGTCCCCATGGAGGAGGATTTTTTCTAAGTTGGGAATATGAGATTGCTGGATCAGTAGCATGGTTAGGATAGTAATCATGGATATAATTCAAGCTTCCTAAAATCGCTGTAATTGGGTTTTATCTTTAATTTCGTCTGAAAATTTAGATGCAAATTCCATACTTCTATTAATGGGAATAACAGTACCATTATGGATATTATGACCCAAAAATCAGATTGTGGTTTGAAAAAGTTGCATTTTTGATGCAGAAACTACTAATCCATTTTTAATGATAACATGCTTAAAAATATTAAGATGTTTCATATGCTGGTCAATTGATGAAGAAAAAATTAAAACATCATCAATGTAATAAATGGAAAATTCTGTATAAGGATTGAAGATGTCATTCATAATATGCTGGAATTCAGATGGTGCATTTTTTAATCCAAATGGCATAACATTCCATTCAAAATGCCCAAAGGGTACTGGAAAAACAGTTTTGTATCTATCTTGTTCAGTGATTTGGACTTGCCAATATCTTGATTTCATGTCAAATTTAGAAAATATCACTGCATCCTGGAGGTGATCTAAAAGATCTTTTTTATTAGGAACTGGATACCTAATCCACTGTAAGACTTCCTTCAAAGGTTTGTAATTAATGACCAATCTTTTTTAATCTTGCTTAGCCTCTCAGAAAGAGAATTTACTGAGTCATTGTAGCATAACGATCTTAGTTTAACATTAAACACCTCGTTTAATAATTACCCAAAAAAAAAAACACCTCATTTAAGTTTTCTGAAATCACTTAAGCGTTCAATACTCAAGTCTAAAACGATAAATTTGAATCCCTTTTAATTTTCTTCCTATTTCGCTTTCTTTTCTTTGACTTTCTTGTCTAGCTCTCAAGATGATAGTTTCTCTCCAATTCTCTCCGTGCTTCTCCATCCTTCTCTCTTTCATTCAAGGAGCTAATTAGCTTGGGACCCTAATTGTTCCATTAGCTTAAGTGGCCAAGTTGAACTCAAACAAATCTTGCTTAGCCTCAAAGATAGAGAATTTACTAAGTAATTGCAACTTAACGATATTAGTTTAATATAAGCACCGCATTTAAGGTTTTCCAAATTGCTCAAGTGTTCAATTCTCAAGTCCAAAAAGACGAATGTGAATTCCCTATGATTTTTTTTCCTATTTCTCTTTCTTTTCTCTAACTATTTCTTCTCTCTCTCAAGAAAAAAGTTTCTCTCTAACTTTCTTTGTGCTTCTCCGTCCTTCTCTCTTTTGTTCTAGGAACTAATTAGCTTGGGCCCCTAATTGTTCCGTTAGTTTAAGTGGCCAAGTTTAACTCAAACAAATCTTGCTTAGCCTCTAAGAAAGAGAAGTTATTGAGTAATTGTAGCTGAACGATATTAGTTTAACATAAACACCTCATTTATGATTTTCGAAATCACCTAAGTGTCCAAGTCTCAAATCAAAAATGATTTTTTTTTTCCTATTTCTCTTTCTTTTCTCTAACTATCTCTTATGACTCTAAAGAAAAAAGTTTCTCTCTAACTTTGTCTGTGCTTCTCCATCCTTCTCTCTTTCGTTCCAGGAACTAATTAGCTTGGGCCCCTAATTGTTTCATTAGTTTAAGTGGCCAAGTTTAACTCAAACTAATCTTGCTTAGCCTCTAAGAAAGAGAATTTATTGAGTAACTGTAGCTGAACGATATTAGTTTACTTAAACACCTCATTTGTGATTTTTGAAATCACCCAAGTGCTCAATTCTCAACTCCAAAAGGATGAATGTGAGATTTTCTTCGTACTTCTCTTTCTTTTCTTGAACTTTCTCTTCTTCTCGCGCTCAAGATAAAAGTTTCTCTCCAACTTTCTCTGTGCTTCTCCATCCTTCTCTCTTTCGTTCAAGGAACTAATTAGCTTGGGACCCTAATTGTTCCATTAGCTTAAGTGGCCAAGTTTAAGTCAAACTAATGTTGCTTAGCCTCAAAGATAGAGAATTTACTGAGTAATTATCGATATTAGTTTGACTTGTCATTTAAGGTTTTCTAAATCACCTAAGTGTTCAATTCTCAAATCTAAAAGGATGAATTTGAATTCCCATTGATTTTCTTCCTCTTTCTGTTTCATTTCTTTAACTGTCTCTTCCAGCTCTCAAGAAAAAGGTTTCTCTCTAACTTCTTAGCGCTTCTCCATCCTTCTCTCTTTTTCGTTCTAGAAACTAATTAGCCTTGGCCCCCTAATTGTTTCATTTGTTCAAGTGGCGAAGTTTAAATCAAACTAATCTTGCTTAGCCTCTAACAAAGAGAATTTACTAAGTAATAAATTGTAACTTAACAACATTAGTTTAACTTCAATACCTCATTTAAGGTTTTCGAAATCTCCTAAGTGTTCAATTCTCAAGTCCAAAAGGTTTAATTTGAATTCTGTTTGATTTTCTTCCTATTTCTCTGACTTCTTGTCTAGCTCTCAAGAAGATAGTTTCTCTCTAACTTTCTCTGTGCTTCTCCATCCTTCTCTCTTTCGTTCTAGGAACTAATTAGCTTGGCCCCCTAATTGTTTCATTAGCCTAAGTGGCCAGGTTCAAATCGAACTAATCTTGCTTAGCCTCTAAGAAAACGAATTTACGGAGTAACTGTAGCTTAAAGATATTAGTTTAATTTAAACATCTCATCTGAGGTTTTCAAAATCACCTAAGTGTTCAATTCTCAAGTCCAAAAGGATGAATTTGAATTCCCTGTAATTTTCTTCGTATTTCTCTTTCATTTTCTCTCACTTTGTCTTCTAGCTCTCAAGAAGAAAGTTTCTCTCCAACTTTATCTATGCTTCTCCATGCTTCTCCATTCTGTTCTAGAAACTAATTGAAACTTTTTTCTTGAGAGATAGAAGAGATAGAGAAAAGAAAGAGAAATAGGAAAAAAAATTATAGGGAATTCACATTCGTCCTTTTGGACTTGAGAATTGAACACTTGGGCAATTTGGAAAACCTTAAATGCGGTGCTTATGTTAAACTAATATCGTTAAGTTGCAATTACTCAGTAAATTCTCTTTCTTAGACGCTAAGCAAGATTTGTTTGAGTTAAACATGGCCACTTAAGCTAATGGAACAATTAGGGTCCCAAGTGAATTAGTTTCCTTGAACGAAAGATAGAAGGATGGAGAAGCACGAAGAGAATTGGAGAGAAACTATTATCTTGAGAGCTAGACAAGAAAGTTAAAGAAAAGAAAGAGAAATTGGAAGATAATTAAAGGGAATTCAAATTTATTGTTTTAGACTTGAGTATTGAACGCATAAGTGATTTCAGAAAACTTAAATGAGGTTTTTTTTTTGGGTAATTATTAAACGAGGTGTTTAATGTTAAACTAAGATCGTTATGCTACAATGACTCAGTAAATTCTCTTTCTGAGAGGCTAAGTAAGATTAGTTTAAGTTAAACTTGGCCACTTTAGCAAATGAAACAATTAGGGGCGCAAGCTAATTTGTTCCCGGAACAAAAGAGAGAAGGATGGAGAGGTGCAGAGAAAGATAGAAACTTTCTACTTTAAGAGCCAGAAGAGTACAAAGTGCATGGAAGTACAAAGTAGTGTGGTTACTTCTGGCTATTTGCTACTTAGCTGTTGAGTGTGTTTATGCTCCTCATCAAATCTGCATGCGGCCCATGAACACATTTTGGGTTAAGTTGCTATTATGCTTGGGTTTTCTACTTTAATTCTGTGTTTTCTTTCTTTCATTTTGTCTGCTTAGATATGTTTTGTTAAACAGTTTATACTGGGTTGGACTAGGCTTTTTGCGATTTTGTTTTGTTTATTTTGGTTTTTGGTTCTGCTTCTTGTATAGTGCTTGGCTTGGGCCTGGGGTATGCCCCTTGTAGTGGTGTAAGTTAGAGAAAGTAAGAGAAAAGAAAGAGGAATTGGAAGAAAGTCAAAGGGAATTCAAATTCATCCTTCTGGGCTTGAGAATTTAACACTTAAATTATTTAAGAAACCATAAATGTGGTGCTTATGTTAAACTGATATAGTTAAGCTACAAATATTCAGTAAATTCTTTCTCTCAGTGGCTATGCAAGAATGGCAAATTGCATACAGTCACCTTCAAGGATATAAGGACATTTCTATGTCTAAATCTACAGTCCATTTTGTTATTCGCTTTGGTATCCCATGGATTTGGAAATGGAATTTCCAATGTGATTTCCAGAACAAAGTTCCCCGTCTAAAGAGAGTTTTCTTTTATAAATTGTGGAATAAAATGGATGATCCAAAACCTCATCAAGAACTCCTCTAGAAAATTAAAAGTCATATACAGGCTTGCTGGGATGCTACTCCCAAGCTTATCCCAGCTGCACCAACAGTCCAAAATCTTTTTGTCCAGATTCAAAATGAATTACGACAAAAATATCCAGTATTTTCAGAACAAGAATTAGTCATCAAAAGTATGGACTATATGAAAGAACAATTTCTTCAGTCATTCACCAGAGATGATACCAGTATGAAATTTGGTACCAGTCATGGAGATCCAGAAGATGAAGGCCATACTGATCTTTATGAGGATGATAATGAATTCACAGTATTGGCAGGCGAATCACAAGATCCAGTAGATGCCGACCCAAATCTTGGAGATTTTGGGATTCCTTGACAGGAATTATTGCTAAAAAGATAGGCAAAGAAAAAGCCAAGAAAGGAAAAGTAAAAGCGGAATAATGCATTTTCCACCAATAATCCAGCACCACTTTCCAGCTTCATGTCACGACAAATCTACTTTCGGCTAAAGTAGATTCCTTGTCTACCATAATACCAGCTGGCCATCCAGCAGGCCTTTGCCGACACCGGTGATAAGGGAATTTTGAGGAGATAAAATAATCGACTCCACCACCAACCAGGACACGCCACTTGTCTCGTTCATCCTTATCCATTAGCTGTTCTTTTTCTATTTAAGGGATGCCTCACCCTTGTTGAAGGCACGCAATTTTATTTTCCAGTTTATAAGTTTGTACTCTTTCCCTCTCTCTCTCTTGGTGTGTAATTTCCTCCCTACCGTTTGAAGTATAACAATAAAAGAATAGCGGCAGTACTTGTAAGTATTTCTTTTTAAGTTTTTATTATGTATGAGTTCTGTTGATATTCTTGTTGTTTTAAATGAAATATTAGATTATTATAATTCTCGACGTAATAATTATATCCAGTTTTTTACCATATTTCCGAATGATAATTGGGCTAATCAACAAGTAGAATATTGTAATCAACAAATTGAAAAAACCCAAAATCAATTACAGGAACAAATTTGTCTTTTGGCTACAGCCGTTAGGCCACCCCCTCTAGCACAGTAGATCATGAGACCATATATGGCATAATTAAGATAAAATAAAACTATAATTAATGTTATTCCTGGGTTTGTGCTTAATGATGGGTAGTACAAAGTTAGGGTTAGTGGGACGTCATTCAAATCGCGTAGAGTCAGACCATTAGAAGTGATTGCGGTTAGGTCATTCTCGTAAGTCGTTGACAGACGTGCTAGCTTTATCCTGTATCAAGCACCATTATTGGTATCAGAGCCATGTTTAAAGTTCATTATAGTTAGTTTTATTTTATTTTTAATTATACATATATGGTCATCATACAACCAGATGAGTACTCTTCCTACAGAAGAAGTAAATACAGTGGCCAATACAGTAGCTTCTACATCAGAAGCCAGAGAGTTTGTTGCTTATCAAGATGTCAAGGAGGCACTTGATAAATGGACAATACCAAAGGTTAAACCAGATACCATCTATAAGATAGGTATGCTAGACTTTTCTAGCAGAAAAATCATCAAAACCTTTGAACATGCAGCCTCAGTCCAAAATAATGATGAACTTATGTATTTAATACATATCCAGGATCTTTACCCTTTTTTACAGAAATACAAATACGTCCACATAGGACATGTTCAAGTGGCCTTTAAGCCATTGACCCTTCTACGTCAAAATACCAGTATTCAGTGTACATTACGAGATGGTAGATGTACCAATTGGAGAGCTTCACTTATGGGAGCCATAGAAACCAGTTTAGCTCATGGTCCAATATACTTTGATATATACCCAAATTTGAGCGTAGCCCTTGCAGATCAAAATCTTTCTGAGGTTTAAACTAAGAGTTTTGTCTCATTGTTATGAGTATCTTCCAGGATCACCACCATTTACGGTAATTTCCAGAATTTATTTAAAGGTTTTATCAACTTTAAATCCTTACATTAGAAAGCAGAGTGATCAAGGTCATACAGTGCTAATCGATACAAATTTATACAGTAGCCAAGTTGCTATGCCATAAATGATTGAATGGCAGAAAATAACTTTTCCAGACAGATGGCAAATTACCAATGCTGTTCCACCTCGACCTATTGTCCAGCAAAAACTGGATGATGTTATCCAAATTGAAGGAGGTAATGTCTTTCTTCGTTTCCAGCGACCACAAAGACAATTATCCAGGAGTATGTCAACCACTAGCGTTAGATCTACTCCTTTTAGAGAAGCCTATAGAGTAGACTTCCCTGAGTCATCCGGACATTCTACAGCTGAGCCTCTAGAATCAGTCATACAAGGTATGCCCTCTAGGTCACTAAGTAATCCTGACCACATAGATCCTATGGATCCAGTAGTCCAAGGGTTACAGTACTCAACAAATAGAATCCCACATGGTGTTTATGAACCACGGGAATCCAGTAGCAAAGGACCCTGTAGTCCTACAGCCAGTGACATGAATTTTGAAGTTTAATGAATTTTAATCCAGGAAGTGAAAATAGGAAAATCCTAAATCAGGATTTTTACCAGGATAAATATGCAAAATTCAGAGAATGGTATTTTGCAACACATACTTCAGACCAATTAAAAGAAACCAAAATTCAGTATTATAAGTATTTGGAAGAAAACCAAAAACTTCTATCATTTCCATTATGGTTTATGGAAAATGGTAGCATCCAGAATTCGCAAATAAATGTCTTAGCAAATGTTCATAAAAGTTGGGTAGCAACGGATGGTAATATAATTACTTCTATACATCCTCCACCCAAATCTCTAGAATTACTTCCTAGTGACTACTTCCAGTCAGCCTTTAGTTATTACTGCTTTTGTGGAACCTCCAGCAAACAGCACTAATACTTTGACAGTTAAGGAAATTATTCATATTTTTAAACAGCATAATTATACAAACCTTTTCTGTCAAACTATGGGCAAACAATTAACCAGAATTGAAGAAACAGTTGTTAATATTCAAAACACCTGTCATCTTCAACCAAAAACTCCAGACATACAACCTGTAGCTTTTAAGCCTACCCCTATAGTGACAAATTTTAATCTAAAACCTAAAAAGGATAATACAGAATTTATGGATACTCTTTTAAATAAGATTAAAAATCTTCATATAGGAGAATCTTCACAAGTTAACATGTTATCCAAAAATCATTTTAACTATCAAAATTTGGAATCACACCAAATATCTGAAATTCAGGCTAATTTCCAAAATGAACCCTCTTCTGTTAGTAAAGTCCATTATGGATCAAATATAGATAGAACTGTTTACATTGCTCCTAACAGGTATTATTATTCCAGACCTAGTCCTATGGATATCCTTTATGAAGAAGACTTTCTCCATAGCCAGAAATCATACCACAGTAGAACCATTTATGAATGGAATATTGATGGTCTTTCAGAATACTAGATATTTGAGGTACTTCAGCATATGCCCATGTTTGCAACAGTGTGCAAGCAGAATGAGAATATTGACCACCAAGTTGCTAGATTTATTGTTAGTGGTTTTATAGGACTACTCAAAGGATGGTGGGATAACATCCTTAGTACAACTCAAAATAATGAAATCCTAGGCTCTACTAGGGTTAAGATTGATCCAGATACTAGGGCAGAATCTACTGAACAAGATGCTGTTTACACTCTGGTAAACACTATAGTTCTCCACTTTATTGGTACTGTAACAGGTATTGAAGATCGTAGTAGAGAACTATTACAGAAATTAAGATGTCCATCTTTATCTCATTTTAGATGGTATAAAGATGTCTTCCTGATGAAAGTATATCGCAGAGCTAATGCCAATTCAGATCATTGGAAAGCTAAATTCATTGACGGTCTTCCTACTCTTTTTGCTGAAAGAGTCAGAAAGAAGTTATGAGATCGTCACAACCAATTAGCTATTCCATACAATAGAGATACCTATGGTCAACTCGTAGGTATTATCACTGATGAAGGACTTACTTTATGCAATGATCTTAAATTACAGCAACAGATGAAACATCATCTTACAGGAAGAAAAGAATTAAGCGAATTCTGCGAACAATTTGCCTATGATACAAAATTACAGTATCCTCAAAAACAGAAAAGGCATAAAATTGAAAAATCTCCAAAATATCATTCTAGGAGATACAGAAAACATAAATATGTTAAAAACCAAGTCCAGCAACAACCACCATCTAAAGGAAAACAAAAATCTTTCAGGAAAAAATCGAAATCTACAGTTAAATGCTACAAATGTAGACAGATAGGACATTATGCTAACCGTTGTAAGTCAAAGATACAACAAAAGCTAAATGAACTATCACTAGATAATGAAATCCGGCCGCAGATTCTCAGAATGCTTTCTGATGAATCAGATACTTCTTCAGATAATGAGGATGAGATTGCAGCACTTTATTCTTCAGATTCTGACACTGAATCTGAAAACTCTCCAGAAATTTGTGACTGCAAAACAAATCTTAATCAGATTTCCGATGAAGTCAACTATTGGAAAACTATAGTTGAAATAAATGGACTTGATATTGGAGGACCCAGTATCAATCTTCTTACAGAAGATGAGCAAAATATGATTAATATTGCTGATCAAATTTCTAATCCAGAAATGAAATTAAAATTCTTAGAATTATGTTTACAGCAACAGAAGCAGCAAGAAATTCTTCCTCCTCAGCACTACAGTATGAAAGAAGTTTTTCAAAGACTTTAACCTGTTACTGTTGAAAAATCTCTGACAATCTAGGATTTAAAAATGGAAGTCAATGCTTTAAAAGTTGAAATTAAACATTTACAAACTTCCAATATTGCTATTAATTCTGAAATAAAAAAGATTAATAGTCAATTACAAAACAAAGAAAAAGGGATAATTATCAATGAACCCGCTTCAAAATCCACTCCAGACTCAAAAGAGCTTGATTATCTCATGCTTATGAACACGGCAACCTTTCAGAAATGATATATCAAAATTACCTTGATGATAAAACCTGATTTTATCATAAAAGATGCTATTGCTCTGGTTGATAGTGGTGCTGATATGAATTGTATTAAGGAAGGATTAATTCTTACTAAATACTTTCATAAAACAACTCAGTCACTTACAAGTGCAAGTGGCAATTCTTTATATATCCAGTATACTTCCAGAAGTTTTAATCTGTAACTAAGGATTATGACTTCCCACTTCATTTGTTCTTATCAAGAACATGTCGCAGGCCATAATTCTTGGAACACCATTCCTATGTTTATTAATGCCAATCACTAAAATTGATTCCATAGGCATTCATACAACCCTAAATAATCAGCCGATTATTTTTGAGTTTATTACAGAACCATATACGAAAGAGTTAGATCAGATTAAAGATCTAGTTAATTTCAAAGAAAAACAAATTAATTTTTTACAAAAAGAAATTAGTTTTCTTACTACAGAACAAAGACTTCAACAGTCTTCTTTCCAGCAAAAAATCAAATCACTTGAACAAGAATTTCAACATGAAATCTGCAGTGATATTCCAAATGCTTTCTGGAATAGGAAGAAACACATAGTTTCTCTTCCTTATGAACCAGGTTATGATGAGCGGAAAATCCCAACCTGCGCTCGACCAAGTCAAATGAAGAAAGAGTATTTAGAGCTCTGTAAATCAGAAATTAATACTCTTCTCCAGAAAAACCTTATTCGTTCCAGTTATTCGTTCCAGTATATCTCCTTGGAGTTGTACTGCCTTTTATGTTAACAAAAATGCCGAAATTGAACGAGGTGTGCCAAGATTGGTCATTAATTACAAACCTTTGAATGAAGCCTTACAGTGGATAAGGTGTCCAGTTCCCTAATAAAAAAGATCTTTTAGATCGCCTCCTGGATGCAGTGATATTTTCTAAATTTGACATGAAATCAGGAGATTGGCAAGTCCAAATCACTGAACAAGATAGATACAAAATTGCTTTTACAGTACCCTTTGGGCATTTTGAATGGAATGCTATGCCATTTGGATTAAAAAATGTACCTTCTGAATTCCAGCATATTATGAATGATATCTTCCATCCTTATACAGAATTTTCCATTTGTTACATTGATGATGTTTTAATTTTTTCCTCATCAATTGACCAACATATGAAACATCTTAATATTTTTAAACATGCTATCATTAAAAATGGATTAGTAGTTTCTGCATAAAAAATGCAACTTTTTCAAACCACAATCCGATTTTTGGGTCATAATATCCATAATGGTACTATTATTCCCATTAATAGAAGCATGGAATTTGCATATAAATTTCCAGACGAAATTAAAGATAAAACCCTATTACAGCGATTTTTAGGAAGCTTGAATTATATCCATGATTACTATCCTAACCTTGCTACTGATGCAGCAATCTTATATTCCCGACATAGAAAAAATCCTCCAGAGCATATAGAAGCTGTCCAGAAAATTAAGACTAGAGTAAAAACTCTACCTTGTCTTTCTTTTCCACATCCAGAATGGAAGAAAATTGTTGAAACCGATGCCTCTAATCTTGGTTATGGTGGCATACTTAAACAATTTAATCCCAGCAGTAAAAAGGAAGAACTTTTAAGATTTACTTCTGGTATTTGGCATCAAGCTGCTAAAAATTATCCGACAATTAAACAAGAATGTTTAGCTATTGTTAAATGTGTTTTAAAATTTCAGGATGATTTATTAAACCAAAATTTTTTGATCCGAGTTGATTGTTCCGCAGCAAAACAGATTTTTAAAAAAGATGTTAAAAATTTGGCTCAAAAACAAATTTTTGCCACATGGCAGGGCCAACTTTCAGTATTTGATTTTGATATTGAATATATCAGAGGAGAAACTAATTCTCTTCCTGACTTTCTAACCCGCGAATATCTGCAGGGTCCAAACAATGTCCAGTAGAGGCCGCGGCCCGGGCAGACGGGGCCGAGGAAGGGGTTCCAATCCCTATCATACAGACTTTCCAGGCTTACATGCCTTTTCCAGTAAAAAAGGGAAATCTAGCCGTACAGCTAAAGATGTCCTCCTTACTTCTCCAGTACCTTATGTCCAGAATTTTATTATTGAGGAGACCGTCCTCTATATTGAAAATTCCGATATTCAATGGATGAACAGGAACAAATTTGTCTTTTGGCTACAGCCGTTAGGCCACCCTCTCCAGCACAGTAGATCATGAGACCATATATGGCATAATTAAGATAAAATAAAATAAAACTATAATTAATGTTATTCCTGGGTTTGTGCTTAATGATGGGTAGTACAAAGTTAGGGTTAGTGGGACGTCATTCAAGTCGCGTAGAGTCAGACCGTTAGCAGTGATTGCGGTTAGGTCATTCTCGTAAGTCGTTGACAGACGTGCTAGCTTTAGTTTGATTTGTTTTCTATCTAAATCATTTGCGTATTTTTTAAAGTAAAATCAATAAAAAAATTAGTATTTTAGTCATTAAACTCAAAGAAAAATATATTTTAGACATTTTATGTATACTTACATTGATTTTAATGACTAAAATAATATTTTTTGGGTCAATTTCACTTAACGAAAATATACAAATAGTTTAAATTAATAGATTATAATTTAAATTGATAAAATTAAAAATTCAAGATTTATTTTGTTAAAATGCTAAAACCTTGCCTTTTGTTGTTGTTGTTGTTGTTGTTGTTGTAATTGTCCTTATTTTCTTTTACAATTCACACCACATAATCCTATAATACCCTTATCATCTAACCTATCTCTATCACTAACCAACCACCACTGACTGCAACCCTTTCCACTACTGATGCTGCCTTTTCTGTCATTCTTTGCCACACTCTCTCTATCCCAACCCCCTCCATTTCCCTACGCCACCGTTGTCAAGGAGAATAACACTATACAAATTATTGAAAATATAAAAAAATAGGTAAATTACACTAACTTGTCCTTAGGTTCGGGAAAACACAGTGAGCCTACACTTTTTGACATAATTACAATGATTTTCTTTGACATTTTAATTCACATAGCAATTAAATCATTTTTTACCAGTAATTTGTGAAATTGTATGAATAAAAAAGAATAATATTGTCATCTGTACGAGCAAGAAATAATCTTCTCGTATAATCTTGTTGATCAAGTCTGCGTTCCTCCAAACGACGTCGCTTTACTCCTTGAAAACACAAACGTGAGCTAGCCGGTGGGTGTGTGTCAGATACCTGTCCGATGCCTAAGTCAGCAAAATAGACAAATAGACAAAAGCTCTGTGTATTCGAGAATCAAAGTTGTGTTACCTTTCCATAGGTGATGTTGTGAGCTTTTATAGGTTCCGTGTGGCGCAATCCTAGTAGGACTCTTATCTCGCCGTGCAGAGTCCTCTTAGGAATTACTCTCCTAAAAGATAATGCTTATCCTTCAACACCCCCCTCACTGCTTAAACCAAGTGAGATAGTCCTAACTCGGTGGTATATCCAAACGACCGAGCTAGCATTGCCATGGCACAATGACAATGTAACCGAGCTAACAATACTCATGTTGCATTTATCCCGGCACTTTATGTGTAATATGTACCTCGGCTTCGCCTGTAGATCGTGTTAACCATTGCGTACGTGGACCAAGCTACTCAATAGCAAGGTCTTGAGTTGAAGCCAAAAATACCTCGGCTCAAGATGGTTTGACCGAGCTAACTGTCACCGCGCCGACCGTAGTGACCGACCTAACCACCAAGCTCTCTCAGACCGGGCTATCTGTAAGGCTCCTCTGGACCGGACTAATTACAAGGCCCTTTTACTTAGCCCTTCTTACTGTGGCCCACAAAATGACCCATTACCCAGCTCGGCCCAATTTACATATAAATTACCCTCTCAATAATGTATAAAATTTTAAATCCCAAATCCTAAATCTTAAATCATAATAATTGTAATAATCCTAGACCCTAAACCCTAATAATCTTAATTACCCCAAATCTAAACTCGAAATTCAGGATATCTGTATTATATTCAATGTCAATGTCATACATTTTATCTGAAAAAATGATAAAATGTTATATTCAGTTCACACTATTTGTCTGACAAAATCGACAAGATTGTTCGTGTCATTTAAAATTTGTAAAGAAAATAGCTATAATTTCATTAAATTTGTGGAGAGATCGCTTCATGTGAAATTCTACTATACACACCCCTTGAAAGTAGCATACCATATGTACCCTTAGTTATATCATTTTCTTCTTTACTTATAACCAATTTTTATTTTTTTTTATTTTTATTATGACATTATTTTAGTTAGGACTCATGAGATCTTTGATTTTGACTCATATAGAGTTTGATTAGAAAATATAGAATTATGCCATTTTCTTACTTACTTATAAGGTACATATAATACATACTTTTTACCAATATTTCTGTTGATTCATATGTTTTTTAAGGCGGAATTATCTTGTCTAATTAGGCTTTGTGCCCTTCCAATTCTAATTGTCTTGTCTAATTAGGTTGTGTGCCTTTCCAATTCTATCAGTTGCTTTATGTAATACATAGAAGAGAAAATAAGAAATAATAAGTATGTAACTAATAAAATTATAAGGACATAATAGGTAGGATATGAGATGGACGTATGTAATAACTTCTTTTTTTTTAGGGTGCAATTTTGTTAAGTTTGAGAAGAACACCCCCCATCCCGGGTCCTATATATTTCCCACCTGTATTTGTTGCCCTAGATCGATCGTTTATCTCTGTCAGTGTTGAACCAACGGTCCTCTCGCTCTAGCCGCCTCTCCCTCCGAACCACCCTCCCATCGAACCCGTTTGTTGCCCTATATTTCTCTCTGTCAGTGATCCTGTCTCACCAACAATGGTCCTCCCTGTCCCGCTCGAGTCGAAAAATTGCCGCTGGGATTCAAGTCCCAACTAGCACAAACCCTAATTCATTGGCGAGAAGCATCAGTAGATTCAACCACCACTACCACCGCGGTCCTCCTCCTCCATCGTAGCTCTCACAGGTATTCCCTTCTCTCTCTCTCTCTCTCTATGCATATATATACACACTGTATTTCTAGTCTAATATATGCTGTGATTTTTGTAATATTTTGTCCCCCTTTCTCTGTAATGTGTATGAAAATATAGATCTTAGATCTTGCTCATAACGATTCCTTTCTTTTGATTCACAATCTTCTCAATCTAATAAATATGTCGCTGATTTGCTCCCCAAGAATTGGCAATTGCTCTGGTTTTTTTGTTCTTCTGTTGCAACTTCCCTTCACTGTTGAACAGTAAGAGAGCCAAGAATAATTAGGGTTTCTGTGTGTGTTAATTATTATTATTATTATTTTTTGTTTGATTGTGAATTTGTAATCCTAGGTTCTATTCATGATTATGAATGCGTATTCTATTGATAGATTATATTTCTAGGTTCCTAACACCGGCCATGCTGATGAGGAATAGCAGTGCAACGCTAATTGCCTTTGTGATTAGATTAGATGTTTTGTGGTTGGAGTTGTGCTGGAATATTTTCCTTTCTTTTTCTAGTTGCTTGACTGATTATGATTTGAAACCAAGTTACCCATGCAGAGCTTCATCAATTTTTTTTTTTCTTGATTAGATTAGATGTTTTGTGGTTGGAGTTGTGCTGGAATATTTTCCTTTCTTTTTCTAGTTGCTTGACTGATTATGATTTGAAACCAAGTTACCCATGCAGAGCTTCATCAATTTTTTTTTTTTCTTTCTGATATATATATGAAATATGTGTATATTTATGTACATGTGTATATATATATATATATTGGATCACTACATCTACAAAAACATCTCATAAGAAATATTGTCGCTTAGACACCAAATACTAGTGACTGCCAACAAAGGACTAGCATTAAGGAAACATGTATTGTCCATATAGCGATATACATTATATTTAAATATTTTTAAATATAAACTGAAAACTGAAAACGAAATGATTACCAAGCAGGTCCTTGGTAACTATTTTTTATTTTTTATAGTTATTATTCTTGTCTTATAACTCTTTGTTTAATAATTTCTCTGTAATTATTAGGTTTTTTTTTTTTTTTTTCTTTCTTGATGAATACATGTATTGTTTTATTTTATTTTACTTTATCTATTAGTTTGTTTGCCAATTAATCCTTGGAACAAATTTGTTGCTTCTACATGTCAATGATTAATGGTAAAAAAACAGACATCTTTCTCGAAATCTCCATTGAGACTTAAGTTCCTCTCTCAAATTACTTGGCAATCAAAATTATAATTATAATTTTTAATTAATTTATTTATGATAATTTTTCTCTCATTATTATTATTATTATTATTTCTTGATTAATATATATTATTTCTTGTTCTTTATCTATTAGTTTCTTTGCCAAGAAATCCTGAGAACAAAATTCATTGCTTGTGGGTGTCAGTGCTTGAAGTTAAAAAATCAAACATCTTTCTCACAATCTCTGTTGACTCTTAACTCTCAGATTTTTTGGCAATCCAAATTATAATCTTAATTTTCTATTTATTTATTTTTGATAATTTCTCTCATTATTTGGTTTTTTTCTTGATGAATGTATATTATATTTTTCTTGATTTTACTTTGTGTGTTAGTTTGTTTGTCATGAAATACTAGGAACAAAATTCATTGCTTTTACATCTCAATGCATGATGTTAAAAAAATGGATATCTTTCTCGCAGTGTCCATTGGGACTAGGTTCTTCTAAGATTTCTTGGCAATTAAATTTATAATCTTAACTCTCAATTTCTCAGCTTCCTTAATTAGTAAGTTTTTATGAGCTATGGTTTTTTGATTTGGTTACTTGGTAATTATTTATATTATGTTTTGTTTTCATAGTTCTTACTCTCGTCTCATAATTCGTTCTTTAATATTTTCTTTATTTTTCATGATTTTTCTCTAAATATTTGGTTTTCTTCGTGAAGAATATATATTATTTTTTGCTTTATTTTACTTTGTCTTTTAATTTGTTTGCCAAGAAATCGCGGGAACATAATTGATTTATTTTGGCTCTCAATGCTTAATGTTAAGAAAACAGTCATCTTTCTCGCAATCTGCATCGAGACTTAAGTTCCTCTCTAGATTTGTTGGCAAAGAAAATTATAATCTTAGTGTCTAATCTCTTTAAATTTAATAATTTTTCTCTCTTTTTTTGGTTTCCTTGTATATGTATTATTTCTTGCTTGATTTTACTTTATCTGTTAGTTTGTTTGCCAAGAAATCCTAAGAATAAAATTCATTCCTTTAGGTCCCGATGCTTGATGGTAAAAAAACGGACGCCTTTCTCACAGTCTTCATCGAGACTAAGTTCCTTCTCAGATATCTTGGCAATCGAATTTATAATCTTAATGCTCAATTTCTCTGTCTCCTTAATTATGACAATTTTTATAGGTTATGGTTTTTTTCATTTGGTTACTTGGTAATTATTTTATAATATTTCGCTTTCATAGATATTATTCTTTTCTTATAATTCTTTGTTTAATATATATTTTTTTATTTTTAATTATTTGGTTTTCTGCTTGATGAATATATATTATTTATTGCTTTATTTTACTTTATCTATTAATTTGTTTTGTCAAGAAATCCTTGGAACAAAATTTATTGCTTCATAATTGATGGTAAAAACACAGACATCTTTTTTGAAATCTCCTTTGAGACTAAGCTCCTCTTTTAGATTTCTTGGCAATCAAAATTATAATCTTAATTTTTAATTTATTTATTTTTGATAATATTTCTCTCATTATTTAGTTTTCTTCTTGATGAATGTATATTATGTTTTTCTTTATTTTAATTTATCTGGTAGTTTGTTTGCCATGGAATACGGGGAACAAAATACATTGCTTTTATGTCTCAATGCCTGATGTTAAAAAAACAGACATCTTTCTCGCAATCTCCATTAAGATTAAGTTCTTTTTATGATTTCTTCTCAATTCCTTAGTTTCCTTAATTACTACTTTTTTATGAGTTATGGTATTTTAATTTGCTTAGTTGGTAATTATTTATATAATGTTTTGTTTTCGTAGTTCTTGTTTTGTTCTTATAATTTGTTCTTTAATATTTTCCTTATTTTTCATGATTTTTCTATAATTATTTGGTTTTTTTCTTGATGAATATATATTATTTTATCTATTAGTTTGTATGCCAAGAACTCGGGGGAACAAAATTGATTGTTTTTGGGTCTCAAGGCTTATGTTAAAAAAACGGATATCTTTCTCACAATCTGCATTGAGTCTAAGTTCCTCTTTCAGATTTTTGGGCAAAGAAAAGTATAATCTTAAGTTGTAATTTCTTTGTTTTTTATAATTTTTCTCTTTATTTGGTTTCCTTCTTGATGAATATATATTATTTCTTATTTGCCCAGAAATCCTCCGAACAAATTTATTACTTTTGGGTCTCAAAGCTTGATGTTAAAACAACAAACATCTTTCTCACAATCTCCGTTGAAACTAAATTCTGTCTCAAATATCTTGGCAATCAAATTTATAATCTTAAATCTCAATATCTCGGTTTCCTTATAAGTTATGATTTTTTAATTTTGTTACTTTGTAATTATTTTATAATATTTTGTTTTCATAGTTATTATTCTTGTCTTATAATTCTTTGTTTGATATTTTCTTTATTTTTAATTATTTTTCTATAATTATTTGGTCTTCTTCTTGACGAATGTATATTATTTATTGCTTTATTTTACTTTATCTATTAGTTTGTTTGCTAAGAAATCCTTGGAACAATATTTATTGCTTTTGCATATGAATGATTGATGGTAAAAAAAACATACGTCTTTCTCAAAATCTCGGTTGAGGCAAAGAAAATTATTGGCAACGTTGCAACGAGAGAATTATAATCTTAATTTTTAATAGTTATTCTTCTTTCTTGATGAATATAATATTATTTCTTGCTTGATTTTATTTTATCTATTAGTTTGTTTTCCTAGAAATCCTGGGAACAAAATTCTTTGTTTTTTTTTTTTTTTTTTTCTTTTGAGTGAAATTCTTTGCTTTTGGGTTTCAATGATTGATGTTAAAAAAATGGATATCTTTCTCACAATCTCCATCAAGAAGACTAATTCCTTTTCAAATATCTTAGCAATCAAATTTATAATTTTAACTCTCAATTTCTCCATTTCCTTAATTATGATATGACATTTTTTTGAGTTATAGTTGTTTAATTTGGTTACTTGGTAATTATTTTATAGTATTTTATTTTCATAGTTATTATTCGGGTAAATTACAATGACACGCCCTCTGTTTATCTAAAATATGACTGTCAACCCCCCTTAATCTTTAAAATACCACTGCCACCCCTTGTCAGTAACCCAGTTAATTGAAATAATAAAATTATTGCAATACCCTTATTTATAAGATGAAATGCTACAATTTTTTATTTATTCCTCTTTAGTATACTGCAAATCACCACAACCATCTCCACTCATAAACCTTATCTTTCCTCACAAACACTCCAAACACAATTGATCAGATTTAGCGTGGCTGGTTTATGGGATTGGTGAGATTTACGCAGTTGATGATAGGTAATCGGCAAATGGTAATGCAATTTGGGTGTGATTGGGAGGTCGTGGATGCCAATGTTTGAGATTTGGAAGGCCATGGATGAGGTGATGATATGGGTTTTTGTGAGGAAAAACTAGTGGTGGAGGTAGGGTAGGCTGGTTGATTTGGGCAATAGAAGAGGGCAAGTCTGTTGGTGGTGGGTAATGGTCTTTGTTTTTTGTAGAAAAAGAGATATAAACATGGTTTATTTGGGCGTCCCTATTGATGGGTGATTTGAGTGGTTGATTTGGGCAGTGACACTGGGTTTTTTTTTGGGTGGGATTGGGAATCGGAGGTCAATGGAGGAGGTAGTGGCTGGTGAGGTGTTGCAGAGCATAGGAAAAAAAGAGGGAACCCAAATCTATGTTTCTGTTCACCGCGCATTTCTCGTCAAAATTGAAAGCATCAATTGGATTGGGTTTTTAATTCTTCACTAGTAGTTCATATGTGAATGTATATATATGTATTTGTTTGGTTTTATAAGATATAAAAGCCAATGAACTGAGTTTGAACTGAGTTTGTACTCGTTGTTTAAGGGAAAAATGAAAAGTTTTAGTGTATATACATACATATATATATATATATATATATTTATTAGTACTGTTAAGATATATGCATTTGTTCCTGTGTATATCATGTTTGTATTATGAGATTTGAAAAAATAATTTTATTTTATTTTATTTGCTGAAAATAAAACAAAATTACTGTTAGAAATTAAAATGAGGTCCTAATATGTTTATTGTTAATTGGTTATGGAGGAGGGGGAAAAGAAAGGGAAATGAAGATGGTGGTATTGTGCTGGGTTGGATGGTTTGATGCAAATTTGCAGGTATGAGAGGGAGAGAGTGTCTTACTGGAGAGATTTAAGTTTTGAGGAAATAAATAAAGCAGTCTTTACAAGGGCAAATTTGACATTTTGGATGAATTTTTGCTGATGTCATAATTTTTCATTAGGTCACTGGATGGTTGACTAACAGAAGGACCAAACTATTACAAAAATTACTAAGGTAAGGAGGGTAATGATATTTTAGAGAATAAAAGGGGCGACAGTATGATTTCAAATTTATTCAGGGGGTGTCAATGTATTTTAGGTTTATTATTCTGGTCTTATAAATTATAATTCTTTGTTTCATATTTTATTTATTTATTTATTATTTCTCTATTCTCTGTAGTTATTTGATTTTTTTGATGAATATATATTATTTATTGTTTTATTTTACTTTATATTATTTTTATTTATTTCAGTGCCTACCTATCATCTGTATTAGTTTCAGTAAATATAGCCATATTAAAAAGGTCAATATAATTATGTTAAAAATATGATAGTAGTTTGATTTTTATTACAAAATTTACTTAGGTAAGGAAGGGTAATGATATTTTAGAGAATAAAAGGGGTGACAGTATGATTTCAAATATATTTAAGGGGGTGTCGATGTAATTTAGCATTATTATTCTTGTCTTATAATTCTTGGTGAATATATAGTATTTATTGTTTTATTTTCTTTTATATTATCTTTGTTTATTTTAGTGTCTACCTACCATCTGCATTAATTTAAGTAATTTTAGCCATATTAGGAGGAAGGTTAGTAAAATTATGTCAAAAATACGATAGTAGTTTGATTTGATTGATTTTCTAAAAATTAAATTTTTGGTTTTCGTGCTTTTTTTGTTGAGAAAATTGATGAAACATCCCTCTCCAACTTTGTGTAGTAGAAGAGGTTCAAGATTTTTTTTTTTATTAGTTAAAGTCTCTGAACATTTTCACAGAAAAAATTTGACCCAAAGAAATTTTGCTTGACATAGAAATTTCGACTGACTTAGAAATTTCAACTTCGACTTAGAAAAATTTCAATTTTTGCGGAGAAATTTCAAATTTTTTTTGTGGAAATTGAAATTTCTCTGAGTCGCATTTTTTCTGTGAAAATGTTGAGGAACTTTAACTATTATGAAAATAATATATTCAGGGGGGTGTCGATGTAATTTAGCTTTATTATTCTTGTCTTATAATTCTTGGTGAATATATATTATTTATTGTTTTATTTTCCGTTATATTATTTTTGTTTATTTTAGTGTCTACCTACCATCTGCATTAGTTTCAGTAATTTTAGCCATATTAAAAGAATGGGTTAGTATAATTATGTCAAAAATATGATTGTATGATTTTGATTGATTTTCTAAAAATTATTTTTTTTTTTTGTTTTCGTGCTTTTTTTGTTGAGAAAATTAGTGAAACATTCCTCTCTAACGTTGTATAGTAGGAAGGTCAGTTTTTTTTTTTTTTTTTTATTAGTTAAGGTCTCTTAATATTTTCACAGAGAAAATTTGACTTAAAGAAATTTTGCTTGACATAGAAAAATTTTGCCTCACTCGGAAATTTCGGTCCCGACTTAGAGAAATTTTAATTTTTACAAACAAATTTTGAAATTTCGAATTTTTTCTGTGAAAAATGTTAAGGGACCTTTAACTACAAAAAAATAAATAACTTTTAATTTTTTGAAAAGTGAGCTCAATATTCTGAAATCAAATAAAGTGAATTTGTTTTTTTTCTTTTTTTTCTTTTTCTTCAAATCTCAACGGGAAGTGTGAGTGTAATTTCTAAAAAAATTCTACATAATATTATGGTTTTTAAAAGAGATTTATTAGAAATTTTTTTTTAAGTATTTGTATCTTAATTGGTTCATAAAATATTTTTTTATTCTGATAAGTCATATTATTTGGACATTTGATCCACCAAATCCTAATTTTCATATTTAAGGTATTTTATAGATAATTCTATGCTTACAAATATTTTTTGAATGGTTAGTAATTTGGTGATGTGAACATTTACATTAGCGATGTGAATATTTATATTGATGTGTTAACATTCACATCACGAAACATTCATACTGTCAATGTGAATATTATTATTAGAGATATTTTGATAACTATGTTACCTATTAGACTTATTGGAACATAAAAAAATAATATGAACTAAATGGAACATGTACGAGGAGCAAATATTCTATGCTTTCGTGCTCTTTACGTCTAAGCTGCACGCTTCTCCGAACAACGTCATCGAACCTGAAAACACAGCGACAATGAGCTACTTAGCGGGTGTATTGCTGAAAAACTCTTCTGACAATCAAGTTAACACTCACAGATAGAGAAGAAGACAAAAGAGAAGATAGCTCTATATCAAAAGATTTCAAATCTATTGCATGGAGGCATCGTAGGGTTTATATAATTCATGCATGCTACCCTGCTCATCCTCTCTTAGGCACGTGGATGTACTATCCTCTCTTCGTCTTACACGTATGTGTGTGTGTGACAATACTCTCAAACAGTATCGACAAAACAACCAAACAGTATTGACGCGCTTGAACAGTGGATTCCTCCTTATGCTCTCCAATTAGGCCACGTGGCAGCTCTTGCTGAGCTATCCACAATTCGGCATGTGGCTGTCCATTCTAAGATCGGCTTCCACCAATCGGCTTGTTCTCGAGATGCGTATCGAGCCAACCGCAGCTCGGCCAGGCTAGCCAGACCCGCTTTAGCTCTATACTATAGTCCCACTCTACTTGAACCACCACAGCTTGGTCAGATCTGCTCGGTGCACTAGTAGAACACTACAGGTGAGATGGTGGAGCTCGGTCAACCCTATTTGGTGGAGTTAGTCTATCTCAGTCTAGCCTAACTAACCGCAAGGCGATGGGCCGAGCTAGACACATCATGTTAACAACTAAGCCCTTTTGCACAGTCAAAACTCCCCTCTCAGAACACAA
Organism: Camellia sinensis; assembly: GCF_055761805.1. Lineage (NCBI taxonomy): Eukaryota > Viridiplantae > Streptophyta > Magnoliopsida > Ericales > Theaceae > Camellia > Camellia sinensis. The sequence continues at coordinate 66,323,124 of NC_138973.1, read as the reverse complement.
GTAAATAAAAAGAGATTCGTGAAAAATCAATGTAGTATGAAAATAAAACTAACGAAGGAAACCAAGCGAGGGGATTAAAACGGCACTTCCAATAAAGACACATACATATAGCAGCATAGATACATTTTTGGATCATATATAATAGTCCAAACTCATGCCATTGTACTATAAAAAAAATGAGATGGAAACATGTACTTTTTGATTGATAAAATTTCGGATAGAGAAAGGAGAGGAGAGAGAAAAAAAGTTATATATATATATATATATATATTTTTTTTTGTTTAACAATGATTTAATATAGGATAAACTATAAATAGTCTGTTTGGTAACTATTTTGTTTTTAGTTTATATTTACAAAAATTTTAAAAACTATCATAAAAACTTATTTGATAATTTTTTTAGTTTATAAATGGTTGTCTCAGTTTATAAATTTTAGGAAAAAACATAAACTCAAAAAATGAGTTTACGTTTTCAGTTTTCAATTTTTTTTTTCAAATATTCTTTTTTCAAATAATTTTTTTTTCAATTAATTTTTTCTTCAAATATTTTTTTTTTCAATTAATCTTTTTTTCCCAATTAATCTTTTTTTCAATTATTATTTTTAATTAATCTTTTTCATTTTTTTTTCAATTATTTTTTTAATTAATTTTTTTCAATTATAATGTGTGCGATCCCATTGTCATAAATAATAAAAATAAATATAACTATTTTAGGTCTGAACAAACATATTTTTTAGTTTATGTTTTTAAATTTTTTTAAACATTTTGTTCAAATCAAACGCGTTTGTACTTTATGTTTTTCTAAAAATAAATAAAAATCAGTTTATAAAATTTTTGTAAATATAAACCAAAATCGTAAACATTACCAAACGTTAAATATCTCTTGAAATTTGTTTGAAATACGATTTATCCTTTGTGATTTTGGAAATTATGTCACGTCTCGTGAAATTACTAATTTCCTAACAGATAATTTCTTTTACTAATAAATTATCAAGTCAATTTTTTTTTTTACTGATATCATAAATTTATTTTAATTAATAATTATGTAATTCTATCTTTTCAATTAATTGGTTACATAAAAAATTATGACAAGTAATTTTTCAAATCTGTATTTTAAGGGGTATCTAAATTGGAGATAGTCTATCTAGACAAAGTTGTGTCAACAAATTTATTAGGCTTTTTTTTTTTTTGGGGGGGGGGGGGGGATGAATTAAAGAAGTCAATTTATTGGTTTATTTAGGTTATATCACCTTTTTATTTTTTTACATGTTTTTTCATAATAAATAGAAAAAAATCCGTTTATAAGTTATATCTAAAACAACCGGAAGCTATGTCAAATTCATTTAGTTTTTCTTGTTTGGGAACAAGTCATTTTAGTAATTTTTTTAACTTTTTATAATAAAAAAATATGTAAAAAGTAAAGAGAAAATATAACATTTGATTTTTTGATATAGTTTGTTGAGTTTTAAAAATATTTTTAGTGATATTTGAAGTTTTAAATTAAAATTGAACTTTGCCGACAGGCAGAGATAAGAAAAGGAGATAAAAATCAAAACCATGTTCCACCATTTCGGGTGTAGATAGGCACATCACATCAACATTGGTCTTTGATTTATGTATATTGTGTCAAATGCAATGACATTGACATTGGTATATTGTTTCTCGTCAACATTGGTCTTTGATTTATGTATATTGTGTCAAATGCAATGACATTGACATTGGTATACTGTTTCTCATTTAAACGATTTCTTAGTTAATTGTTTGGACGTGTAAAAGATTTGAGTACACTCAAACGTAATCGATATCCAACTGCTAAACAAGAGATTGAAGTATGGTTTAGGACTAGGAGTAAGAACCATATGATTTTTTTTTTTACTTGCGTTAATAAAATTGATAATGCAATAACTTTAATGGTAGATGAGTCGGATTGATCAATGCCTCCAACGGATCTATTGGCCTTTGTGTCCTCAAAGCGTGCCTGCGAAAAGGTTTAAAGGGGAAGATGATCCCTCAACGGACACTTTAACGATCAAGTCAGGTTAAAGCAAATTGACTTGAGAGAGAGAGAAGCAAGGGGATAGAAAACTTAACCTCGATATATCTCGAAAACTTCCTTATATCCTTTGCTCATTATTTCCTTATTTATTATAAGTTATTTTGTTGGCCGAAAGTCTATAGCCTAGTTGACATTGTTCATGGTGAGTCTGCTTCTTCCGACGTGAGGGGATTGCCACATTTAATGCTACGAGGGTCTCATTAAATGGTTGATGTGTAGGTGCAATAACTTTGCAGGTTTTTTGTCTGCTTACGTGGCTAGGCCTCTGCCTGACAAGTGTTTAAATGTTATTAATCCTGGCCCAGCGTTGATTTCTCAGAGTTACTAGGCTTTAATAATTAGGCTGTGAGCTGGTCCCTGATCTGTGGGCTAGGTCCTCTTGGGTGCCCATTAGTATTAGTAATCCCCTATTCCCAAGTGCAACTTTAGTCCAACGAAGAGAATAAGAGTGTGAGAGGTAGTCTCCCGAGGTTGGGAGGGACAGGGACAGTGGGGGGATTTTTGGGAGAGCGGTCGATCGTTAAGATGGTCGAACATGAAGAATAACTGTCAGGCCGACCGACCATGAGGGTGGCTGATCGAGAAGAATGACCGTCAGGCTGGCTGATAGCGAAGGTGGCCGAGCGTGAGGGGAGAACATCAGGTTGACCGATCGATGTGATGGTTGACCGTTGAAGGGATCGACCATTGAGGGCATTTATGGTGCATGAGGCTCGAGGAACAAGAACGCACGTGATGATATGAAGTGGAATGGACGGGGGGAGGAAAGAGAATGAGTGCGATGAATGAGGGATCAAGGTTGTGCACGTGGGGCAATCTGTGCCACTGGTAGGGGAGGTGAAACGGTAGGAGGAAATGAAGGGGTTGCATAGGGGGTGACGTAGAAAAGGCGGAGGTTTTAACTTGGTGGAATTTTAAACTGGCAAATTTTAGTCACGATCCTTGGAACATAGGCAAACTTTGGACATTCGGACTAGTGCGATTTACTTACCTGATTGCAAAAAATAACACATTCCAAACTTGAGTTCCTACATCTCGGTGAACTCTCCCCTGTTATACATTGCAGATT